>NC_083401.1:6836462-7146031 GCF_020745735.1 Hemiscyllium ocellatum | reverse complement strand
GGTGACCAGCTAGGAGTCGTCGTCCATATAGGTACAAATGACAAAGGTAGAAAGAGGGATAGTGATGTAAAGCAGGAATTCAGGAAGCTAGGATGAAAACTGAGAGCTAAAACAAACAGAAGTGTTATCTCTGGTTTATTACCTGTGCCACGTGATAGCGAGGCAAGAAATAGAGAGAGATATCAGCTGAACGCATGGCTGCAGGGATGGTACAGGAGGGAGGGTTTCAGGTACTTGGATAATTGGGGCTCATTCTGGGGAAGGTGGAACCTGTACAAACAGGACAGTCTTCACTTGAACCAGAGGGGTACTAATACCCTGGTGGGAAATTTGCTGGTGCTATTCGGGTGGGTTTAAACTAGCTCAGCACAGGGATGGGAACCTGAGGTGTAGTTCCAGTGCACAGAACGATGAGAGTAGGGAAGACATGGACAGGATTTCACAGTCACAGGAATGTGTTGGCAGACAGCAAGCTGGTTTGAAGTGTGTCTACTTCAGTGCCAGAAGTATCCGAAATAAGGGAGGTGAGCTTGCAGCATGGATAGGTGCCTGGGACTTTGATGTTGTGGCCATTTTGGAGACATGGATACAGCAGGGTGAGGAATGGATGTTGCAGGTTCCAGGGTTTAGATTAGATTAGATTAGATTACTTACAATGTGGAAACAGGCCCTTTGGCCCAACAAGTCCACACCGACCCGCCGAAGCGCAACCCACCCATACCCCTACATATACCCCTTACCTAACACTACGGGCAATTTAGCATGGCCAATTCACCTGACCCGCACATCTTTGGACTGTGGGAGGAAACCGGAGCACCCGGAGGAAACCCACGCAGACACGGGGAGAACGTGCAAACTCCACCTAGTCAGTCGCCTGAGGCAGGAATTGAACCCAGGTCCCTGGCGCTGTGAGGCAGCAGTGCTAACCACTGTGCCACCCTACTTTCACTCAGAACAGGCAAGGCAATAAAAAGCGGGGAAGGTGTGGCCTTGTTAGTCAAGGATGGTATAATGGTGGTTAAAAGAACTTTTGACGAGGGCTCGTCTACTGAGGTTGCATGGGCTGAGGTTAGAAACAGGAGAGGAGAGGTCACACTGCTGGGAATTTTTTTATAGGCCTCCGGAGAATTCCAGGGATGTGGAGGAGAGGATTTGCAAAATGATTCTGGGCAGGAGTGAAAGGAATACGGTGGTCACCATGGGGAACTTTAACTTCGCAACATTGACTAGAAATGCTATAACTCTAGTATGTCAGATGGGTCAGTTTTTGTCCAATGTGTGCAGGAGGGTTTCTTATATGTTGAAGAGTTGACAAGAGGGAAGGCCGCACTGGATCTGGTGTTTGGTAATGAACCCGGCCAGGTGTTTGATTTAGTTGCAAGTGTGCATTTTGGAGAGAGTGACCATAATGCAGTTACATTTAGTTTAGCGATGAAAAGGGATAGGTACATGCCACAGGGCAAGAGTTATCAATGGGGCAAGGGCAATTGTCATGCAACTAGGCAAGACTTAGGATAGAATGGTGTAGCAAAATGAAGGGATGGGGACAATCGAAATGTGGAGCTGGTTTAAGGAACAGATATTGCGTGTCCTTGATAGATATCTCCCTGTCAGACAGGGAGGAAGTGATAAGGTAAGGAATCCTGGTTTACTACAGAAATTGCATCTCTTGTTAAGCGGAAGAAGGAGGCTTATGTCATGATGAGACAAGATAGTTCAGATGAGGCGATAGAGAGTTACAGATTAGCCAGGAAGGATTTAAAGAGAGAGTTAAGAAGAGCAAACAGAGACACGAGCAGTCTTTCGCAAATAAAATAAAGGAGAACCCTAAAGCTTTTTATCGGTACGTGAGAAATAAAAGGATGACTGAGATAGGAATAGGGTCAGTCAAAGACAGAAGTGGAATGTTGTGTGTGGATCCTGTGGAGATCGGAGAGGTGCTAAACAAATATTTCTCATCAGTTTTCACTCAGGAAAAGGAGAATATTGTAGAGGAGGAGAATGAGATATGAGATATTAGACTAGAAAGGATCGGGGTTAGTAAGGAAGAGGTGTTATCAATTCTAGAAGGAGTGAAAGTAGACAAGTCCCTTGGGCCGGATGGGATTTATCTGAGGATTCTCTGGGAAGCGAGGGAGGACATGGCGCAGCCTTTGGCGTTGATCTTTGAGTCATCATTGCCTACAGGGTTAGTAAGACTGGAGGACTGCAATGTTGTGCTCTTGTGATGAGATGACCCAAGTAATTATAGAGCAGTCAGCCTTACTTCTGTTATAGGAAAAGGTTTGGAAAGGATTATAAGAGATAGGATTTATAATCATCCAGCAAGCAACAATTTGATTTCAGATAGTCAACATGGTTTCGTCAAAGGCAGGTCACGTCTCACAAACCTCATTCAGTTTTTTGAGAAGGTGACCAAGCATGTAGACTTCAGTAAAGGCTTTGATAAGGTTCCACATAGTAGGCTATTGCAGAGAATGCAGAAGCATGGGATTGAGGTGATTTAGAAGTTTGGATTAGAGTAAAAAATGAGGTCTGCAGATGCTGGAGATCACAGCTGCAAATGTGTTGCTGGTCAAAGCACAGCAGGTTAGGCAGCATCTCAGGAATAGAGAATTCGACGTTTCGAGCATAAGCCCTTCATCAGGGCTTATGCTCGAAACGTCGAATTCTCTATTCCTGAGATGCTGCCTAACCTGCTGTGCTTTGACCAGCAACACATTTGCAAGTTTGGATTAGAAACTGGCTTTCTGAAAGAAAGCAGCGAGTGGTGGTTGTTAGAAGATAATCAGCCTGGAGTCCAGTTACTTGTGGTGTGCCTCAAGGATCTGTTTTGGGATCACTGCTGTTTGCTATTTTTATAAATGACTTAGACGCAGTCATAGGTGGATGGGTTAATAAGTTTGCAGATGACACTAAAGTTGGGGGAGTGGTGGACAGTGTGGAAGAATGTTGCAGGTTGCAGGAGGACTTGGATAAACTGCAGAATTGGGCTGAGAGGTGGCAAATAGAGTTCAGTGCAGATAACTTTGGGAAGAATAACAGGAAGTCAGAATACTGGTCAATGTAAAGATTCTTGGCAGTGTGGATGTGCAGAGGGATCTTGGAGTCTATATACATATATCCCTGAAAGTTACCACCCAGGTTAATCGTGCTGTTAAGAGGTGTGTTAGGTTTTATTGGTAGGGGCATTGAGTTCCGGAGCTGTAATGTCATGCTGCAACTATACAAAACCCTAGTGCGGCCACATTTGGAATATTGTGCGCAGTTCTGGTTGCCCCATTACAGGAAGGATGTGGAAGCACTGGAAAATGTGCAGAGGAAATTACCAGGATGTTGCCTGGTCTGGAGGGAAGGTCTTCTGAGGAAAGGCTGAGACTTGGGTCTGTTCTCATTGGAAAGAAGAAGGCGAAGAGAGGATTTGAGAGAGACATACAAGATGATCAGAGGATTGGAAAGGATAGACAGTGAAAGTCTTTTCACTAGGAATATGACATCAATTTGTATGAGGGGGAATAACTACAAATTGAGGGGTGATAGATTTAAGACAGATTTCAGAGGCAAGTTCTTTACTCAGAGAGTGGTAAGGGCATGGAATGCCCTGCCTGCCAATGTAGTTAACTCAGCCACATTAGGGAGATTTAAACAATCCTTGGATAAGCACATGGATGATGATGGGATAGTGTAGGGGGATCAGCTTAGATTAGTTCACAGGTCAGTGCAACACTGAGGGCCAAAGGGCTTGTTCTGTGCTGTATTGTTCTATGTTCTATTGACCCTACTCACCTATTCTGCCACCAGAGATCTGTGGATGAGACCCAGAAAAGCTAAACTGTTTGTTATTCTCCTCATTGGAGTTTGGAAGAATGAGAGATGATCTCATTGAAACATGCAGGATTCTTAAACGGCTTGACAGGGAAAATGCTGAGAGGATGTTGGCCCTCGTGGGAAAGTCCATGAATAGAGGGCATAGTCTCAGAATAAAGAAGTGCCAACTTAAGACTGAGGTGAGGAGGAATTTCTTTTCTCAGAAGCTTGTGGGCCTTTGAAACTCCTTGTCAGAGAGAGCTGTGGGGCAAATTCCATATGTACATTCTAGGCTGAGACCAATGAATTCTTGATCAGCCAGGGGATTAAAGATGATGGCAGAAGTGCAGCAGAGCTGATATGAGGGGAGGAGGTACGAAGAGCAAAGTGGCCTACTCCTAGAATCATCAGTATGGAGACATGCCTTTTGGCTCAACTGGTCCATGCTGAACAAAATGTCCATCTGCTCTAACCTCATTTCCCTGCACTTGGCCCAGATTCTTCTGATCCTTTCCTATCCATGTATTTGTCCAATGTCTTTTAAATGTTGTTAATGTACCTGCCTCAACCACTTTTGCTGGCAGCTCATTCCATATGAGTACCACCTTCTGTGCAAAAGATTGCCCCTCAGGTTCCCATTTATTCTTTCCACTCTAACCTTAAAGTGGTGCCTTCTAATCCTCGATTCCCCAACCCTGGGAAAAAGATTGAGTGCATTCACCCTATCCATGCCTCTCATGATCTTATACACCTCTATAAGGTCCCCCTCTCAATCTCCTATGCTCTAAAGAAAAATGTCCTAACTTATCCAACCTCTCCCGATAACTCAGACTATTGAGTCCTGGCAACATCCTTGAAAATTTCTTCTTCACTCTTTCTCATTTACTAACATCCTGCCTATAACAAGCTGACCAAAACTCCAAAGGCAGCCTCCCCAATGTCCTGTACGACCGCAGCATAACTTCCCAACTTCTATACTCAATGCCCCTGACTGATGAAAGCTAGTGTGCCCTGCTTATCTGTGAGTTGAAGAATGTGGTGCTGGAAAAGCACAACTAGTCAGGCAGCATCTGGGGAGCAGAAGAGTCGACGTTTCAAGCATCAGTCCTTCATCTGGAATGAGGGGCCCAAGGTGATGGGAGATAAATGGGAAGGGGGATGGGGCTAGGGGAAAGGTAGCTGGGAATGCGATAGATAGCTGAAGGTGGGGGTCAAGGTCATAGATTGGAGATGAGGGTGGAGCGGATAGGTGGGAAAGAAGATGGACAGGTAGATAGTTCAACAGGACAGTGTTGTGTTGGAAGGTTGGATCTGGGATAAGGTGGGAGTGTGGGGAAATGAGGAATCTGGTAAAGTCCACATTGATCCCATGTGACTGGAGGGTCCCAAGATGAGGCATTCTTCCTCCAGGCGTCAGGTGGCTAAAGTTTGGCGGTGGAGGAGGCCCAGGACTGTCCTCTGTGGATTTGGAGGTCTCATCTTCCACCTTGGTACTGTCCAAACACACAGGATCAATGTGGACTTCACCAGTTTCTTCATTTCCACCTTACCCCAGATGTAAACTTCCAACTTGGCACAGCCCTCTTGAACTGTCTGACCTGTCCATCTTCTTTCTCACCTATCTGCTTCACCCTCATCTCTTAACTATCACCTTCATCACCACCCCTATCTATCTATCGCATTCCCAGTTACCTTCCCCCCAGCCCCAACTGCCTCCCATTTATCTCTCAGCCCCCTTGGGCCACTCCCTCATTCCAGAAGAAGAGCCTATGCTCAAAACATTGACTCTCCTGCTCGTTGGATGCTGCTTGGCCAGCTATGCTTTTATAGTACCCACTGTGCTTTTATAGTACCCATCTCCAGCATCTGCAGTCCTCATTTTCTCCTCCCTGTCTATCTGTGACTCCACTTTCAGAGAACTGAGTACCTGAACTCCAAGGTTCCTCTGTTTCACTACACTGCTTCAGGCCCTACCATGAAAACTCCTACTTTGATTTGACTTACCAAAATGCAATACCTCACACTTCCCCCAAACTCCGTTGGCATTTCTCAGCCCACTTTCCCAGCTGATCAAGGTCCTACTGCATTTTTAGATAACCTTCCTCACTGTGCATGATACCATCTATTTCAGTGTCATCTGCAAAATTACTGATCATGCCTTGTACCAAAATCATTGATGTAGATAACAAACAGCAATAGGCTCAGCACCAACCCCTGAGGCAGTTCACCAGTCACAGGCCTCCAGTACTCCAATCCTTCCACAATTACCCTCTGCTTCCTACCATCAAGCCATTGTGTATCCAATTTTCCAGCTCCCCCTGGATTCCATGCGATCTAACCTTCCAGAGTGGCCGATTACATGGAACCTTATCAAAGGCCTTACTGAAATCCAGATAGACTATGCCTACCACTCTCATCAACTTTCCTGCTCACTTCATCATAGAACTCTAACAAATTTGTGCGGCATGATCTTCCATGCACAAAGCCATGCTGACTACTCATAATCAAGGCCTGTCTTTCATCGGCACGTTTATCTTATCTCAGAATCTTCTCAAGTAATTTACCTAAAACAGATTAGATAAGCACAGTGGTCTACAGTTCTCAGGTTTTTCACTGCAGCCTTTCTTAATTAAGGGCACAACATTCGCAGTCCTCCAGTCTTCTGGGACCTCACATGTGACCAACGATAACGCAAAAATGTCAGCCAGCGCCTCTGCAATTTCTTTTATCACCTCTCACAGTGTTCTTGGAGAGATCTGATCATGACCAGGAGATTTATGCACCCTCATACATTCTCATATGTCCAACACCTCCTCTGCTGTGATATGGATAGTCCCCAAGATATGAGAATGTGTTGCTAGAAAAGCATAGCAGGTCAGGCAACATCCGAGGAGCAGGAAAATTGATGTTTCGGGCTGGAGCCCTGAATCAGAAATTCCTGAGGAAGGACTCCAGCCCGAAATGTCAATTCTCCTGCTCTTTGGATGCTGCTTGACCTGCTGTCCTTTTCCAGCAACACACTCTCAACTCTGATCTGCAGTATCTGCAAATCTCATTGTCTCCTAGTCCCTAAGATATGACCATTAACTTCTCTAAGTTCCCAAGTGTTTATGTCTTTCTCCATGGTCAACACAGAGGAGAAATATTCCTTGAGGGCCTTATCCATCTCCTGTAATTCTATGCAAAAAGGTCCACTTTGGCCCATTACTCCTGTTCCTTTTCCTTCTGGTCTTAACCCTTCAATCACTCTCTTCCTTTGAGTTTTCCACTGTTTGCCATTTATTGCCTTGTTCCTTCTTCCAAAGTACATTGCCTCACATGTAAGAGGGTAAAATTCCATCTGCCACTGATCTGCCTATCTGACTAACCCATTAAAATCCTCCTGTAAACTAACACCTTCTTCTCAAAAACAGACATTGCTGGATAAGGTCAGTCAGCAGGTCTGGCAGCAGCTGTGGAGAGAAATTGGAGTTAACATGAATTCTGAGAAAGGGTCACTTGACCTGAAATGTTAACTCTGATTTCTCTCCACAGATACTGCCAGAGTTGCTCAGTTTATCCAGCATGTTCTGTTTTTGTCTCTGAGTTATAGCATCCACAGTTCTTTCAGTTTTTATCTTCTTTCTCTCTGTCAACTACCTGGCTAATTTTTGTGTCATCTGCAAATGTACTTATCATCACCTTCAAAAAGAACAAAAACCAGTATGACACAGGGACATTAGGGACCTTGTCAAATGCTTTAGGAAAGTCTGTATATATAACACCCACAGCACAGGGAAGGTGATGGTCTCGTGGCATTATCCCTGGACTGTTAATCCAAAGACCCAGGCAATGTTCTGGGGGCCCAGGTTCAAATTCCATGACGACAGATGATGGAACTTGAACTTTAAAACAAATCTGGAATTAAGAGTCTAATGATGACCATGAATCCACTGTTGATTGTCAGGAAAAACACATCTGGTTCACTAATGTCCTTACCTGGTCTGGCCTACAATTGACTCCAGACCCACAGCATTGTGGATGACTCTTTTCTGCCCTCTGGGCAATAAATGCTACCAGCCAGCGACACCCTCAATATCAGACAACTCAATCAAGTTTGGGAGATAAGATCGCTCCCTTACTTCTTTACCTATCCCCAAAATCCTGTTTCACAGAACTGATTATTCATCTCTTAAACTAGTGTTTGACTACACAGTATATCCATCCCATAAACACCTGTCTCATGCACTGACTTCCTGTCTCATATGTCCCTCTCTCACTGCACTGTTTACCCATTGCAGTGATTGTAACAAGGACAGCCAGGTAGACCTCATAGAATAAGAGATCCCTGGTTGGAGTTGTATCTCTGGTCAATCAACGAGCCCTGGCTGACAGAGAAAAAAATGAATGCCAGACAAACTGACATTCTTGAGACAGCTGGACCAGTATTAAGGACTTTCCACGTGTATATAAAGGATGACTTGGTGATGGATTATGGCCTTTACGGAGTTATTTCACCCATTTCAAAGGTCTTTCTCACTGGACTGTTCATCCATCCCATAAATCCTTGTCTCACTACACTGTTTATCCAACTCATACACACCCATCCCACTGCAGTGTATACAGAGTTCATAAGATCTTGTCTCATTGTCCCACAGATTCTTCCATTCACATATTGTGTTGAACAAATAAAGAGTAAACTAATGAATTTACAACTATCCCAAACTGTTCCCATACTCACCAAATCCACGTAATTCACAGCATTCACCAGTCGGCTGATCACTTTTCGTTTGCTGTTAAATGCACTCTGATACTGTAACAAGAAATGAAAACTTAGTTCTCCCTTCAGACATCACAGAATTCCAAACAGAACTGTGGAAGCACAATAAACGAAGAAGCAGAAAGACTGACAGAGTGGAAACTGATACGCTCTCAATTTCTAATAGTAACAAAACTTTAGACAACTGATTTAAGGCAGGATCTTTACTCAGTTTGACACTCTATGTGAGAGAATGGAGCCAAGATCAGGGTCAAATGTGCCATAAGTGCCAACTTGCCAGAGGGTAAAGTTGAGTCCTGTTGTAGAGTATTCAGATGGGAATTCTGCTGCAACAAGTAGTATTGTATTTAGTAATGAGCACAGAGTAGGATTTAGTTTGAAACAAATTATAGAGCCATAGAGAAGTACAGCACAGAAACAGGCCCTTCTGTTCAACTCGTCCATGCCGAACAGATATCCTAACCTAATCTACACTCTTTGCCAACACTTGCCCCATATCCCTCTAAATCCTTCCTATTCACATACATATCCAGATGTCTTTTAAATGCTGCAATTGTACCAGTCTTCACCATTTCCTCTGGCAGCTCTTTCCATTCACACACTATCCTCTGAGTGAAAAAGTTGCCCCCTAGGTACCTTTTCTATCTTTCCTCTCTCACTCTGATTCAATGTCCTCAAGTTCTGGACTCCCCCAACCCAGGGAAAAGAGTTTATCGATTTATTCTATCCATGCTCCTCATGCTTTTATAAACCCCGATAAGGTCAACCCTCAGCCTCCGACACTCCAGGGAAAACAGTCCCAGCCTCTCCCTACAGTTCAAATCCTCCAAACTTGGCAAGATGCCTGTAAACCTTTTCTGAACCCTTTCAAGTTACACAACATCCTTCTGATTATGCATGAACATTTATAAAATACAGGTCTTTTTGGGTATAATGCATGTTTCATTACGATTGATGAACTGGGGACATTTTTCTAAAGCTTGAACTTTTAAAAAATGTGTTGGCTGTAACGTGATTACATCGCCAACACTTTAAGAATGCCATTAGGGAAGGGATTCAAGCATTTTGACCAAGCAACAGTGAAGGAATGCTAATATATTTCCTTGATTTGGAGGTACTGGTGTTGGACTGGGGTGTACCAAGTTAAAGATCACACAACATCAGTAGTGGGAGTGGCTTGGATGGTGGTCGTGTTCCCATTTCTCTGCTGTCCTTCTCCTTCTAAATAGAAATGGTTGTGAATTTGGAAGGTGCAGTCTGAGGATCTTTGCTGAAGTTCTGCAGTGTGTCTTATAGATAATACAAACTGCTGTTACTAAGCATCGGTGGTAGAGAAATTGGATGCTTATGAATAGAACATAGAAAAGTATAGCACAGTACATGCCCTTCGGCTCTCAATGTTGTGCCAGCCGTTTATACCATTCTAAGTTTAGACTAACCTACAAGCATTTCATTGCACTATCTTCGATGTGCCTATCCAACAGCCACTTAAATGTCCTGAATGTATCTGATGCTAATACAAATGCTGGCAGTGCATTCCATGCACCCACCACTCTCTGAGTAAAGAACCTATTGCTGGCATCTCCCCTAAACATTCTTTCAATCACTTTAAATTATGTCCCCTCATAATAGACATTTCCATCATGGGAAAAAGTTTCTGGCTATCCGCTCTAACTGTGCCTCTCAACATTTTGCACACCTCTCACAAGTAACATCTCATCCTTTTTCGTTCCAATGAGAAAAGCCCTAGATGCCTCAACCTTCCTTCATAAGATATGCCCTCCAGTCCAGGCAGCATCCTGGTAAATCTCCTCTAAACCCTCTCTAAAGCTTCCACATCTTTCCTACCATGAGGCAACCAGAACTGAACACAAGATCCCAAGTGTGGTCTAACAATCTCCAAAGAGCTGCAGCATAACCTTGCGGCTCTTAAACTCAATACCCCTGTTAATGAAAGCCAACACACCATTCACCTTAACAACCCTATCAACCTGGCTGGCAACTTTGACATCTATAGACATGGACCCCAAGATTCTCTGTTCCTCCACACTGCCAAGAATTCATCCTTTAACCATGTATTCTGCATTCAAATTCGACCTTCCAAAGTGAATAACTTCACACTTTTCCAGATTGAACTCCATCTGCCACTTATCAGCCCAGTTCTGCATCCTGTCAATGTTCCACTGCAGCCAACAACAGCCCTCCGCACTATCCACAACTCCATCAACTTATTAACCTATTCTTCCACTTTCTTATCCAAGCCATTTATAAAACTCACAAAGAGCAGAAGTCCCAGAACAAATCCTTGCGGAACAGCCTTGACCACCCAGCTCCACAATTTGAATTGAATTGAATTGAATTGATTTGAATTTATTTTCACGTATACAGAGGCACAGTGAAAAGCTTTGTCTTGCAAGCAAAACAGTCAGATCACATAGCTAAATAGCATAGATAAGTAAATAAGAGTTAAACTGTGGCACAGGTGCAGGCGAATGTTAAGAATTTGTGAGTCCATTCAGTATTCTCACAACAGGAGGGTAGAAACTATACCGAAACCAGCTGATGCACGTGTTCAGGCTTTTGTACCTTCTCCCCGATGGTCGAGGTTGTAGAAAAACATTGCCAGGATGGGATGGATCTTGGAGAATGCTGGCGGCCTTTCCTTGATAGCTGGCCTGGTAGATGAATCCTATAGATGGGAGGTTGGCCTTTGTGATTGCCGGACCGAGTTCACCATTCTCTGTAACCATCTCCGATCTTGAATGGGTCAGTTACCATACCAGGTAGTGATACATCCACATAGAATGCTCTCAATGGCACACCTATAAAAGTTGGCAAGGGTATTCGCCTTCATACCAAATTTTCTCAGCTACCTGAGGAAGAAGAGACGTTGTTGGGCCTTTGTAACCAGTATGTCCACATAAAGAGTCCAAAAAAGCTTGTTGTGGATGACCACTTCCAGGAGCTTGACACTCTCTACTTGTTCCACCTCTGTGCTGCTAAGGTGTAGGGGGACATGAGTAACATCCCTCCTGTCTCATGGTTTCATCACCATCTGAGGTTCGACCAACCATGGTGGTGCCATCAGCGAACTTGTAAATGGCATTAGTCTGGTATTTGACAATGCAATCATGGGCATACAGCGAGTACAGTAGGGGGCTCAATACGCACCCCTGGAGGACTCCAGTGATGAGTGTTAGTGAGGATGAAATACTGTCCTCAATCTTCACTGATTGTGGTGTGTGGGTCAGGAAACTGAGGATCCAGTTGCAGAGAGTGGGGCTTCATCCGAGATCACTAAGTTTAGTAATCAGTCTCGAGGGGATAATAGTGTTGAAAGCTGAACTGTCGTCAATGAGTAGGATTCTTACATAGCTGTTCTTAGTGTCAGGAAGTTCTACGGAGGAGTGAAGGGCAAGTGATAAGGCATCTGACGTGGATCTGTTTGTCCGACAAGCAAATTGGAGTGGGTCAAGAGTAGTGGGGAGGCTGGAGTTGATTAATGCCATGACCAGCCTTTCAAGGACTTCATGACTATAGAAGTTAGGGTCACTGGGCGGTAGTCATTGAGACATGCTACATGAGCCTTCTTAGGCACAGGGATGATGTTGGCCCTCTTGAAACAGGCAGGGACAGTGGCCTGCTGCAGGGAGAAGTTGAAGATGTCCGAAAAGACCTCTGGCTGCCTCCAGACTGAATACTTTCCATCTACTACCACTCTCTGTTTTCTACCGGCCAGCCAATTCTGTATCCGGACAGACATGTTCCCCTGTAACCCATGCCTCCTTACTTTCTGAATGATGCTACCATGGGGAACCTTATCAAATGTCTTGCTAAAATCCATGTACACCACATCCAGTACTCTACCTCCATCAATGTGTTTTGTCACAACCTCAAAGAATTTAATAAGGTTAGTGAGGCATGACCTACCTTCACAAAGACATACTGATGATCACTAATCAAATTATGGTTTTTCAAGTAATCATAAATCCTGTCTCTCAGAATTCTCTCCAACACTTTGCCCACCACTAATGTAAGACTGAGTTTAATACCCAGTATTATCCCCATTCCTTTTCTTGAACAAGGGAATAACAATCATCTGGCACTACTCCAATCGACAATGAGGACGCAAAGATCACATCCCATCTGGCTTAGGATATTTATCTAACCTTACATTTTTCAAACTTTTCAGCACATCCTCCTTCCTAACATTAACCCATTCTAGATATCAGTCTGTTTCATGCTGTCCTCAGAAATGACAAGTTCCCTCTCGGTAATGAATATTGAAGCAACGTATTCATTAAGGACCTCCCCTCCTTCTTCCAACTCCAGGCGCAAGTTCCCTCCAGTATCCCTGATTGGCCCTAACCTCACTTTGCTGATCCTCTTATTCCTCAAATAAGCGTAGAACATCTTCAGGTTATCCTTAATCCTACCTGCTACAGCTTTCTCATGCCCCCTTCTAGCTTTCCACAGTCCATTCTTCAGTTCCTTCCTAGCTACCTTGTAGCCCTCCAAAGCCCTGACTGATCCTTGCCTCCTCAATCTTAAGTGAGCTTCCTTCTTCCTTTTGACCAGATGTTCCATATCCCTTGTCACCCAAGGTTCTTTCAAACTACCATCCCTTCCTTGCCTCAGTGCCTGGGACAAATCTGTCCAGCACTATCAGCAGGTGCTTCCTACACAACCTCCACATTTCTGTTGTGCATTTCCCAGAGGACATCTATTCCCAATTTAGGCGCTTCAGTTCTTGCCTAGTAGCATTGTAATTCCCCTCCCTCAATTAAATATTTTCCTCTATTGTCTGCTCCTATCCCTCTCCATGAATATAGTTGTGATCATTATCACTGAAATGCTCTTCCCCTGAGAGATCTCACAAGGCCAGAGACCCGGGTTCAATTTCTGCCTCGGGCAACTGTCTGTGTCGAGTTTCACCTTCTCCCCGTGTCTGCGTGAGTTTCCTCCGGGTGCTCCGGTTTCCTCCCACAGTCCAAAGATGTGCAGGTTAGGTGAATTGGCCATGCTAAATTGCCCACAATGTTAGGTGAAGGGGTAAATGTAGGGGAATGGGTCTGGGTGGGTTGCTCTTCGGAGGGTCGTGTGGACTTGTTGGGTTGAAGGGCCTGTTGCCATACTGTAAGTAATCTAATCTAAGTAATCTAATCTAAGATCTGACAACTGGCATGATTTGTTGCCAAACACCAATTCCAATATGGTGTCCCCTCTAGTCAGCCTATCTACATAAGGAACCCTTCCTGGACACATCTGACAAAAACGGCTCCATCCAAACTATTTGAACTGAGGAGTTCCCAATCAGTATTAGGGAAGTTAAAGTCACCCATGACAAGAACCCTGTTACTTCTACACATTTCCAAAATCTGCCTCCCAATCTGCTCCTCCCTGTTTCTGTTGTTTTTGGGGGGCCTGTAGAAAACTCCCAACAAAGTGACTGTTCCTTTCCTGTTTCTGACTTCCACCCATACTGACTCTGCAGACAAATCCTCCTCGACAACCTCCCTTTAAGCAGCTGTGATACTAGCCCTTATTAGCAAAACTGAGACAGGAATGTTCGCCAGTGAACAGGGAGCCTCTTTTACCTTCTAAACCCTGGAACATCCAACAACCATTCCTGTCCCTGTGATACCCAAGTCTCTGTAACGGCCTCAACATCATTTTTCCAAGTCCTGATCTATGCTCTTGAATTCATTCCCCTTATTCCTGATACTTCTTGAATTAAAATAGATGCACTTCAACCCTTCACACTGACTACATTTTTGCCCTGTCAAGTGCTAATCCCTCCTCACAGACTCTGGGCATACTGTATCCGGTTGTTCACTGTCTATGCATCATCTGATCCATAGCTCAGGGTTATGCCTCCCTGCCAATCTAGATTAAACTCTCCCAAAGAGCTCTAGCAAACCTCCCTCCCAGGACATTGGTGTCCCTCCAGTTCAGGTACAACCCATCCTCCTTGTACAGGTCCCACCTTCTCCAGAAGGTATCCCAATAATCCACATATCTGAAGCCCTTCCTCCTACGCCAACCCTGCAGCCATGTATTCATCAGCACTCGCTCTTTATTCCTAGCCTCACTAGCAAGTGGCACCGGTAGCAATCCTGAGATTATTACTCTGCTCCTCCTGCCTTCTAGCTTACAACCTAACTCCCTGTATTTGCTCTTCAGGTACTTCTCCCTTTTCCTACCTATGTCATTGATACCGATGTGTACCACGACTTCTGGCTGCTCTCCCTCCCCCTTTAGAATCCTGTAGATTTGATCCAAGACATCCCAGACCCTGGCACCTGGGAGGCAACACACCATCTGGGGGTCTCATTCACCTCCATAGAATCTTCTGTCTGTTCCTTTCACAATCGAATCTCCTATCATTATTGCTCACTGATTCTTCCCCTGTCCCTCCTGAGCCACAGAGCCAGGCTCAGTGCCAGAGACCTGGCCACTGAGGCTTTCCTTTCCAAAACAGTACACTTATTATTGAAGGGAAAGGCCATAGGTGAATCCCTGCACTGTCTCCCCATATCCTTTCTCTCTCCTGATGGTCACCTACCTACCTTTGCCCTGTAGCTTAGTATGTTTACCTCCCTATAAATCCTGTTGATCATATCCTCAGCCTCCCAAATAAGCAACAGCTCAAATGTATCAGTTCATGTGCCCAGAAATTCCTGTGTCCATTCCTGTTCCCTCCGCTTATTCACGAGTTAAGTCTTTGAAAGGAAAAACTTACCTTGTTGACAGCCCTCGGGTCCTTGCTCTCACCACTCCCGCTGCTGTTGCTGCAAAATGGAGACTGCTGATTCCAGGAGGTATATATTTAAAAGGAAAATTTACCTTCCCGGCAGCCCCATAGTCTTCGCTCTCACTGCTCCTGCTGCTGCTGCAAATGGAGGCCACTGGTTCGATGAGATAAGTATTTAAGAGCAAAACATATCTCCCTGGCAGCCTCCTGGTGGTCACTTTCAACCCTTCCACTGCTGCTGCAAATCAAGCAGTGCGAATCAAACAGGCTGCTTTGTCCTGGATGTTCTTAGGGGTTCGATTCATCCAAACAAGTGGGGAGGATTCCATCACACTCCTGACTTGGGCATTCCGTGAGTCAGGAGGTGAGTTATTTACCACAGTATTCTAAGCCTCTGACCTCTTCTTGTAGACACTGTATATATGTGGTGAGTCCAGTTGAGTTTCTGATCAATGTTGACTCCCAGGATTTGGTAGTGGGGGATTCAGTGATGGTAAGACCATTGAATGTCAAGACGCAGTAATCAGATTGTCTCTTATTGGTGATGGTTATAGCCTGGCATTTGTGTGGCGTGAATGTTACTTGCCACTTGTCTGCCCATGTCTGGTTATGGTCCAGATTGCATTGCATTTGAATGTGGACTGCTTCCAGATTACAGCCCCAGTCAGGGAACTCTTATTCTTTGAGGTCCACCTAGCTGACCTCGTTATAATCACTGCTATGTGTAAACAGTGAAGCGCTCTATAAAAAATTGTCGAAAATGTGACATCAGATGAGGAAGCAGTTTGTTGGTGAGTAAGGTTGGATGAGTATTTATAAAAACTGAAAGAATTGCTGATGCTGTAAATCAGAAACAAAAACAGAAGTTGCTCGCAAAGCTCAGCAGGTCTGGCAGCACCAATGAAGAGAAATCAGAGTTAACATTTCGGGTTGAATGTTTCCTCAGAACTGATGGTAACTAGAAAAATGTTGGTTTGCATGTGGAAGATAGGGTGTGTGTGTGTGTGTGTGTGGTTAATGGAGTAAATGACAGATGGGGATATAGAACAGTTGGACGGACAAAGGAGTCAATAATGATCGGGCTAAGAGAGTGAATACCTTTAAATGGAGATTTAGTGGCTAACAATTGATCATGCGTAATGGCAGACTATGCAATGATAAGGCCTGGTGTGTGGAGTTGGGGGTTAGGACATGGGAAGGTTCAGGCCCAAAAATTATTGAACTCCAAATTGCGTCCAGAGGGATGCAGAGTCCCCCAAGTGGAAAATGAGGTGTTGTTCTTCCAGCTTGCACTGAGCTTTGCCAGAGCACTGAAGCAAGCCTGAGCCATATAACAGGGTGTTAAACTGGCTGGCAACTGGAAGCTCAGGGTCATTTTTGCAGGCAGAATGTAGGTGTTCTGCAAAGGGGTCACCGAGTCTCCGCTTCTCAATCATAGATATCATAGAATCCCTACATTGTGGAAACAGGCCATTTGGCCAACAAGTCCACACCGACCCTCTGAAGGCCATCCCACCAAGACCCATTCATGTACATTTCCCCCGACTAATGTGGCTAACCTCAGGAAAAGAACCAAAAACCTGGAATATTTACAGTAGCAGCGGGAGACAGAGCAGAGGTGACATTGGGACTAGGAGATTGCCAGGAAGGTAACTGAACAGTACATATTTGGGCAGTGGCTGAACCCAAGAGACAACACATGAAGTAACTCCCTCCTGTCCCCCCTCCTCTAACCAGAAGAAAGGGACTCTGTAAGGTAAGGTTCTTCTTTTCTTTCATATATTTAAGTCCATTGTTTGGTATTAGTTAGTTGAGTTAAATCTAAGGCTTACAATAGCAGGGGACCTCAGACCTGTGGCATGTGCCTCTTGCTTGATGTGGGAGCTTAGGAACGTGGCAGACATCCCTTACTCTTACACTTACAAGAAGTGTGTCCATGTACAGCTCTTGTTTGACCACACAATGGCTCAGGAGCTGAGGATGGACTCACTGTGGAGCACTCGCGATGCTGAGGAGGTCATGGATAGCACGTTTAATGAATGGGTCATATCGCAGATTTGAATTGCTGAGAGAGACCAAAAGGCAGAGAAAGAGTAGGAAGGCAGAGCAGGTGTTCCCTGCGGTCATCTCCCTCTAAAACAGGTATACCGCTTTGGATACTGTTGGGGGCGATGGCTCATCAGGGGAGGGGAGCAGTTACTAGGTTCATTGCACCGTGGCGGGCTCTGCTGTTCAGAAGAATGGGAAAAAGACTTTTAGGACCATAGTCATAGGGGATTTTATTGTAAGGGGAGCAGATAGGTGGTTCTGTGGCCAAAAACGAGACCCCCGAACAGCATGTTGCCTCCTGGGTGCTCGGCTTAGGGATGTCACCGATCAACTGCACAGTATTCTGAAAGGGGAGGGTGAACAGCCAGTTGTCTTGGTGCATATAGGCACCAATGACATAAGCAAAAAATAAGGTGAGGTCCTGAAAGCAGAATTCAGGGAGCTAGGAAAGAAGTTAAAGAGGAGGACTTCAAAGGTAGTGGTCTCAGGATTGCTACCAGTGCCATGTGCTAGCCAGGGTAGAAATGAAAGAATAGGCAGATGAACACGTGGCTTGAGGAATGGTGTAGGAGGGAGAGGTTCAGGTTTATGGGACACTGGGACCAGTTCTGGGGAAGGAGGGACTGTTACAAATTGGATGGTCTAATCCACCCTCCCCTTTCAGAATGCCGGAACTAACATGGGGGAGTTTTTGCTACTGCTGTTGGGGAGGGTTTAAACTAATATGGCTGGGGGCTGGGAACCAGAAGAGAAGGCTAGTAGACAGTGGAAACTAAAGACTGTAAGGAACAGGATTATGAAGTTAGCATCACCAAAGGGAAGAGTAGGCAGAGTGCAGATGAACACAGAAACTGGTGGCCTGAAGTGCATATATTTTAATGCAAGGAGAATAGTGGGTAAGGCAGACAAACTTCAGGCTTGGATTGGTACCTGGGAGTATGGTGTTATTTGCAATCACAGAGACTTCGTTGAAGGAAGGGCGTGATTGGCAACTAAATGTTCCAGGACATAGATGCTTCAGACAGGACAGGGAGGGAAGTAAAATGGGGAGAGGAGTTGCATTGCTGGTCAGGGATGATATCACGACTGTGCTAAAGGAGGACACTATGGAGGGCTTGAGCAGTGAGGCATTGTGGGTACATCTGAGAAATAAAAAGGATGCAGTTACATTGTTGGGGCTGTACTCGAGGCTCCCAACAGTGAGCGTGAGGTAGAAGAACAAATAGGTAAACAGATAATGGAAAGATGTAGAGGTAACAGGGTGGTGGTGATGGGAGATTTTAATTTTCCTAACATTGACTAGGATACACTTAGTGTCAGAGGTCTGGGTGGGGCAGGAGCATCCAGGAAAGTTTTCTAGAGCAGTATGTCAATAGTCTAACTAGGGAAGGGGCCATATTGGACCTGGTGTTGGGAAATGAGCTAGGCCAGGCGGTAGAATTTGAAGTAGGGGCTTTCTTTGGGAATAGTGACCACAACTCTGTAAGTTTTAGAATACTCATAGACAAAGATGAGAGTGGCCCTAAGGGAAGAGTACTAAACTGGGCCAAGGCCAACTACATCAAAATGCAGCAGGAGCTGAGAAATATGGATTGGAGGCATCTATTTGAAGGGAGGTCCACATTTGATATGTGGAAGGATTTCAAAGATAGGTTGAAGATAGTGCAGGATAGGCATATCCCCTTGAAAACAAGGGACAGGGAAGGCAAGATTCGTGAACCAAGGATGACAGGAGAAATCATGCAACTTGCCAAGGGGAAAAGGGATCCAGGCAGCTAAAAGCAGAACAGGCTTTGGAGGAATATCTGGAGAGTAGGACCAATCTTAAAAGAGGAATCCAGTGGGCTAAAAGAGGTCATGAAATAACTTTCGTGAGCAGAATTAAGGAGAATCCCAAGGCCTTTTATTCACATATAAGAAGTAAAAGGGTAACTAGAGAAAGGGTTGGTTCACTAAAGGATAAGGAAGGAAGGTTGTCTGTCGAACCTGAGAAAATGGGTGAGATTCTCAATGATTACTTTGCATCAGTGTTCACTGAGGAGAGGAACATGATGAATGTTAAGATTAGAGATAGAAGTTTGATTACTCTGGATCATGTTGACATAAATAGGGAAGATATGTTGGGTAGGCTAGAGGTTATTAAGGTGGACAAATCCCCAGGATCAGATAGGATCTATCCCAGGTTGCTGAGGGAGGCGAGAGAGGAAATAGCTAGGGCCCTGACAGATATCTTTGTAGCATCCTTAAACACAGGTGAAGTGTCGGAGGACTGGAGAGTTGGTAATGTGGTCCCCCAGTACAAGAAGGGCAGTAGGGATATGCCAGGTAATTACAGACCAGTGAGCCAGACTTCATAGGTGGGAAAGGTACTGAGGGATAGGATCTATTTATATTTGGAAAAGAATTGACAGGCAACATGATTTTATGCGGGGGAGATTGTGCCTTCCCAACTTAATAGAGTTCTTCGAGGAAGTGACCAAGTTGATAGGCGAAGGAAGGGCTGTAGATGTTATATACATGGAGTTTAATAAGGCATTTGATAAGGTTGCCCATGGCAAACTAATGGAGAAAGTGAAGTCACATGGTGTGCAGGGTGTTCTAACTAGTTGGATAAAGAACTGGTTGAGTAACAGGAGACAGAGAATAGAAGTTGAAAGGATGTGTAGATTAAAAAAAACAAAGAAAATTTACTGCCCAGAAACAGGCCCTTCGCCGTCCAAGCCCCGCAGGGATCAATGCTGGGGCCACTGTTGTTTGTGACATACATGAAAGATCTGGAAGTGGGCACTGGTGATCAGATCAGTAAGTTTGCAGATGACATGAAGATTGGTGGAGTAGCAGAAAGCATAGGGGACTGTCAAATAATACAGGAGAATATAGATGAAGGTATGCTTGCCTTCATTGGATGAGGTACTGAATATAAGAACTGGCAGATCTGTTAAAATTGTACAAGACTTTGGTTCAGCCACATTTAGAATACAGTGTACAATTCTTGTCACCACATTACAAAAAGGATGTGGATGCTTTGGAGCGGGTGCAGGGAAAGTTGTTGCCTGGTATAGAAAGTGCTAACTATGAAGAGAGGTTAAGTAGGTTACAATTGTTTTCATTAGTAAAAAGGAGTTTATGAGGGGATCTGACTGACGTCAGAAGGGTGTAGACAGGGTAGATTGAGATCAGCTTTTTCCTAGGGTGAGGGATTCAATAACTAGAGGTCACACATTCAAGGTGAGGAGAGAAACGTTTAAGAGGGAAACACGTGGAAAGTACTTTACACAGAGGGTGATAGGGGCCTCGAACACATTGCCAGCAGAGGTAGTAGAGGCAGGCACAGTAAATTCATTTAAGATGCGTCTGGACAGATGCATGAGTAGGTGGGGAGCAGAGGGATACAGATCCTTAGGAATTGAGCGATAGATTTAGATACTGAATTTAAGTCGGCACAGGCTTGGAGGGCGAAGGGCCTGTTTCTGGGCTGCAAATTTTCTTTGTTTTTTTCAATCTACACATCCCTGAACAACATGGGTAATGTAGCATTAGCAACTCACCGAATTTGCACATCTTTGAATTGTGGAAGAAAACTGGACCACCCAGAAGAAACCCACACAGACATGGAGAGAATATGCAAATGCCACACAGACAGTCACCGGAATCGAACCCGGATCCCTGATGCTGTGAGGCATCAGTGCCAACTGAGCTACTGTGCTTACGTTCTGCCCACAAAAATGATCCTGAGCTTCCAGTTGCTTCCCACTTTAACAAGAGAGAGGAGGAGAACTGCTTCAAAGTAGGCATCCTTGCAAAAGGATTTGCAGTAAGATTAAAATCAACTAGGCAAAAGTGAGGACTGCTGGAGATCAGAGTCAAGATTAGAATGGAAAAGCACAGCAGCTCAGACAGCATCCGAGGAGCAGGAAAATAGACGTTTAGGACAGTAGACGATGAAGGATTTCCTGATGAAGGGCTCTGGCCCAAAACGTCAATTTTCCTGCTCCTCAGATGCTGTCTGACCTGCTGCGCTTTTCCAGCACCACTCTAACCTTGACTCTGATCTCCAGCACCTGCAGCCCTCACTTTCTCCCACTTTAACACCTGTTCCCTGGCCAACATCTATGTTTCAGGCTTGCTGTAATGCTCCAGCGAAGCTCAGTGCAAGCTGAAAGAACACTTCATTGTCTACTTGAGAAATCCTGCAGCCCTCCAGAATCAATATTGAGTTCAATAATTTCAGAGCCTGAACTCTCCCATGTCCAAGCCCCCAACTCCACAAACCAGGGCTTGTTATTACATAGAGTAAAAAGTGAGGTCTGCAGATGCTGGAGATCAGAGCTGAAAATGTGTTGCTGGTTAAAGCACAACAGGTTAGGCAGCATCCAAGGAACAGGAAATTCGACGTTTCGGGCCATCATTCCTGAAGAAGGGCTCTGGCCCGAAACGTTGAATTTCCTGTTCCTTGGATGCTGCCTAACCTGCTGTGCTTTAACCAGCAACACATTTTCAGCAAATTATTACATAGTCTGTCATTACACAATACCAATTGTTAGCCACTAAAAGTCTCCATTTAAAGCTATTCTCTCTCCTAGCCAGATCACTTCCCCAATATGAAGGCAATCACATTCTGAGTAGCAAATAGAGTAGACTGGATCATGAGAAGTGCAGGTGAAGTGCTGCTTACCTGGAAGGTATGTTTGGACCCTTGGATACTGAGAAGGGAGAAGGTAAATCGCATGTGTTACAGCTTCTGCAACTGCAGGGAAAGGTGCCATGGGATTGTGGGAGGGATGTTGGGAAAGAGAGAAGAGTGGACAAGGGTGTACTGGAGGGAATGGTCCCTGCGGAAGGCAGACAAGAGAAGGGAGATGTCATCTTGCTGGAGGTGATGTAAATGGCAGCAGCATGTGGATATTTATAACATTTTGATTATTTATAGTTTGTAAACGTTTTGTGTTGCGTTAAAAAATTAAGGGCAATATTGCAGAGGTCCAGAGAGAAACAGTTCCAGAGTAATGAACAATATTTGACAAGCTTTGTGGAGTCATAGAATATTACAGAACAGTACAGGCTCTTCAGCCCTCAATGTTGCACTGACCTGTGAAAACAATCTGAAGCCCATCTAACCTACACTTTTCCATTATCATCGAAACGTTTATCCAATGACCATTTAATTGCCCTCAAGGTTGACAACTCTACTATTGTTGCAGGCAGGCTGTTCCTACTTTCTGAGTAAGGATGCTACCTCTGACCTCTGTCCTATATCTATCACCCCTCAATTTAAAAGCTATGTCCTCTTGTGCTAGCCATCACCATCCAAGGGGAAAAACACTCCATCTCTCAGCCCATCTCTAATCCTCTGATCATCGTATATGTCTCCATTAAGTCACTGTTTAATCTTCTTCACAACAGCCTCAAATCCCTCAGCTTTCTTCATTAGACCTTCCCTACACACCTGGCAACATCCTGGTAAATCTCCTCTTCAGCCTTTCCAATGCTTCCACAACCTTCTGTGGTGATCAGAACTGTATGCAATACTCCAAATGTGGCCGCACCAGAGTTCAGTGCAGCTATAACATGACCTTGTGGCTCCGAAACTCAATCCCTCTACCAATTAAACCTAACACACTGTGGACCTTCTTAACAACTCTATCAACCTGGGTGGCACTTTCAAAGATCAATGCTCATGGACATCAAGATTGCTCTGCTCATCCACACCACCAAGAACCTCACCATTAGCCCAGTACTCTGTATTCTTGGTACTCCTTCCAAAGTGAATCACCTCACACTTTTCTGCATTAAACTCCATTTGCCACCTCTCAGCCCATCTCTACAGTTTACCTATGTCCCTCTGTAACCTACAACATCCTTCTGCATTGTCCACAACTCCACCGACTTAAGTGTCATACATGAATTTACAAATTGAGTTATTCGCTGCAGAGAAGATATTTCTCTACTCTAAAGACCAATGTAAAGCATTTATTTCAACTTACCTGCCATTTTCTCATTCCCCATTAATTTTCCCAGCCTTGTTCTCTAAAGGGCTAATGTACAGTTTGGTCTCTCTCTTACTTTTTATGTATGTGCAAACGTTCCTGGTGTCTATCTTATTAGTATTTGCAAGCCTACCCTCAAAGTTTATCATCTCTCTTTTTTTGGGTGTCTTTTTTAGGTTTTTAAAACTTTGTCAGTCATACAACATGTAAACAGACCTGCCAGTAGAAGACAATATAGTATTCCAAAGTGACTAAATTAGGGACAAAAGAAAGAGAGGAAATAAATATAACTATCACAGGACAAAAAAAAGCAAATGATGGTTGACTTGACCACAGAAATCATGTTGAAACTACTAGCCTCCACAACTCCGTCCAGCAGCTTGTTCTATATAATCACCACCCATGAAAATTTGCCCTTCAGGTCCCTTTTAAATCTTTCCCCTCTCACCTTGAACCTATGCCCTCTAGTTTTGGACTCCTCTACCCGAGGGAAAACAACTTGCCTGTTCACATTAACCATGCCCCTCATCACACCTCAACTTCCAATGCTTCAGGGAAAACAGCCCCAGCCTATTCAGAGTCGAGTGTGTGATGCTGGAAAAGCACAGCACGTCAGATTCCTGATGAAGGGCTTTTGCCCAAAATGTCAATTGTCCTTCTGCTCAGATGCTGCCTGACCTGCAGTGCTATTCCAGCACCACACTCTTGATTCTGATCTCCAGCAGGTGCAGTCTTCATTTTCTCCAAGCCTATTCAGCTTCTCCCTATAGCTCAAACCGTCCAACCTTGGCAGCATCCTTGAAAAATTTTCTGTTTTTGTTTCTGACTTGCAACATCTGTTGTTCTTTGCGTTTTTAGAAATATCAATTCCTTGGGGACACAGGTTTAAGATAAAAGTGGGTAACTTTAAAGGAGATGTGAGGGCAGGCTTTTTGGACAAAGCTTTTTGATAAGCGCATAGGATGCACTGCCAAAGGAGGTGATGGAGGCAGATAAAATAGCAGCATTTAAGAAGCATCTTCACAGATACATGAAAAGCCATGAAATAGAGAGAAACGGACAGCACAGAGGAAGAGATTTTTTGGTTTTGAATGGTATCATGTTTTAATGGCCCAGAGGGCCTGTTGCTGTGCTATACTGTCTTTAGCTCATATAATTATTTGTACAAATAGATATAGAAAGGAATAACACAGTTGTAATTATGATTGCAGGGTGACCAGACCTCGTAACTGAACATTCAGGGGTATTCAGTTTTTTGGAAGACAGAGAAACTAAGTTTGGTTAGTATTACTGGTTAAAGAAGATAGTAACACAGTAGTGTGGGAAGATAACAGCTCTGGTGAAGTGGAATCAGTATGGGAAGTGCTTAGAAATACCAATGAGCAGAAAGTTATTGTGGAGATTGTGTATATACCCCCAAACTGTAGTGCTAACACTAAGGAAGGCACTAAAAGGAAATTAGAGATACAAGCATTGATTTGGATCGGATCAGGCTTGGATGGCCAAAGGGCCACTACCTGGGCTGTAAATTTTCTTTGTTCTTTCTTAAGCAACAATGGTACAGCTGTAATTACAGATAACTTACATCTACATATAGATTGGGCAAATCAAATCAGTAACCATGTCATACAGGAGGAATTCCTGGACTATGTCCAGATGAATATATTGAGTAACCAACTAAAGAATAGGCAAAACGTAGACTGGGTATTGTGGAATTAGAAAAGAGAAATTCAATCATCAATCAGTAAAGTGATGAAGGCGTCCTCATTAGTGCCAATAAGTAAAGATATGAACTGATCACTAACAGTCACTTTGTATTCAAAAAAGGCCACTCAGCTCTTGACTTCATCTAGCCTTGATCCTAACATGGATAAAAGAGGTGAACTCCAGAGGTGAGGTCAGAGGCTCTTACTTTGACATCAAATAATATTTAATTAAATATAGCATCAAGGAGCCCTAGGAAACCTGTATATCTGTGACGGGAATTGAGGAAAAGCTCCATAGTGGTTGGACTCATATTTAGCACAAAAGAAGATAGCTATGGTTCTTGTAGGGTGATTATCCCAGTTCAAAGTTTCATTGGAATACTTTCTCAGTGTATTTTTTCTCAGCCCAAATATCTTCAGCTGTTTCACCAAAGACCTTTACTCCATTATACAGTCAGAAATCCTGGCAAAACTGGAAACAATGGGTATCGGGGCAAACTCTCTGCTGGTTGGATTCATACATGACACAGAGGAAGATGGACTTGGTTGCTGGAAGTCAGTCATTTAAGCTCCAGGACATAAGCCCAACCATTTTCAGTTGCTTCATCAATGACCTTCCCCCCCCACCCCCATCATAAGGTTAGAAATGAGATTTTCTTTGATGAATGCAAAATATTCAGTCATGTTCATGACTCCTCAGATACTGAAGTAGTCCGTGTACAAATGCAACAAGATCTGGACCATATCCAGGCTTGGGCTATCAAGTGGCAAATAACCCAGGTCCCCAGAACATTACCTGAGTCTGGTAATGTGGATTAATAGTCTGGTGATGGTACACTAAGCCAGTGCATACCCTAAAATGCCTCTTCTAGATAGAGTCATAGAGATGTACAGCATGGAAACACACTTCGGTCCAATCCGTCCATGCCGACCAGATATCCCAACCCAATCTAGTCCCACCTGCCAGCACCCGGTCAATATCCCTCCAAACCCTTCCTATTCATGTACACATCTAAATGCCTCTTAAATGTTGCACCCTCTGCATGAACAAGTTGCCCCTTAGGTCTCTTTTATATCTTTCCCCTCTCACCCTAAACCTCTAGTTTTGGAGTCCCCAACCCCAGGGAAAAGACTTTGTCTATTTATCCTATCTATGCCCCTCATAATTTTGTAAACCACTATAAGGTCACCCTTCAGCCTCCGACGCTCCAGGGAAAACAGCCCCAGCCTGTTCAACCTCTCCCTGTAGCTCAGATCCTCCAACCCTGGCAACATCCTTGTAAATCTTTTCTGAACCCTTTCAAGTTTCACAACATCTTTCCGATAGGAAGGAGACCAGAATTGTACGCAATATTCCAACAGTGGCCTAACCAATGCCCTGTACAGCCTCAACATGACCTCCCAACTCCTACACTCAATACTCTGACCAATAAAGGAAAGCATACCAAAGGCCTTCTTCACTGTCGTATCTACCTGCGACTCCACTTTCAAGGAGCTATGAACCTGCAGTCCAAGGTCTCTTTGTTCAGCAACACTCCCTAGGACCTTATCATTAAGTGCATAAGTCCTGCTAAGATTTGCTTCCCAAAATGCAGCACCACACATTTATCTGAATTAAACTCCATCTGCCACTTCTCAGCCCATTGGCCCAGATTCTGTTTCAATCTGAGGTAATCCTCTTTGCTGTCCACTACACCTCCAATTTTGGTGTCATCTACAAGCTTACTAAATGTACCTCTCATGCGTGCATCCAAATCATTTATGAAAGTAGAGGGCCCAGCACCGATCCTTGTGGCACTCCACTGGTCACAAGTCTCCAGTCTGAAAAAACAACCCTCCACCACCACCCATTGTCTTCTACCTTTGAGCCAGTTCTGTTTCAAATGGCTAGTTCTCCCTGTATTCCATGAGATCCAACCTTGCTAAATAGTCTCCCATGGGGAACCTTGTCGAATGCCTTTTTGAAGTCCATATAGATCACATCCACTGCTCTGCCCTCATCAATCTTCTTTGTTAGTTCTTCAAATAACACAATCAAGTTTGTGAGACATGGTTTCCCACACACAAAGCCATGTTGACTATCCCTAATCAGTCCTTGCCTTTTGAAATACATGTACATCCTGTCTCTCAGGATTCCCTCCAACAACTTGCCCACCATCGAGGCCAGGCTCACTGGTCTATAGTTCCCTGGCTTGTCTTTACCACCCTTCTTAAACAGTGGCACCACGGTTGCCAACCTCCAGTCTTCTGCCACCTCACCTGTTACTATCGATGATACACATATCTCAGGAAGAGGCTCAGCAATCACTTCTTTAGCTTCCCACAGAGTTCTCGGGTACACTGATCAGGTTCTGGGGATTTATCCACCTTTAACCGTGTCAAGACATCTGGCACTTCCTCCTCTGTAATCTGGACATTTTGCAAGATGTCACCATCTATTTCCCTACAGTCTATATCTTCCATCTCCTTTTCCACAGTAAATACTGATACAAAATATTCATTTAATATTCAAACCTAAATCATTTCTATTTACCACAAAACAAGAGCCCAGTACTGAAAATTGTGAAACTCCACTGGACACTGGCTTCCAATCACAAAAGTACCCTAAGACCATCATCCGTGCTTTCTGTCACTCAGCCAATTCTGAATCCAAAACGACAAACTGAGCTTTGACAAAGGGTCAGTTAGACTTGAAATGTCAGCTCTTTTCTCTTTTTACAGATACTGCCAGACCTGCTGAGATTTTCCAGCATTTTCTCTTTCGGTTTCAGATTCCAGCATCCGCAGTAGAACATAGAACATAGAACAGTACAGCACAGAACAGGCCCTTCAGCCCACGATGTTGTGCCGTCCACTGATCCTCATGTATGCACCCTCAAATTTCTGTGACCATACGCATGTCCAGGAGTCTCTTAAATGTCCCCAGTGACCCTGCCTCCACAACTGCTGCTGGCAACGCATTCCATGCTCTCACAACTCTCTGTGTAAAGAACCCGCCTCTGACATCCCCTCTATACTTTCCTCCAACCAGCTTAAAACTATGACCCCTTGTGTTAGTCATTTCTGCCCTGGGAAATAGTCTCTGGCTTTCGACTCTATCTATGCCTCTCATTATCTTGTATACCTCAATTAGCTCCCCTCTTCTCTTCCTTTTCTCCAATGAAAAAAGTCCGAGCTCAGTCAACCTTTCCTCATAAGATAAGCCCTCAAGTCCAGGCAGCATCCTGGTAAACCTCCTCTGAACCCTCTCCAAAGCATTCACATCTTTCTTATAATAGGGCGACCAGAACTGGACGCAGTATTCCAAATGCAGTCTAACCAAAGTTTTATAGAGCTGCAACAAGATCTCACGACTCTTACACTCAATACCCCTGTTAATGAAAGTCAAAACACCATATGCTTTCTTAACAACCCTGTCCACTTGGTTGGCCATTTTAAGGGATCTATGTACCTGCACCCCAAGATCCCTCTGTTCCTCCACACTGCTAAGAATCCTAAACTTAATCCTGTACTCAGCTTTCAAATTCAACCTTCCAAAATGCATCACCTCGCATTTATCCAGGTTGAACTCCAACTGCCACCTCTCAGCCCATCTCTGCATCCTGTCAATATCCTGCTGCAGCCTACAACAACCCTCTATACTGTCGACGACACCTCCAACCTTTGTGTTATCTGCAAACTTGCTGACCCATCCTTCAATCCCCTCATCCAAGTCATTAATAAAAATTACAAACAGGAGAGGCCCAAGAAAGAGACCTGTGAACACCACTCACCACAGACTTCCAGACAGAATATTTTCCTTCTACTACCACTCGCTGTCTTCTGTTGGCCAGCCAATTCTGTATCCAGACAGCTAAGTTCCCTTGAATCCCATTCCTCCTGACCTTCTGAATGAGCTTACCATGGGGAACCTTATCAAATGCCTTGCTGAAGTCCACATACACCACATCCACAGCTCGACCCTCATCAACTTTTCTTGTCACATCCTCAAAGAACTTGATAAGGTTTGTGAGGCATGACCTGCCCCTCACAAAGCCGTGTTGACTGCATTTAATCAAGCCATGCTCTTCCAGATGGTCATAGATCCTATCCCTCAGAATCCTTTCTAACACCTTGCATCCCTCAGAATCCTTTCTAACACCTTGCATTTATCCAATTTGCCAAATTTCTCATGGACTTTTAATTTCGCTAACAGTCTCCCAGAAGGCTTACCAGAAGTCCTGATGAAATAAAAGTATACTACATTAAAAGCATTCCCCTCACCTACACACTTGATTACCTCTTCTAAAAATACAATCATGTTTCCCCATATTGAAACTGTGCTGACTATTTTTGATTTAGTTAAGCCTCTCCAAATGCAGACAAAATCTGTCCCTCAGAATCGCTTCCAATAGTCTCCCCTTACTGAAATTAACTTTACTATCCCGCGGTTTTCCAATTTATCCTTTGCTCCTTTCCTATATAATGGTACTATCAGCTGTCTTTCAATTTTCCACTGACACAAAATATTCATTTAGATCCCTTCCTACATCCTCTGGTTTTATGCACAAAGTTTATCCTTATTGGCCCTACTGTTTCCACAGTACTTTCATATTCCCTTCCAAGTCCAATATCATCCTGATTTTGAAACATGTCAACATTTCTTTGCTATTGTTGGGTCAAAATCTGGACTTTCTCCTTTAACACATGGGCAACAGTGGTTTGATAAGTTGGCTTACTTTCTCAAAAGTCATGAAGAGTGAACAACAAACTTTGATCTTGCCAATCACACTGACATTCCATGAAAACAAAAAATGGTGATCACTTCTCTACAGTCGAAAAACTGTTGTTTTGGACTCCCAGCGACTGGAAATATCCACATAGCATCTACCAGTTAAGACATTGAAGACATCGATTTCTTTCAATGACAGCACATTTCAATCTTTTAACCTTCATAAAGTTTTAGGTCCTGTCCATTCAATCTCTCTGAATAGGACAATCATTTCAGCTTCACTCACCCACCCGTTCACCATAATCCTTTATTCGTTTACAGTTCAAAAAGCTATCTTTGCACTAAAAATATTCAACGAGGCCAAAGAAACATAGAAAACAGGAGCAGGAATAGGTCATTCAGCCTTTCAAACTTGCACCATTATTCAATATAATCATGGTTGATCATGCAATCTCAGTATCCCATTCCCACCCTCTCCCCATACCCCTTGATCCCTTTAGCTGCAAGGGCCATGTCCAGTTCCCTTGAACATATGTAATGAACTAGCCCTAAAAGCTTCCTGGTGGAGACAATTCCACACGTTCACAACCCTCTGATTGAAGAATATCTTCCTCACTTCAGTCATAAGGCTTACCCCTTATTCTTAGACTGTAACCCCTAGTTCTGGACCTCCCCAACACTTTCACATCTAGCCTGTCCAGTCACATCAGGATTTTATGCATTTCTATGAGATCTCCCTGACTCTTGTAAATTCCAGTAAGTACACACCCAGTCGATCCAGTTTTTCCTCATATGTCAGTCCACTATTCTGGGAATCGGTCTGGTGAACCATTGCTGGACTCCCTAAATAGCAATAATTTCTTGTCTTAAACACGGAGGCCAAAACTGCATCAAAACTCAAGGCATGGTCTCACAAAGGCCCCATATAACTGCAGCAAGATATCCTTATTCTGATACTCAGATCCTCTCACAATGAAAGCGAGCATGGCTTTAGATTTCCTCACTGCCTGCTGCCCCTGCACGCCAACCTTCAGCAACTGTTCCAAGGCACCCAGATCTCACTGCACCTCAAATTCTCCTAAACTACTCCCATTCAGATAATCATCAGCCTTCCTGTTTTTGTGACCAAAGTGGATAACTTCACATTTCTCCACATTATATTGAATTTGTCAAGTATTGCCCCCTCCACTTGTCTGTCCAAGTCACCATGCAGCTTCTTAGCATGCTCCTCACAGCACACACTGCCACCCAGCTTAATGTCATCTGTAAATTTGGATATATGGCATTCAATTCCTTCATCCAAATTTTTTTTATAAATATTTGTATTAGAGACCTTTTTGAATTTTTTATAAAACATCTATATACAAAAAAGAGTAATACCAAAATACAGAAAGATAGAGGAATCAAAATAATGTTATATCATGATACTATTAATAATGAACTACCTACAATTCTACCAGAACAAGCATATCTATCTAAACTAAACTACAAACAAACTAAATAAAAAGTTAAATTAAACTGAATTCAAATTAAATTAAAATATATCTCACTACTTTATTTCACTCATCACACCTCTACAGGTTCCCATCCCTGGGAGCACCAGTCATTGTACCCATAGTCTTTATCCCCAGGTTCCCCCTCCCCGGACCCCTCGGGCACTCAGACTGATGCCCACGGCTATACCACAGCCCTAATTAATGTTGCTGATATGTCTGCGTCAATATAATTTAGAAAGGCTGTCACGTCTTGTAAAACTGCTCCGTTTTGTGATGCACTATAGTCTTGGAGAGATGAGGTAGTCTTGGAGAGATGTTCCATCATCAGCTTACACCACCCCATAAGACCTGGTGGTTCTTCCAATGTCCAATTCATCCAATTCAAATGTTCTTCCTCGCACAGTGAGTAAGAATGTTACAAATCTCTTCCCGTGTTCCCCCGCAGAGAGCAAATTTGGCAACCCAAGAAGAAGAAATACCGGATCCACTTTAACTTCGAACTCCAGGATGTCCTTCAACTCCCTTACTATAGCACTCCAGTATTTCTGGATCTTACAACATGACCAGTAGCAGTGTGTAAGAGTGCCTATACTAATGTTACATTTGGGACACCATGGTGACACTCCTCTCTTGAATTTGACTAGCCTCTCTGGCACCATATGACCCCTATGTAAAATCTTCAGTTCCATGACCTATGATCTGTGACATACTGAAATTTTCCTTACATTTTCCCATACATTTTCCCATTCCTCCAATGAGATATCCTCTCCTAGCTCTCGATTCCATGTCCTACAGAGCCCCTCCACGTCCTTTAAAGCACGTCCTTTCTGTAAATGATACAAAATACTTACTGAAAGAGCGCCCATACACTGGAGCACTCTTTTCGCCACATCTGACTTTGAGTCAGGAGTGTGAGTATATAATCCCAGATCTGAAAGTATCAGAAAAGGTCCCTTTTAGACAATCCTTATTCTCCCATAACCTAAAGCCAGAGTCCATTGCCCCAGGTCTAAATCCTTGGGCTCCCATCAATGGGGTAAATGGCAAGGTCTTAAGCCAATTGCCCTCATCTTGCCTCATTATCCTCCAGGCTTTCACTGTATTTAAAATGATTGGACTCTTACACTGCTCGGTCATGGATTTCATCTTATACACAATTAACAGATTAACAAGGGAACATCTCGACTGTGAGGGTTCAATGTCAAACCAAATTGACTCTGAATTCCCCCGTACCCAGTCACCAATATATGCTAATAGGGTGCTTAATTAATTAATATCTCCTCAAGTCCGGAAGATCCACCCTTCCCTCACCCTGCAAAAGCTGCAATTTAAGTTTAATTAGGGGGCGCCTGTGAAACCAAATAAAAGAATCTAGCCAACCACTGAGCCTCCATAATACTAGTCTAGGTAGCATCAACAGGAGCATTCTCATGGGTATCAACAGGTTAGGAAGAACATTCATTTAAATCAGGGCTATTCGGCCTAACCATGATAATGGTAATCCCACCCAACGCTGCAAATCCTTTGTATCCTCTCTAATAGTTATACATAGTTAGCTTGATACAGCTGGTGAAAGGAAGGGGTAAATCAAAATTCCCAAATCCAAAAAACCTTTTGATGATCATCTAAATGGGAACTGCATTCCATCCTTCATATCAGGCACCTCCACTAATCCCCCCACCTGCATGACTTCCGATTTTGTAAAAGTGATTCTGTAGCCCGACAAACTGCCAAATAAATTAATTGTTTGAATCAATAGAGAAACAGACTCCACTGGATTGACCAAGAACAAAAGGTCGTTATCAGTATATAGGGTGATCGTATGCGCCCCCATTCCCACCTCTGGCGCCACTATTTTGGGATCAATTGCCAAGGTAAATAACAGCGATGAAAGAGGACATCCCTGTCAACTACATCTCCCAATAATAAAGTTATCTGGCTTACTGCCGTTTGTGATGACCAAAGCGCTCAAGGACACCAAACAGGTACGGCCATTCTATCCAGTCAAACACCTTTTCTGCATCCAGGGAGGCAACCAAATCAGAGATCAATCTTTGCTGGCATACCTGCACTGTGTTCAGTACCCTCCCGATATTGTTGGAGCACTTGACAAAACTCATTTGATCTTCTTTTAAAATGGGGCAACACCTTTCCCAACCTCAGGGCCAGCATCTTGGATAGAATTTTAAAACTGATATTCAACAGTGAAATTGGTCTATACACTCTTCGGGGTCTTTCCCCTTCTTTAAAATGAGGGAGATATTAGCCTCCATGAGAGAGGGTGGCAAACAATCCTGTGCATATGAATAGCTGTACATCCCCAGAAGTAGTTCCCCCAACTCACTTATGAATTCCTTACAGAATTCACTGGACCCAGTGCTTTGCCACCCTGGAGATGCTTTATTGCCTCCTGCACTTCCTGTACCATCATAGGTCTATTTAACAGGGAAATCTGTTCCGTGTTTATCGTGCGGAGGTCCAGGTTCTTAAAAAAGGACTGCATTCTCACTGCATCATGTTAATTTCCCTCTGACTGATATAACTCTGCGAAGTATTCCCTAAATCTTCTTCAACTCACAGGTAACTGTGCCAACCTTCTCTCTAACAGACATAACAGATTGGGAAGCATTTTTCTTTCTAGCCAGATATGCCAGATCCTGGCTTATCTCCAAATTCAGTCTTTGTTTAGCAAAGAAGACCTTTTTTGCCAACTGTGTTAGCGATGAGTCAAGAGCCGCCCAGAGGGCTGCGACTCGCTGCAGCTTGACCAAAAAGGGTCTATGATACCATACTTCCTCAGCTATCTGCAGCCAGGTCTCCAGCATCTGTTGTTGCTCCTCCCTCTGCTTCCTTCTAGTCATTGAATACAAAATAATCAGGCCTCTAAGTATGTCTTAGTTGCCTTCCGAAGTATTGCCAGGTTACTGGCCATATCTGAGTTGATATTCCAGAACGCCCTGAACTCTCTTGTGATGGACTCGACGAACTTGCTATCCATTAACAGGAATAGGTCCAAATGCCAATGCCGTGCATCTGTTCCACCACCCTTGATTTTAACACCTAAATACAGTGGCGTATGGTCCGAGACAGCTATATTCCCAACTTTGCACACCAATTTTCTGCCCAAACCATACGATGGCATTAAAAAAATCCATCAATTCATGTTTGGCACTTGTGTGGGTTGAAATAGAAAGGAAAGTCTCTTCCATTAGGGTGGAGATACCTCCACACATCCACGAATTCCACCTGTTCCCCATGGGAGACTGATTAGCAAGGTTAGATCTCATGGAATACAGGGAGAACTACCCATTTGGATACAGAACTGGCTCAAAGGCAGAAGACAGAAGGTGGTGATGGAGGGTTGTTTTTCACACTGGAGGCCTGTGACCAGTGGAGTGCCACAAGGATCGGTGCTGGGCCCTCAACTTTTTATTATTTACATAAATGATTTGGATACGAGCATAAGAGGTACAGTTAATAAGTTTGCAGATGACACCAAAATTGGAGGTGTAGTGGACAGCGAAGAAAGATAGCTCAGATTACAACAGGACCTGGACCAGATGGGCCAATGGGCTGAGAAGTGGCAGATGGAGTTTAATTCAGATAAATGTGAGGTGCTGCATTTTGGGAAAGCAAATCTTATCAGGACTTATATGCTGAATGGTAAGGTCCTAGGGAGTGTTGTTGAACAAAGGGACCTTGGAGTGCAGGTTTATAGCTCCTTGAAAGTGGAGTCACAGGTAGATAGGATAACGAAGAAAACGTTTGGTATACTTTCCTTTATTGGTCAGAGTATTGAGTGTAGGAGTTGGGAGATCATGTTGCGGCTGTACAGGACATTGGTTATGTGTTGCTGGTTAAAGCACAGCAGGTTAGGCAGCATCCAAGGAATAGGAAATTCGACGTTTCGGGCATAAGCCCTTCATCAGGAATGAGGAGAGTGTGCCAAGCAGGCTAAGATAAAAGGTAGGGAGGAGGGACTTGGGGGAGGGGCGATGGAGATGTGATAGGTGGAAGAAGGTCAAGGTGAGGGTGATAGGCCGGAGTGGGGTGGGGGCGGAGAGGTCAGGAAGAAGATTGCAGGTTAGGAGGGCGGTGCTGAGTTGAGGGAACCGACTGAGACAAGGTGAGGGGAGGGGAAATGAGGAAACTGGAGAAATCTGAGTTCATTCCTTGTGGTTGGAGGGTTCCCAGGCGGAAGATGAGGCGCTCCTCCTCCAGCCGTCGTGTTGTAATGTTCTGCCGGTGGAGGAGTCCAAGGACCTGCATGTCCTCGGTGGAGTGGGAGGGAGAGTTAAAGTGTTGAGCCACGGGGTGGTTGGGTTGGTTGGTCTGGGCGGCCCAGAGGTGTTCTCTGAAGTGTTCCGCAAGTAAGTGGCCCGTCTCCCCAATATAGAGGAGGCTACATCGGGTGCAGCGGATGCAATAGATGATGTGGAGGTACAGGTGAACTTGTGGCGGATATGGAATGATCCCTTGGGACCTTGGAGGGAAGTGAGGGAGGAGGTGTGGGCGCAAGTTTTACATTTCCTGCGGTTGCAGGGGAAGGTGCCGGGAGTGGAGGTTGGGTTGGTGGGGGGTGTGGACCTGACGAGGGAGTCATGAAGGGAGTGGTCTTTGCGGAACGCTGATAGGAGAGGGGAGGGAAATATATCCCTGGTGGTGAGGTCCGTTTGGAGGTGGCGGAAATGACGGCGGATGATACGTTGTATACGGAGGTTGGTGGGGTGGTAGATGAGAACCAGTGGGGTTCTGTCTTGGTGGCGGTTGGAGGAGCGGGGCTCAAGGGCGGAGGAGCGGGAAGTGGAGGAAATGCCGTGGAGGGCATCGTCGATCACGTCTGGGGGGAATCTGCGGTCCTTGAAGAAGGAGGCCATCTGGGCTGTGCGGTGTTGGAACTGGTCCTCCTGGGAGCAGATGCGGCGGAGACGAAGGAATTGGAAATATGGGATGGAGTTTTTACAGGGGGCAGGGTGGGAGGAGGTGTAGTCCAGGTAGCTGTGGGAGTCAGTCGGTTTATAGTAGATGTCTGTGTTGAGTCGGTCGCCCGAGATAGAAATGGAAAGGTCTAGGAAGGGGAGGGAGGAGTCTGAGACAGTCCAGGTGAATTTGAGGTCGGGATGGAAGGTGTTAGTAAAGTTGATGAACTGTTCAACCTCCTCGTGGGAGCACGAGGCAGCGCCGATACAGTCACCGATGTAGCGGAGGAAAAGGTGGGGGGTGGTGCCAGTGTAGTTGCGGAAGATGGACTGTTCCACATATCCTACGAAGAGACAGGCATAGCTGGGGCCCATGCGGGTGCCCATGGCAACTCCTTTAGTTTGAAGGAAGTGGGAGGATTGAAAAGAGAAGTTATTCAGGGTGAGGACCAGTTCAGTCAGTTGAAGGAGGGTGTCAGTGGAAGGGTACTGGTTGGTGCGGTGGGAAAGGAAGAAGCGGAGGGCTTTGAGTCCTTCGTGATGGGGGATGGAGGTGTACAGGGACTGGATGTCCATCGTGAAAATAAGGCGTTGGGGACTGGGGAAGCGAAAATCCTGGAGGAGGTGGAGGGCGTGGGTGGTGTCCCGAATGTAGGTGGGGAGTTCTTGGACTAAAGGGGACAGAACCGTGTCAAGGTATGCGGAGATGAGTTCGGTGTCCAGGTAGCTGTGGGAGTCAGTCGGTTTATAGTAGATGCCCCAATTCCTTCGTCTCCGCCGCATCATCCCAATTCCTTCGTCTCCGTCGCATCAAAACTCCATCCCATATTCCCAATTCCTTCGTCTCCGCCGCATCAAAACTCCATCCCATATTCCCAATTCCTTCGTCTCCGCCGCATCCTACACCTCCTCCCACCCTGCCCCCTGTAAAAACGCCTTCCCATATTCCCAATTCCTTCATCTCCACTGCATCTGCTCCCAGGAGGACCAGTTCCAACACCGCACAGCCCAGATGGCCTCCTTCTTCAAGGACCGCAGATTCCCCCCAGACGTGATCGACGATGCCCTCCACCGCATCTCCTTCACTTCCCGCTCCTCCGCCCTTGAGCCCCGCTCCTCCAACCGCCACCAAGACAGAACCCCACTGGTTCTCACCTACCACCCCACCAACCTCCGTATACAACGTATCATCCGCCGTCATTTCCGCCACCTCCAAACGGACCCCACCACCAGGGATATATTTCCCTCCCCTCCCCTATCAGTGTTCCGCAATGACCACTCCCTTTGTGACTCCCTCGTCAGGTCCACACCCCCCACCAACCCAACCTCCACTCCCGGCACCTTCCCCTGCAACCGCAGGAAATGTAAAACTTGCGCCCACACCTCCTCCCTCACTTCCCTCCAAGACCCCAAGGGTTCATTCCATATCCGCTACAAGTTCACCTGTACCTCCACACACATCATCTATTGCATCCACTGCACCCGATGTGGCCTCCTCTATATTGGGGAGACAGGCCGCTTACTTGCGGAACGCTTCAGAGAACACCTCTGGGACGCCCGGACCAACCAACCCAACCACCCCGTGGCTCAACACTTTAACTCTCCCTCCCACTCCACCGAGGACATGCAGGTCCTTGGACTCCTCCACCGGCAGAACATTACAACACGACGGCTGGAGGAGGAGCGCCTCATCTTCTGCCTGGGAACCCTCCAACCACAAGGAATGAACTCAGATTTCTCCAGTTTCCTCATTTCCCCTCCCCCCACCTTGTCTCAGTCGGTTCCCTCAACTCAGCACCGCCCTCCTAACCTGCAATCTTCTTCCTGACCTCTCCACCCCCACCCCACTCCGGCCTATCACCTTCACCTTGACCTTCTTCCACCTATCACATCTCCATCGCCCCTCCCCCAAGTCCCTCCTCCCTACCTTTTATCTTAGCCTGCTTGGCACACTCTCCTCATTCCTGATGAAGGGCTTATGCCCGAAACGTCGAATTTCCTATTCCTTGGATGCTGCCTAACCTGCTGTGCTTTAACCAGCAACACATTTTCAGCTGTGATCTCCAGCATCTGCAGACCTCATTTTTTACCAGGACATTGGTTAGGCCACTATTGGAATATTGTGTGCAATTCTGGTCTCCTTCCTATCGGAAAGATGTTGTGAAACTTGAAAGGGTTCAGAAAAGATTTACAAGGATGTTGCCAGGGTTGGAGGATGTGAGCTACAGGGAGTGGCTGAACAGGCTGGGGCTGTTTTCCCTGGAGTGTTGGAGGCTGAAGGGTGACCTTATTGAGGTTTACAAAATTATGAGGGGCATGGATAGGATAAATAGACAAAGTCTTTTCCCTGGGATCAGGGAGTCCAAAACTAGAGGGCATAGGTTTAGGGTGAGAGGGGTAAGATATAAAAGAGATCTAAAGGGCAACTTTTTCACGCCAAGGGTGGTACGTGTATGGAATGAGCTGCCAGAGGATGTGGTGGATGCTGGTACAATTGCAACATTTAAGAGGCATTTGGATGGGTATATGAATAGGAAGGGTTTGGAGGGATATGGGCCAGGTGCTTGCAGGTGGGACTAGATTGGGTTGGGCTATCTAGTTGGCATGGACGGGCTGTACATCTCTATGATTCTATGACTCTATGCTTACACATGTCCACCAACTGCTTAGACTGCATGGGCGTGCCTGCTAGGACCCTTGGCACCCTGTCAACCTGGGGATCTATTAGGCGATTAAAATCTCCTCCTATGATCATGTGATGCACCCCAAGACTCATTAATTTAGCTATTGCATTAATTAGAAATTTAACAGGGTGCGCCAGGTGACAATACACATTCATGACGCCATACTCTTCTCCATGTATTAGGGCTTTAAGAACGATGAACCATCCATGTTTGTCCTTAATTTGCTCAGTGACCTGGAAAGGGAGGTTCCTTCTTTCCAGTATAGCCACTCTTCTACTCTTAGAAGTAAAGGAAGAGAAGAATGCCCTGTCAAAATGCCCCTGCTGCAATTTCTGCTGTTCCTTATCAGTTAAATGCATCTCTTGCAGCAAGGTGATGTCCACCCTTTCCTTCCTAAGGCTTGGCAGCACCTTCTTTCTTTTAATGGGGGAATGGCTCCCTTTTACATTCCAGATGCACCACCGAAAGAAATCACTAGCCATGGTCATCCAGAGCAGCCTATGGTTTCCCAAGAGGAGGAAGTTTATCTGAGGTGCAGCAAGTGACAAAGACATTAATCCATAAAGTCTAAAAATTATTCCTAAAAAAATTACTGTGACTAAAAAACTAATCACTACATTTAACTTAAGAAAACACCCAAATAATCCCTAATTCACTCGAGATCTCCCCATTGGCCCATAGGGGGCTCTCCTCCCAATCCTTGCTACTATCCCAAATTCCTTTAGCTATGCCCTAGTCCCAGGCAATTCACATATGAAGAAAACCTCTTAATTGCATTCTGAGATAACAATGGATGCAACACCCCCCTCCCCCCACAACAACAGACACACATTTTAACCACAGGTATAGCCAGCCCCAATCCAAAAAAACAAAAGGAAAGCAGTAAAAAAAATGCCCCAGATAATACCCAACTGACCAATATATGAAATTATTCCAGTTTTACATCAAGGCAGTAAGTATAAAGTCAACAATCACAAAAAAAAGGGGAGAGAGGAGAAAAGAAGGTGCACTAAAAATAAACCCACACCATTGCCCGTAACAATGCCCTCTCTTCACCCCTCCACCCCAACCCGAGTCTTTTAATTCAGAGAATTCACAAAGTCCTTCGCCTTTTCTGCAGAATCAAAATTATATAAAGTCCCTCCATAAGTGAAATGCAACACGGAAGGGCTTCTCAAGGAATATTGAATGTTCAGATCCCATAATTTTCTCTTAACTTCATCAAATCTTCTTAATTAGGGTTCCAGAGAAGCCCTGAAAAAAAAATATTCTTGAGCCTTTATACATATAGCCTGTGAATTTCTTCCCAATCTTCTTGCTGCTTCAATCACGAAGTGTTTTTCTTTATAATGCAGGAGTCCCACTAGGACCGCACAGGGGTGTGGGTCCAACCCAGACCTGTGCATTGCAATCCAGCAGGCCTGCTGCTTACTCAACAGGCCCAACTCCAACTCCAGTCCCAGGAACTTTAGGAGCCACTTTCCAGGAAGCTGATGAGGTCTTCACCTTTCCCGCGTTCCGGAAGATGCATGAGTTGTAAGTTTTTTTCTTCTATTTTTATTTCCCAGGTCGTCCACTTTTTCCTGAAAGAGCTGAAACTGATCTAGCATTTGGATCTTTCCTCCCGAGATGTCACCGACGCCACGGTCCTCTCCTCCACTGCTTCCATTCTTCGGTCCAACAATTTAATTTCCCGCTCATGCTTTTACAGCATGGCAGATAGTGGTTCCACCCGCTGCTTTAATCTTTTCTCGGAGTTTGGCAAACTCCAAGAGTAACTGCTCCTCCTCCCTTAAATCCAAAGGATCCCCCCTGCGATTTTGAACAATAACTGCAGGCACCCCCAATGCAATAGGGGAGTGCTCTGCCTGCTGTACTCCTTTAGGCCCCTTTCCTTTATTTGTTTTCATTCTGCTCTTAAAGCTGTCACACCACAATTTTAGCAGCGCCAGATGTTCAGTAAGTTTATATTAGCAATTGTTTTCTCCTGAGGCGGTTGATGAGGGGGGTAAAGGTCCACCGTGCCAGGGGTATGGCATACAGCCCAGCACAGCAGACCACTCAGACCACCGCCATCTTGGATCTCCCATTCAAATTGTTAATGTACATTGTGAATAACTGAGGTAACAGTACTGAACCCTGAGGCACCCCACTTGTCACTGCCTGCCACTCTCTACTTCCAATTTGCCAACCATTTCTCTATCCATGTCAATAAATTACCTCCAATATCATGAGCTTTGATTTTCCTTACTAATCTCTTGTGTGGCACCTTGTCAAAAACTTTTTTAAAGACCAGTTCGACAATATCTCCTGATTAGGTAAAAACAATGACTGCAGATGCTGGAAACCAGATTCTGGATCAGTGGTGCTGGAAGACAACAGTAGTTCAGGCAGCATCCAAAGTGCAGCGAAATCAACATTTTGAGCAAAAGCCCTTCATCAGGAATAAAGGCAGAGAGCCTGAAGTGTAGAGAGATAAGCTAGAGGAGGGTGGGGATGGGGAGAAAGTAGCATAGAGTACAATGGATAGGTGGGGAAGGGGATGAAGGTGATAGGTCAGGGAGGAGAGGGTGGATTGGATAGGTGGAAAAGGAGCTAGGCAGGTCGGACAAGTCCGGACAAGTCATGGGGACAGTGCTGAGCTGGAAGTTTGGAACTAGGGTGAGGTGGGGGAAGGGGAAACGAGGAAACTGTTGAAGTCCACATTGATGCCCTGGGGTTGAAGTGTTCTGAAGCGGAAGATGAGGCGTTCTTCCTCCAAGCGTAGGGTGGTGAGGGAGCGGCGGTGAAGGAGGCCCAGGACCTTCATGTCCTCGGCAGAGTGGGAGGGGGAATTGAAATCTTGGGCCACATGGCGGTGTGGTTGATTGGTGCGGGTGTCTCGGAGATGTGGGTGGGAGATCTCCTGAGGTGATGAGGTTCTGTATGGTCTGGTAGACAGGTTGAGGTGGTTAACGCGTCAGGCTCACTACCTTTATTCCTGATGAAGGGCTTTTGCCCGAAACGTCGATTTCGCTGCACTTTGGATGCTGCCTGAACTGCTGTTCACTTCCAGCACCACTGATCCAATATCTAATGATTCACCATTGTCGACTCTGTGGTCACACCTTCAAAAAGATTCAGAAGATTCATCAAACATGATTCCCCTTTAGTGAATCCAGGCTGATGTAGACCAATTCTGCCACTGTTTTCCAAAATGTTCAATTATTATATCCTTAATGACTGACTCAAACCATTTTCCCCACTTGATGTCAGGCAGCCTACAATTCCTCATTTTCCCCATGTACAAGTTCGCTGATGACACCACCATAGTTGGTCGAATCTCAGATGGCGATGAAACAGACTACAGATGGGAGATGGAAGACCTGGAAAATGGTGTACCCGAGGACAACCGAGCTCTCAATGATGGCAAAAATCAAAGAACTCATTATTGTCTTTAGGCCGGATGTTACTCACGCACGGATGTTACTCACGCACGCCCCCCCCGCCGGAACGCTGATAGGGGAGAGGAGGGAAATATATACCTGGTGGTGGGGTCTGTTTGGAGGTGGCGGAAATGACGGCGGATGATACGCTGTATATGGAGGTTGGTGGGGTGGTAGGTGAGAACCAGCGGGGTTCTGTCTTGGTGGTGGTTGGAGGGGCGGGGCTCAAGGGCGGAGGAGCGGGAAGTGGAGGAAATGCGGTGGAGGGCATCGTTGATCATGTCTGGGGGGAATCTGCGGTCTTTGAAGAAGGAGGCCATCTGGGCTGTACGGTAATGGAACTGGTCCTCCTGGGAGCAGATGTGGCGGAGACGAAGGAATTGGGAATATGGGATGGCGTTTTTACAGGGGGCAGGGTGGGAGGAGGTGTAGTCCAGGTAGCTGTGGGAGTCAGTCAGTTTATAGTAGATGTCTGTGTTGATTCGGTCGCCCGAGATAGAAATGGAAAGATCTAGGAAGGGGAGGGAGGAGTCTGAGACGGTCCAGGTGAATTTGAGGTGAAGGTGTTGGTAAAGTGGATGAACTGTTCAACCTCCTCGTGGGAGCACGAGGCAGCGCCGATACAGTCATCGATGTAGCGGAGGAAAAGGTGGGGGGTGGTGCCAGTGTAGTTGCGGAAGATGGACTGTTCCACATATCCTACGAAGAGACAGGCATAGCTGGGGCCCATGCGGGTGCCCATGGCAACTCCTTTAGTTTGGAGGAAGTGGGAGAATTGGAAAGAGAAGTTAATCAGGGTGAGGACCAGTTCAGTCAGTCGAAGGAGGATGTCAGAGGAAGGGTACTGGTTGATACGGTGGGAAAGGAAGAAGCGGAGGGCTTTGAGTCCTTCGTGATGGGGGATGGAGGTGTACAGGGACTGGATGTCCATCGTGAAGATAAGGCGTTGGGGACCGGGGAAGTGAAAATCATGGAGGAGGTGGAGGGCGTGGGTGGTGTCCCGAATGTAGGTGGGGAGTTCTTGGACTAAGGGGGACAGGACCATGTCGAGGTATGCGGAGATGAGTTCGGTGGGGCAGGAGCAGGCTGAGACAATGGGTCGGCCGGGGCAGTTAGGTTTGTGGATTTTGGGCAGGAGGTAGAAGCGGGTGGTGCGGGGTTGTAGGACTATGAGGTTAGAGGCGGTGGATGGGAGATCCCCTGAGGTGATGAGGTTATGGATGGTCTGGGAGATGATGGTTTGGTGGTGGGAGGTGGGGTCATGGTCAAGGGGCAGTAGGGGGAGGTGTCCGTGAGCTGGCGTTTGGCCTCAGCAGTATAAAGATTGGTGCGCCAAACTACTACCGCGCCTCCCTTGTCTGCCAGTTTGATGGTGAGGTTGGGGTTGGAGCGGAGGGAGTGGAGGGCTGCACGTTCCGAGGGTGAGAGGTTGGAGTGGGTGAGAGGGGTGGACAGGTTGAGTTGGTTAATGTCGCAGCGGCAGTTGGCTATAAAGAGATCGAGGGCAGGTAAGAGGCCAGCACGGGGTGTCCAGGTAAATGGAGTGTGTTGGAGGCAGGAGAAGGGGTCATCAGAGGGTGGGTGAGAGTCTTGGTTGAAAAAGTAGGCACGGAGGCGAAGGCGGCAGAAGAATTGTTCAATGTCTTGCCGCGTGTTGAACTCATTAATTCGAGGGCATAGGGGAATGAAGGTGAGGCCTCTGCTGAGGACTGATCTTTCATCCTCAGAGAGGGGGAGGTCTGGAGGGATGGTGAAAACACGGCAGAACTGGGAGCTAGGACCTGCTGTGGGACTGGAGCTGGGAATGGGGGCGGGGTTAGGCACAGGGGCGGGGACGGAGATCGGCATGGGGGCAGGGTTAGACATGGTGGCTGAGATCGGTGTGGGGGCGGGGTTAGCCATGGTGACAGAGATTGGCATGGGGGCGGGGTTACGCTTGGTGACGGAGGTCTGCGTGGGGGCGGAGACACATGAGGCGTTGTGGTCATGCAGGTTAGTGATGTCACTGGGGGCGGAAGTGGCTGCGGCGACAGCAACCGAAGGGGCGGAAATGGCTGTGGCAACGAAAGAAACACTGTTATTCCCGATAGCCGCAGGGTTTGCGAACCCGTCGGCGATTTTCCTGGCGATCGTGGAAGCGGTTGTCTGGGCGGCGATCACGAAGGCTGCGAGGTCGGTGGGGGCGGAAGTGACCTCACGGTCGGTGGCGGCAGTTGGTGCCATGGATGCTGTAGCGGCCGCGTAGTTAATGGCGTCCGACTGATTACGGAGGCCGATGGAAGATTCTGGAACAGTTGAGGAACCCAGAGTGTGGGGGTAAGTACATGAAAGTGTTTGGTACTTACTGTCTTTAATTTCAGATATGGTTAGGAAGAACTGTTTGTTTAGTGTATGGATTCTTCTGTAGATGAAGAACAGTAGAGGTCCTTTGCAAGTTTGTGAGAGTGTTGTCCTGAGCTGGGGTAGGGCATTCAAGACCGGAGAAGATTACGGAAAGTGGTGAACTTGGCCCAGACAATCACAAAGGCCAACCTCCCATCTCCCAGGCCCGCTGTTAAGGAAAGGCTGCCAGCATTCTCAAAGATTCATCCCACCCTGGCAATGTTTTTCTACAACCTCTACCATCGGGGAGAAGATACAGAAGCCAGAACACATGCACCAACTCGTTTCGTAACAGTTTCTACCTCACTGTTAGAGTACTGAATGGATTCACAAACTCTTAACATTCGCCTGTACCTGTGTTTTTGTTTTTGCCACTGTTTACCTATTATTTACTTATCTATGCTACTTAACTATGTGATCTGCCTGTATTGCTCGCAAGACAAAGCTTTTCACTGTGCCTTAGTACACATGACAATAAATTCAATTCAATTTCTTTCTCTCTCCTTTTTTAAAAAGTGGAATGCACTGGACCTCTTTGAGAGTCGACAAAATGCTGGAAAATGATCATTAATGCATCTGCTATTTCTCTTCCTTAAATACTCTGGATGCAGAGCATCGAGCTCTGGGATTTATCGGATTTTCATCCCATCAATTTCCTGAATACCATTTCCTGACTAATAAGAATTTCCTTTTGTTCCTCCTTCATGTTTGATCCTGTGTTTCCTGAAGAATATTTGTGTCCTCCTTAGTGAAGACAGATCCAAAATATTTATTTAACTGGTCTGCCAGCTCTTTGTTATCTATCACCCAATTCTAACTACAAGTGACCTACATTTGCCTTCACATATCCATAAAAGCTTTTGCAGTCAGTTTTTATATTTTCCGCAAGCATACTTTCATATTCTGTTTTCCCTTTCTGAACTAAACTCTTTGTCCTCCTCTGCTGAATTTCAAATTTCTCCAAGTCCTTGGGTTTGCTGCTTTTTCTGGCCAAATTATATGCCTCCTCTTTGGCTTGAACATGTTCCTGATTCCCCTGTTAGCCATGCGTGAGTCATCTTCCCTGTTTCACTCTTATGCCCAACAGGGAAGTACAATTGTTGAAGTTCAGCTCTGTGTTCTCAACAGGTCACCTCAATTGCTTCACTGCGCAGGGAATTCCACAGATTCATAATCCTTTGGTGAAGAAGCTCCTCCTCAATTCAGCCCTAAATCTGCTCCCCATTATTGTGAGGCTATGCCCCCTATTTTTAGTTTCACCTTCCAGTAGAAACAACCTCCCTGCTTCTATCGTAACTATTTCAATAGAACAATACTGAATTTGCCTTCTTCATTACTTGCAACACCTGCTAACCAACTTTCTGTGATTCATGCACAAGGACAGCCAGGTTCCTCCACACAGCAGCATGCTGCTATTTTTCACTATTTAAATAAAAATCTATTTTGCTGTTATTCCTACTAAAATCGCTGGCCTCATATTTACCAATATTGTATTCAATATACACAGTACTCACAAATGATCTCACCAAATCCCTGCCTCATTATTTCTTTGCTTTTACTTTGATTTCTGTGTAATAACAGCTAAGTTAAAACAGCTAACAACAAAATTTCCTTCCTAATTGCTTGCAATATCTGCACCTCAACTTTCTAAAATTTGTTTTGATGAATATTGCACATTTCATCACCTTCCAAATTTTCATTTCTATTTCATACTAAAGTGTATAGTCTGACATTTTCCATTTTTAACTTTACTTGCCACATTTGAAGACTGGAGGATAGCAAAAATTGTTCCCTTGTTCAAGAAGGGGAGTAGAGACAACCCTGGTAATTATAGACCAGTGAGCCTTACTTTGGTTGTGGGTAAAGTGTTGGAAAAGACTATAAGAAAGGAATACGTTGATTAGGATTTGTGAAGGGTAGGTCATGCCTCATAAACCTTATTGAGTTCTTTGAGAAAGTGACCAAACAGGTGGATGAGAGTAAAGCGGTTGATGTGGTGTACATAGATTTCAGTAAGGCGTTTTATAAGGTTCCCCACGGTAGGTTATTGCAGAGAATACGGAGGCTTGGGATTGACGGTGATCTAGCAATTTGGATCAGAAATTAGCTAACTGAAAAAAGTTGATGGGAAATGTTCATCTGGAGTTCAGTTACTTGTGGTGTACCAGAAGGATCTGTTTTTGGGGCCACTGCTGTTTGTCATTTCTATAAATGACCTGGATGAGGGCATAGAAGGATGGGTTAGTAAATTTGCAGATGACACGAAGGTTGGTAGAGCTGTGGATAGTGCTGAAGGATGTTGTGGTTAACAGAGGGTTGTAGATAAGTTACAGAGCTGGGCTGAGAGGTGGCTAATGGAGTTTAATGTGGAAAAGAGTGAGGTGATTCACTTTGGAAGGTGCAACAGGAATAAAGCATACCAGGCTAATGGTAAGATTCTTGGTAGTATAGATGAACAAAGAAACCTCAGTATCCATGTACGTAGATCCCTGAAAGTTCCCAACTGGTTGACAGGGTGATGAAGAAAGCATACAGTCTGTTAGCTTTTATTAGTACAAGGATTGAGTTTCATAGCCACAAGGTCATACTGCAGCTGTACAAGACTCCGGTGTGGCCGCATTTGGAGTATTGCGTACAGTTCTGGTCAGCGCATTATAGGAAGGATGTGGAAGCTTTGGAACGGATTCAGAGGAGATTTACTTGGATGCTGCCTAGTATGGAGGAAAGGCCTTATGAGGGAAGGCTGAGGGACTTTGAGGCTGTTTTTGTTGGAGAGACAAAGGTTGAGAGGTGACTTAATTGAGACATATCATGTAATCAGAGGGTTAGATAGGGTGGACAGTGAGATGGCTAGCACAAGTGGACATAGCTTTAAATTGAGGGGTGATAGACATAGGACAGATGTCAGGGGTAGTTTCTTTACTCAGATAGTAGTAAGGGTGTGGAATGGCCTGCCTACAACAGTAGTAGACTCGCCAATGTTAAGAGCTTTTAAATGGTTATCGCATAGATATATGGATGAAAATGGAATAGTGCAGATTAGATGGGCTTAAGATTGGTTTCACAGCTCAGTGCAACATCAAGGGTTGAAGGCCTGTATTGTGTTGTAATGTTCTTTGTTCTATGTCTGCCTACTCATTTAACCTATTCATATTCTCTAGAGGATCTTCCTGCCATGCTCATCATTTGCTTTTCTACTTAACTTGTATCATCAGTACACTTGCATACATCAGACACAGGCCTTATATTTTGCTATCTTCTACTCAACCTGTTTACATGTGATACTAAAGACCTCTGATCAGGTGGGACCTGAACCCATCTCTCCTGCCTCAGAGGTAGGGACATTTTTACTGTGCCTCAACAGCCCTCTATCTTAAAATATTAGCATTACTAACTGTGGATGTTTCCACTGCCACTGTAGAAGGTTACTTTACTAAAATTAATTTGCAACTAAAAATCACTGAAGCCAAGTTATCAACACCTCATTCGTTGAGTGAAGTTCTTATAGTAGAGCCCAGGGCTTTTGGCTCAGAAGTAAGTACACTACTACTGTGCTACAAGAGACCTCAGTCCTCTTATCTAGGTATTTTCTTATGGAATGTGAGCAAATGGGACTTGACGTGACCAAAAAGATAGATGAAGGCAGAGTGGTGGATATTGTCAACATGGACTTTAGTAAAGCATTTGACCAGGCTCTGTGGCACAAGGTATTGTGTTTAGTAAAGTTATCTCACATGGGATTCAGGAAGAGCTTGCCAATTTAATGCAAAATTACCCTGATGGTAGGAGACAGAGGATGATGGTGAAGGGTTGGTTTTCGGAGACATGTGACCACTGGTGTTCCACAGGGATTGATGCTGTGTCCATTGCTGTTTGTCATTTGTATAAAGTATTTTGATGAAAATATTGGAGATATGGTTCATAAGTTTGTTGATACCATGAAAATTGATGGTACAGCAGTCAGTGAAGAACATTATCTAAGATTACAAACAGATATTAATCAACTGGGTCAATGGGCTGAGGAGTAGCAGATAGAGTTTAATTTGGATAAATGGGAGGCATTTTGGTTAGACGAACAAGGGCAGACTTATACAGTTAATGGTAGGGCCCTAGGGGATGCTGTCAAACAGAGAGACCCAGGGGTTCAGGTACATAGTTCTTTGGAAGTTGTGTCACAGGTAGACAAGGTGGCTAGGGTGGCATATGGCATGCTTAACTTCGTTAGTTAGATGACTGAGCACAGGAATTGGGATGTCAATCTGTGGTTGTACACAACATTGGTGAGGCCATTTTTGGAGTACTGTGTGCAGTTCTGCTATATGGGGGTTATTATTAAACTGGAGAGGGCATAGAAAAGATTTCCAAGGATGTTACTGGGACTGAAGGGTTTGAGTTAGAGGGAGAGGCTGGGACTTTTTCCACTGGAACGCAGGAAGTTAAGGGATGATCTTATCGAGGATTATAAAATCTGAGAGACATGGATAAGGTGAATAGCAAAGGGCTTTCCCTTAGTGTAGGGAGTTCAAAACTAAAAGGCATTATTTTAAGATGAGTGGAGAAAGATTTCAAAGGGAGTTAAGGGGCATCATTTTCACAAAAAGGTGGTTCAATGTAGTATAATCTGCCAGAGCAAGTGGTGGATGCAGGTAAGGTTACAACATTTAAGTAGCATTTATGGGCCCAATGCAGGTAAATAGGACTCGTTTATTTGGGAAACTTGGTCAGCATGGATGAGTTGGACCGAAGGGTCTGTTTCCATGTTTTATAACTCTATAACTTATAGAGTTATAACTTTGCTAATCTATTACCCCAATCCTGTGAATACTAATTTTGTGCAATAGCTTCTCATGCAGCACATTGATTGATTTTTGAAAAGGCAAGCAGATTAGTTATATCTTTAAATAACCTGTTAACAAGTGCCTCAGAGAAATAATGAATTATATTATCTCATATTTACCCTACAACTGAGTTGAAACAAGATTGCACATTAGAATTCAGCGTGTCCTGTCAAACGGATGTTAAAGATGCAGAAGCAATATTTTTAAATGAGTTGAGGAATTCTCCTTGCTCAATATTTAACATTTAATCATCACTGTCGCAGTACTTACACTTTCAGGATATGACTGATTAAGAAGCATTGTAAATATAAGAACCGTCTTTCAAGGAAGTACTCACCTCAACACTGTCTGCCACAAGCACCAATTCTACATACTTCATTTCTGAACCGAGAGACCTTTTCAGCTGAAAAATAACATTAAATTGCCTTCAAAAAATGGTTAATAATTGAATGTCACTGGATCTGGTATTCATTATATTTTACATAAGTTGCATGATTTGTTCACTGACCTATGCCTTTTTTGAGTGCCTGCCTTGGTGTAGAGCAACCACTGACAGAATGGACCTAAGCACTCAATGGCATAATAAACCCACTTCAGTTTGGCACTTCAGTTTTTATATGCATGGGTGTTTCCTAATTTCACTTCTGTTTGTTCTGGCTGTAATTTTTAGAATATCTCACCCTGGTCACCACCTATCTCGCATCCATATGCACATCCTGTAAACACATGGTTTCAGCTTTCATGTGTGCACTGGTGACACTCAGCTATAACTCATTATCTCCTCATAAGACAGTCCCTCTTTTGCCAAGAACCTGGGATGCCTTCAACACCAATATTTGTATTTCCTTAGATAAATAAAATTGTGTACAATATGCCAGGTGTGGTCTATCTAGTGTACTATACACTCTTACCGAAACCTCCCTACATTTATACTCCATTTCCATTAAAATAAAGGCCAACATTTCAATGCCTTCCCTTCCCTGCTCAATAAAAATTCATCACAATAAGGAGGAAAGATTCGAGGAGAAGCATTAACCAACCAAGTTTAATCAAGGAAATTAAGAACAGTATTACATTGAAAGAGAAAGCATATTAGAAGGAAGTCAGTGGTAACCCTGAAGTTTGAGATCCAGCAAAGGAAGACTAAAAAGATAATAAAGAAGATAAAATAGAAAGGCAAAGTAATAAGCAATATAAAAATTGACAATAAGAGCTTCTTTAAATTTATAAAAAGGATGAGAACAGTAAAGGTGACCATAGGTTCCTTAGAAATAGAATCTGTGAAGATAGTTATGGAGAGAAGTTAAACAGCTATTTTGCATCAGTCTTCATGGTGAAGGATACTTCAAACATCCCATTAATACTAAAGAATATGGGGGAGAAACTAAGCCTCATCACCAGAAAAGTAGGTATGGTTGAACTATCTCATGAGGAGAGGTTGACTATGTTGGGCTTGTATTTGTTGGAATTTAGAAGAATGAGAGGCAACCTTTGTGAAATATATAAGATTCAAAGGAATGTGACAGGATAGGTGAGGAATGGTTATATCCCCTTTGGGAAGAGTCGAGAATCACAAGACAGAATTGATCAATTAAGGCAGAGATGTAGAGGAATTTTTTTCTCTTAGAAGGTGAATCTGTGGAATTCTTTATGGTAGATGGCTGCAGATGTTGGGTTTTTAAGTATATTCAAGGCTAAGACAGCTTTTTTTTAATCAGTAAGGGAATCAAGGGTTGTAAAAAAGGTAGAAAAGTAGAGTTGAGGATTATTATATCAGCCATGATCTCATTGAATGGTGAAGCACATCAACTGGCTGAATGGTCTATTTCTGCTCCCATGTCACACAGTCCTATTCTTCAAAGAAATAATAACAAAACATTGTAAATTTTTCAAAATCGGACCATGTGCCATGCTATTTTAACAAATCATCCTTTTCAAAAAGGTTGTCCATGAATGTTCGTAGATTAGTCAAACCTTTAATATTCAATTCCTGATACTCCAACCGAAGATCCAGCTGAGTTTGCTTCTAGCAGAAATAAAAAACGTCAAAGCCATACCGTTCTTTTCTATGTAATCTGTATCCATATTTCTACTTATTTTTTCCACTGTTCAGAAGGATCAAACTCACAGCATATCAGTGGGAAATAATATTCCAACACTTCAATTTATTTTCAGTCATTCTTCTCAAAGGTAACTCAAATTTCATGTAAAATAGAAATCTTATTTTCCAATCCTTTCTTTTATCCTCCTTGCAATTATCCTCCGCTTCCATTATTAAATTGAATTTAAGCCTGTTGGGGAAACACAGTTCAAGGCACCTCTCCCTCTAGATACATCTTAGAGATTTTTTGACCTACTTGTTTAGAAACGTTATTACACAACACCAGACTTGAACACAGACCACCTGGCCCAGAGGTAGGGACACTACCACTGCCAACAAATATCTCAATACCTGCTTCTCAAAGGAAGTGAATCCATGTCCCTAGGTAATTGGTCCATACTTCTTGATTACAAATGCAGTGGTATGACCACTTTGCTACTAATACGACCATAACAGCAGTAAGTGTTTTGAACAGATTCCTTTTGGGTACATTTAAACACTTTCTGGTAGTTCCCTCATGCATACTGTGCAAACGTTCAAGGAGGCTACAGGGAACCAAAGAAAGATATCCAGAGGTGGTTTGGGGTCACAAAGATGACATGATAGACATGAAATTTGCACATAAAGTGAATGGGGAATGAGAGCGAGACGATGCAATAGCCTTTTGAACTAGTGTATCAATATCCCAGAGAACTGGGTCGACCTTCAATCAAATTAGCCTACTTCACAATTTACCAACTTCCAAATCTGCTTCAATCACACTTCAGAAAGTCACGAGCATTCCTCTCTGAAGAGCTGACATGTTTCTGAGCAGGTCAGTAGTCTCTTGGCCTTATGCATAGTCCGTAAGACATAGATGATGGATCAGCAGACATTTTTGCTCTGAGGTTCATAATGGAAAAGTTTATAGATCATGGCTAAAGACCAGTGCAGTGTGGCAGACTGAATGGGCCAAATGCCTATGTTTATGCTCAATTCTTCTGTGATTCCAGTTCATAAATGAATTCTTTGGTATGTCTACCAATAACTGCCAACATACAGATCTATCAACCTGCCAACCAAGCACAATAACTATTTAAGAATAACACAAAACGCAATACTTACCCGATGTGGGTGCTGAGTATATTCAGGGATTATATTCCTGCCTTGGCACCTAATATTCCTTGATTTAAGGTACTCAGGTTTATAAACCAGGTGGTACCCATATCCATCTTCCTCAAGATGCTCGATAACGTAACTTTGATTCATGAGAATAATTAAAGCACTAACAGCAATACAAGAAAAAAGAATGAAGGTTAGACATTACAAAATGACTCAAAGAATTTACTTCTGTCTAAGTGCTCTCAATAAGTTTAACTGGAAGCACAAATAGATCATTTGAAGCTTTCCCATATCACAAATGATCGCCAAGTAAAGAAGTGGCATGCCTAATAAACCTGACTTACATTAATCCTATTTATAGCGACGCATTACCAGAAGACTATTTCTTCTGGTAAGATGCAAGAACAGAATTAGGCCATTTGGCCCACTAAGTCTGCTCTGCCTTTCAATCATAGGGATCCCTGAACTGGGACTCCCAAGTCCCTTTATGCTTCAGGTTTCAGAACTCTTTCTCCCATTTAGAAAATAGTCCACACCTCTACTTTTCAAACCAAATGTAAAACCTCACACTTTGCCACACTGTATTCCATATGCCAAATTTCTTTGCTCATTTTCCCAGCATGTCCAAGTCCTCTGCAAACTCCCTGCTTCCTCACCTTCTTTCTGTCCCTTCACCTACTTTTGCATCATCTGCAAACTCAGCACCAATGTCCATCGTCCTTTATTTGTTAATGTATAACATGGGTAATTGTGATCCCACCCTAATCCTGCGTGATTCCACTAGTCAATGACTACCAGCCTGAGAAAGACCCCTTTATCCTTACTCTCTGCCACTCAGATAATCCTCTATCCATGCCAACACCTTGCCCTGAATACCACTTGCTCTTATATTATTTATCAGCCTCCTGTATGGCACCTTGTCACAAGCCTTCTGGAATTCCATGGGTGGCACTGTGGCTCAGTGGTTAGCACTGCGGCCTCACGCAACCGGGGACACGGATTCAATTCCATCCTTGGGCAACAGTCTGTGTCGAATTTGGTGTGTGTGTGTGTGTGTGTGTGTCGGTTTCCTCTGATAATCCAAGATGTACAGGTTAGGTGGATTGACATGCTAAATTGCCCATCGTGTTCAAGGATATGTAGGTTAGATGGATTATCCATGGGATATGCAGGGTTATAGGGATGAAGTAGAGGTGCTGGTCTGAGTGGGATGCTCTTCAGAGGGTCGCTGTGGACTTGATGGACTGAATTGCCTGATTCCACAATGATAGGATCCTATGAAATCATGTCAACTGGTTCTCCTTTATTTAACACCTTGATTACCTCCTCAAATAACTCCAACAGACTTGTCAGGCAAGGCCTCACCTTGATGAAGCCATGCTGACTCAGCCCCAACTTACCATGCACTTTCATATAATTTCATTCTTGAAGCAATCTTATCACTCACAACGGATGCTAAAAACTTAACAAAACCAAGGTCAAACCAACTGGTCTATGGATGTAGGCTTGCTCGCTGAGCTGGAAGGTTCATTTTCAGACATTTCGCCACCATACTAGGTAACATCTTCAGTGAGCCTCCATATGAAGCACTGGTGGTATATCTCGCTTTCTATTTATGTGTTTGGGTATCCTTGGGTTGATGATGTCATTTCCTGTGATGACATCATTTCCTGCTCTTTTTCTCAGGGGTTGGTGAATGAGATCCAAGTCAATGTGTTTGTTGATAAGAGTTCCGGTTGGAATGCCATGCTTCTAGGAATTCTCATGCGTGTCTCTGTTTGGCTTGTCCTAGGATGGATGTGTTGTCCCAGTCGAAGTGGCTCCCTTCCTCATCCATATGTAAATATACTAGTGAGAGTGGGCCATGTCATTTTGTGGCTAGTTGATGTTTATGTATCCTGGTGGCTAGTTTTCTGCCTGTTTGTCCAATGTAGTGTTTGTTACAGTTCTTGCAAGGTATTTCGTAAATGACATTAGTTTTGCTTGTCGTCTGCATAGGGTCTTTCAAGTTGATTAGCTGCTGTTTTAGTGTGTTGGTGGGTTTGTACGCTATCCTGATGCCAAGGGGTCTGAGTAGTCTGGCAGTCATTTCCGAGATGTCTTTTATATAGGGGAGAGTGGCTAGGGCTTCTGGATGTGTTTATCTACTTGCTTGGGTTTGTTACTGAGAAATCGGTGGACTGTGTTCGATATCAACATCAACCTGGCCAAAGAAACATTGATACATTATTAGAAGAACCAAAGACACATAGACCAAACACCACCAACTTCATTAGCAAGGACAATAACATCAAGTTAGCGGACCTATGCCTTACCACCCTCTTCACCTTCAACAACAAAACCTACAGACAAACCAACGGAACACCCATGGGATCTCCAATATCAGGGTTCTTAGCAGAGGCAGTAATGCAGAGACACGAACAAACAGCTCTGCCAACCAGCCAACCCAAACTTTGGGTCCACCATGTGGACGATATCTCTGTCATCACGAAATGAAACAAATAAGGGGAAACGTTCAAGACCATCAATAATCCCCTTACTGGCATAAATTTCACTAAAGAGGAGAAAAACAATAACAAACTGCCATTCCTAGATGTCGCAGTACAGCGAACAGCCAATGTGGAACTTCAAACCAGTGTCTACAGGAAAATAACACATACGGACCAAATATTGAACTACAGAAGCAATCATTCCAGCATCCAAAAACGAAGCTGCACGAGAACATTATTTCAATGAGCCACCACACATTGTAGCATAAGGGAACTAGGAAGAGCAGAGGAAAATCACCTATACAAAAAGATCAGGTACTCAATGAACACAGTCCGCCGATTTCTCAGTAACAAACCCAACAGGCAGACAAAACACATCCAGAAATCCTAGACATTCTCCCTTACATCAAAGACATCTCAGAAATGACTGCCAGACTACTCAGACCCCTTGGCATCATGGTAGCCCACAAGCTCACCAACATACTAAAACAGCAACGAATGAACTTGAAAGACCCTATATAGACAAGCAAAACTAATGTCATTTGCAAAATACCTCGGAAGAACTGTAACAAACACTATGTTGGACGAACAGAAGAAAACTAGCTACCAGGATATATGAACACCAATTAGCCACAAAAAGTCATGACCCGCTCTCACTAGTATCCTTACATATGGATGAGGAAGGACACCACTTCGACTGGGACAACACATCCATCCTAGGACAAGCCAAACAGGGACATGCACGCGAATTCCTCAAAGCATGGCAATCTAACCAGAACTCTATCAACAAACACATTGATTTGGAATCGATCTACCACCTTCTGAGAAAAAGAACACAAAATGACATCATCGGAGGAAATGATGTCAACACAGGAAAATAACATCACCAACACAAGGAAACCCAAACACATAAACAGAAAGCTGGCTACACCACCAGTGCTTCAGCCGGAGGCTCACTGAAGATGTTACCTAGTATGGTGACGGAACATCTGAAAACAAACCTTCCAGCTCAGTGAGCAAACCTACATCCAGAACCTTAACCTGAGCTACAAATTTTCTCAAAATTCACTAACTGGCCTATATTTTCCTATCTTCTGCTTCCCTTTCTTCATAAACAGGGGTGTAACATTAGCCATTTTTCAGTCTTCTGGGACCCTCTCTGTCACCATTGATTCCCGAAAGATCACCACCCATGCCTCTACAGTCTCCTCAGCTGTCTGCTTCAGAACACTGAGATGTAGTCCATCTTGTTTGGGTGATACAAATACATGAATGGTACTTTCTCATCATGGAACAATTGTTTACCCACATCCTCCAAACACAGTTAGATATTAATTTAAGCCAGCAAAAGTGAGACTTGTTAGAATTAGTCAGTGCTAGATATATTTCTGGAGTAGTAACGGTTAATAACCTTGACATTAGGAAGCTTGACTCATAGATACAGTCCCCTGCAGAAAAAAAATACAAATAATTCAAAGTGGAAGTCTAAGCAAAAACTAGTCAATTAAGATCGGAATCTTCCCAACTGACCCAGAGGCTAATGAATTTTTGAAACCCATCCAGAACACAAACAATCTGATTCCTCGCCAACATTTCCAAAGGTCAGCATAAAGCCATGATATGTACTAGTTATGTTAGCTAGTTATTAGCCATGATCAGTACAAACCTGTTGCAACCAGACATGCATCAGGTGCCACATAAACAATTGTGAAAATGGGTAGGTGTAAGGAGTACACCATTAGCCAATAGGGTACTAGGTACTTGTTATGATGATAAAGTATAGAATTACATAGGAGCAGTCTTGCACATTCCCAAACATGGTGATGAGTATGTCTATCCTCTGAGTAACGTTCACAACATTGTCATTATGAGGGTACACAAATATCATTAGTAACCGACCAACTCATGTAATCATTAGGAATGGAATTGATTTATCTTAGTGTCACCAAGGGGGAGATTACTGGGGCTGTCCAGAAGAAATAACTAGACAAGAACTTATGAAATGTGATTTTGTTATGTATGAAAATTACCTGTTATCTATTTCACCTGTCACTCTTTTAAAATCACTCTGTTATTTAATATGTCCTTTATGGACTGGCTTACTATCGACCATGGCCAGAAAATAGTGCATAGGGCAGAAACAATGTCTCCTGGAGGATCACAATATAGACATTAGCAATTTGACTTCAGATCTTGCTAAAAAATGAAGACATTAACCCAACTGATGATAACTCGGTGATTAAGGAAAATCTTATGATCCAACGTATGGATACGGACCAAGAAGTGTAATGGTATGTTGTTACCGATTTATCACCACTTCATCACCTGACAAGATACTGAACACAAGTTGGAAGCTAAGGAAATAATTCACCAACGGAATGAAAACATGAAAGAAATTGGGATTCACACAAATAATGCTGATATAGCACTGCAAAGCCAAAGCTTTTGGAATATAATATAGAACTAGGGACTTAAGATACAAATACACCTATGGATTCAGATTTTATCTCATATACGAGCAATACTGTTGTTTGTTATGTTAATTATACAGTTTATACTCATCCATCTAATTCAGAGGCAATTTAAGAAGTAGAAGGATAGGAAGACAGTAATAGAAGGGCAAATGTAATTCCCACATTTTAATATAATGCACTGAGTAATTTTTGACTGCCTTGAGCATGGCCAAGAGCCAACAAGGAGACTGAAGAAGGCAAAGAGGGGTAGGAGAGTATGAGAAATAAGAAGCAGGATACTGTAGAACATGACACACAGGAGAGAAACCTCGAAAAGCAGTAGAGTATAAGGCTATGAGAGAAATACAGCTGAAAATGTGCTGCTGGTTAAAGCACAGCAGGTCAGGCAGCATCCAAGGAATAGGAAATTCGACGTTTCGGGCATAAGCCCTTCATCAGGAGCCCGAAATGTCGAATTTCCTGTTCCTTGGATGCTGCCTGACCTGCTGTGCTTTAACCAGCAACACATTTTCAGCTGTGATCTCCAGCATTTGCAGACCTCATTTTTTACTATGAGAGAAATACATCCATATGAGGAAGCAGTTGATGTACTTCACCTGCATATCCATAAGTGGGAAGAGTGAGCAGTTACTGACAGCAACGGAGAACAGTCCATCTTCCTCAGCTACACTGGCGCCATTCCCCACCTTTTCCTCTGCTACATCAATGACTGTATCTGCACCACCTCGTGCTCCCACGAGGAGGTTGAGCAGTTCATCAACTTCACAAACACCTTCTACCCAGATCTTAAGTTCACTTGGACCATTTTGGACACCTCCCTCCCCTTCCTGGACCTCTCTGTCTCCATTTCTGGTGACTGACACAACATGGACATCTAATTAAAACACACCAACTCCCACAGCTCCCCAAACGACACCTCCACCCTCCCTCGCTAATTTAAAAATGACTATTGTTTGACTATTTCATGACTATTGGGCAAAGCATAGTGTGATTAAAGAGAAAGTGAGGGCAGCAGATGCTGGAGACCAGAGTTGAAAAGTGTGGTGCTGGAAAAGTGCAGCAGGCCAGGCAGCATCCGAGGAGCAGGAAAATTGACGTTTCGGGCATGAGCCCTTCTTCCCACTCCGCGAAGGACATGCAGATCCTTGGCCTCCTCCATCGCCACACCCTGGCCACACGACGCCTGAAGGAAGAGCGCCTCATCTTCCATCTAGGAACACTCCAACCACATGGGATGAATGTAGATTTCTCCAGCTTCCTCATTTCCCCTCCCCCCACCTTATCTCAGTCCCAACCCCCAGGTTCAGCACTGCCCTCTTGACCTGCAATCTTCTTCCCGACCTCTCCGCCCCCACCCTCTCTCCCGCTTATCACCCTCACCTCCTTCCACCTATCGTATTCCCAGTGCCCCTCCCAAAAACTCCCCCCTCCCCTACCTTTTATCTCAGCCCACTTGGCACACCAGTCTCATTCTTGAAGAAGGGCTTGTGATTAATGGCAGTCAGCATGGTTTTGTGAGGGGCAGGTCATGACTCACAAATATTTTTGAATTCTTTGAGGAGATGTCAAAACAGGGTGACGAATGTTGAGCAGTGGAAGAGGTGTATATGGACTTCAGCAAGGCATTTGATTGGGTTCCCCATGGTAGGTTCATTCATAAAGTCAGGAAGTATGGGATACAGGGAGATTTGGCTATCTGGATTCAGAATTGGTTGGCTGACAGAAGGCAGAGATGTAGATGGAAAGTATTCTGCCTGGAGGTCAGTGTTGAGTGGGGTCCAGTAGGGCTCTGTTCTTGGGCCTCTGCTCTTTGTAGCTTTTATAAATGACTTGGATGAGGACGTTGAGGGGTGGGTTAGTAAATTTGCAGATGACACTAAGGTTGAAAGTGTCATCGATAGAAAAGAGGGTGACTGCAGGCTGCAGCGTGACACAGACAGAATGCAGAGCTGGGCTAAGAAATGGCAGATGGATTTCAACCTGGATAAATGCTAAGTGATGCGTTTTGAAAGGTTGAACTCTAATGCTGAATATAGGATTAAATACAGAATTCTTGGCAGTGTGGAGGAACAGAGGGATCTGGGTGTGCAAGTACATAGATCCCTCAAAGTTGCCACCCAAATGGATAGGGTTGTAAAGAAAGCATATGGTGTTTTGGCTTTCATTAACAGGGGGATCAAGTTTAAGAGCCATGAGATTTTGCTGCAGTTCTACAAGTCCCTGATGTGACCTCACTTGGAATATTGTGTCCAGTTCTGGTCACCCTACTATAGGAAAGATACAGAGGCTTTGGACAGGGTGCAAAGAAGGTTTACCAAGATTCTGCCTGGACTGGAGGGCTTGCCTTATGAAGAAAGGTTGAAATAAGCTCTGGAGAGAAGGAGGAAGAGAGGAGACCTGATTGAGGTGTACAAAATAATGAGTGGATTAGATAGAATCAATAGCCAGAGACCTTCCCCAGGGCAGGATTGACTGGTATGAGGACTCATAGTTTGAAGATATTAGGAGGAAGGTATAAAGGAGATATCAGAGGTAGGTTCTTTATGCAGAGAGTTGTGAATGAATGGAATGCGTTGCCAGCTGTGGTGGTGGAAGCAGATTCATTTAAACGACTGCTAGACATGCACATGGATAGCAGTGAGCTGAGGGGTGCATAGATTAACTTACTATATTTTACATTAAGATTAAATCTCCGTACAACATTGCGGGCCAAAGGGCCTGTTCTGTGCTGTACTTTTCTATGATCTATGCTCTGAAATGCTATACCTTATGCCCAGTTCCTCTATCTCCGCTGCATCTGCTCCCAGGAGGTTCAATTCCACTACAGAGCATCCCAAATGGCTTCCTTCTTCAAACTGCAATTTTCCCTCCCATGTGGTTGATTATGCCCTCCAGCACATCTCCTCCACTTCCCACATCTCTGCCCCTGAACCCCACCCCGCCAATTGTAACAAGGACCCCCTGGTCTTCACCTTCCACTCCAACAACCTCCAGACACATCACATCATCCTCCGTCATTTCTGGCACCAGGGATGTATTTCACTCCCTACCCCTTTCTGTATTTCATAGAGACAAGCCCTCTGCGACTCACTTGTTAGGTCCATACCCCCCACCAGCCCATCCTTCACTCCCAGTGCCTTCCCCTGACACCACAATTGGTGTAAAACCTGTGCCCACACCTCCATCTTCACCTCCGTCCAAAGCCCCAAATGTTCCTTCTCCATCCGAAAGGGATTTACCAGTACTTCCACACACATTATCTACTGTGTCCATTGCTCTTAGTATGGTCTCCTCAACATTGGGTAGACAGGAGGCCAGCTTGTGGAACATTTCTGGAAATGTTTCTGGGACACACGCATTAAATAACCCCACCACCCTGTTGCCGTTCACATTAATTCTCCCTCCCTCTCTGCCAAGGACATGCAAGTCCTGTGCCTCCTTCACCAGTAAACTCTTACCAACTGACGCTGGAGGAAGAACGCCTCATTTTCCATCTTGGGACTGTCCAACCACACGGGATCAATGTGGATTTCACTAGTTTCTTCATTTACCCTCCCCCACCTTAACCCAGATTCAAACTTCCAATTTAGCACCGCTCTCTTGATCTGTCCTACCTGTCCATCTTCCTTCCCATATATCCACTCCACTCTTCTCTCCAACCTATCACCTTCAACCCCACCTTCATCCGTCTATCATATACCCACCTACCTTCCCACCTAGCCCAAACCCCTCCTATTTATCTTTCAGCTTCCTTTGAGAAGCCTTCATTCCTGATCAAAAGCTTATCCTCGAAATGTCGACTCTCCAGCAGAAGTATTTCCAAAGAAACTTATTGGACTATAACTTGGTCTTGTGTGGTTTTTCACAATGTTAGTAGATACATGGTGCTAGGAAATTTGAGGGGCTTGAAGGCGGATAAATCCCTAAATGCCTGATAATTCAAATCTCAAAATTATTAAGGAAGTGGCTGTAGAAATAGTGGATGCATTGGTGGTCATCTTCTGGAACTATATAGACTGTGGAAGAGTTCTTCGAGTAAAAAATGAGGTCTGCAGATGCTGGAGATCACAGCTGCAAATGTGTTGCTGGTCAAAGCACAGCAGGCCAGGCAGCATCTCAGGAATAGAGAATTCGACGTTTCGAGCATAAGCCCTTCATCAGGAATAAGAGAGAGAGCCAAGCAGGCTAAGATAAAAGGCAGGGAGGAGGGACTAGGGGGAGGGGAGGGGGAGATGGAGGTGGGATAGGTGGAAGGAGGTCAAGGTGAGGGTGATAGGCCGGAGTGGGGTGGAGGCGGAGAGGTCAGGAAGAGGATTGCAGGTTAGGAGGGCGGTGCTGCTGAGGAAGGAGATGTGGCTGTGGTAACGAGTCTGTTTGAGAACGTGGCTGAAGAGTTTCTGTGCAGAGGAGATGACCTGGGGGGTGCAGTGAGAGAGGGACTCACTGAAATCCTTGTAGAGGGAGGAAGAGAGCTTCTTCAAGGAAGGCATCCTTGTAAGAGATTCGCAGTAGGTTAAAATCTTCGAGTAAAAAATGAGGTCTGCAGATGCTGGAGATCACAGCTGCAAATGTGTTGCTGGTCAAAGCACAGCAGGCCAGGCAGCATCTCAGGAATAGAGAATTCGACGTTTCGAGCATAAGCCCTTCATCAGGAATAAGAGAGAGAGCCAAGCAGGCTAAGATAAAAGGTAGGGAGGAGGGACTAGGGGGAGGGGGGGGGGGCGATGGAGGTGGGATAGGTGGAAGGAGGTCAAGGTGAGGGTGATAGGCCGGAGTGGGGTGGGGGCGGAGAGGTCAGGAAGAGGATTGCAGGTTAGGAGGGCTGTGCTGCTGAGGAAGGAGATATGGCTGTGGTAACGAGTCTGTTTGAGAACGTGGCTGAAGAGTTTCTGTGCAGAGGAGATGACCTGGGGGGTGCAGTGAGAGAGGGACTCACTGAAATCCTTGTAGAGGGAGGAAGAGAGCTTCTTCAAGGAGGGCATCCTTGTAAGAGGATTCGCAGTAGGTTAAAATCTTCGAGTAAAAAATGAGGTCTGCAGATGCTGGAGATCACAGCTGCAAATGTGTTGCTGGTCAAAGCACAGCACACAGCTGCAAATGTGTTGCTGGTCAAATTATCCAATATTCAAAAAGGGAGGTAGAGAGAAACTAAGAAATTAGACCAATAAGCCTAATGTTGATAGTGGGGAAAATTCTCAAATTCATTATCAAGGAATTTATAGTGGAGCATTTATAAAGGTGTTTCAGAATTAGACACAATCAGCATGGAATTATGACAGGGAAATCACTCTTGACAAATCTGTTGGAATACTATGAAGATGAGCTTTTTGAATAAGTAACAAAGAGGACTGATGGTGGCAGAGCGGTAGATGTGATCTGTATGGACTTTAGTAAGGCTTTCGACAAGGTTCCCCATGGGAGACTTGTGAGCAAGGTCAGGTCTCACGGAATACAGGGAGAACTAACCATTTGGATACAGAACTGGCTCAAAGGTAGAAGACAGAGGGTGGTGGTGGAGGGTTGTTTTTCAGGGTGGAAGCCTGTGACCAGTGGTCTGCCACAAGGATCAGTGCTGGATCCACTACTTTTCATAATTTATATAAATGATTTGGATGTGAGCATAAGAGGTTTAGGTAGCAAGTTTGTAGATGGAACCAAAATTGGAGGGGTAACGAAGAATAAATGCGAGGTGCTGTATTTTGGGAAAGCAAATCTTATACACTTAATGGTAAGGTCCGAGGAAGTGTTGCTGATCAAAGAGACCTTGGAGTGCAGGTTCATAGCTCCTTGAAAGTGGAGTGGCAGATAGATAAGAGAGTGCAGAAGGCGTTTGGTATGCTTCCCTTTATTGCTCAGAGTACTGAGTACAGGAGTTGGGAGGTCATGTTGCGGCTGTACAGGACATTGGTTAGGCCACTGTTGGAATATTGCGTGCAATTCTGGTCTCCTTCCTATCGGAAAGATATTGTGAAACTTGAAAGGGTTCAGAAAAGATTTACAAGGATATTGCCAGGGTTGGAGGATCTGATCGATAGGAAGAGGCTGAACAGGCTGGGGCTGTTTTCCCTGGAGCGTCGGAAGCTGAAGGGTGACCTTATAAAGGTTTACAAAATTATGAGGGGCGTAGATAGGATAAATAGACAAAGTCTTTTCCCTGGGGTCAGGGAGTCCAGAACTAGAGGGCATAGGTTTAGGGTGAGAGGGGAAAGACATAAAAAAGACCTACGGGCATCTTTTTCATGCAGAGGGTGGTATGTATATGGAATGAGCTGTCGGAGGAAGTGGTGGAGGCTGGTACAATTGCAACATTTAAGAGGCATTTGGATGTGTATATGAATAGGAAAGGTTTGGAGGGATATGGGCCGGATGCTGGCAGGTGGGACTAGATTGGGTTGGGATATCTGGTTGGCATGGACGGGTTGGACTGAAGAGTCTGTTTCCATGCTGTAGATCTTCATGACTCTATGAGTGAGGGGAGATCTCATACAAAATTATAAAATTCTAACAGGACTTTACAGGGTAAATGTAGGGAGTATATTCCCAATGGTGGGTGCATCCAGAACCAGGGGTCACACTCTAAGGATTTGGGGTGGACTATTTAGAATGGAGATAAGGAGATATTTCTTCACCTGAAGACTGGTGGAACTGTGGAATTCATCGCCACAGGAAGTAGTTGCTGCCATAACATTGAATGTATTCAAGAGGCATCAAAATCGCACATAGAGTCACAGAGCCTTAGAGATGTACAGCACGGAAACAGACCCTTTGGCCCATAACGTCCATGCCGACCAGATATCCCAACCCAATCTAGTCCCACCTGCCAGCACTTGGCCCATATCCCTCCAAACCTTTCCTATTCATATACCATCCAGATGCCTTTTAAATGTTGCAATTGTACCAGCCTCCACCAATTCCACAGGCAGCGCATTCCATACACGTACTACCCTCTGCATGAAAAGGTTGCCCCTTAGGTCTCTTTTATATCTTTCCTCTCTTACCCTAAACCTATGCCCTCTAGTTCTGGACTCCCCACCGCAGGGAAAATACTTTGTCTATTTAATCTATCAGGCATCAGGCCCACCGGTCTATAGTTCCCTGGCTTCTCCTTACAACCTTTCTTAAACAGTAGCACCACGTTAGCCAACCTCCAGTTTTCCGGCACCTCACCTGTGACTATTGATGACACAAATATCTCAGTAAGAGGCCCACCAATCACTTCCCTAGCCCCCCACAGAGTTCTAGGGTACACCTGATCAGGTCCTGGGGATTTATTGACTTTTATGCATTTCAAGACATCCAGCACTTCCTCCTCTGCAATATGGATATTTTTCAAAATGTCTCAATTTATTTCCCTGGGGCAAATGGGACCAAAGTTATGGGAGAGAGCAGGATTAGGCTATTCAGTTGGAAGATCAGACATGAATGGTGGAGCAGGCTCAAAGGGCTGAATGGCCTCCTCCAGCTCCTATCTTCTATGTTTCTATTAATTCATTAAAATCTTAAAGAACTGCAGATGCTGGAAATTAAACAAATACAGAAATTGTTGGAAATGCTCAGCAGGTCTGGCAGCACCTGTGGAGAGAAATCAGAGTTCGTATTTTAGGTTCAGTGACCCTTCCTCACAAATGATGGTAGCTGGGAAAAAGTTGGCTTTCGTGCAGAAAATAGGGTGGAGCGAAGGGTTGAGGAGTAAATGATAGGTGGAGATAAAGCCTAAAAAGACAGAACAGTTAGTTACAAAAGAGTGGATAACATTCAGTCCGGGAGAGTGAACAGTTATTATGGACAATTAGTGGCTATTGATGGAAGGTGTGTAATAGTAGACCATGTGATAACAAGGCCTTGTGTATTTTGTTTGGGGTAAGGACATGGGAGACGGCATCTCAAGCCTGAAAACTTTGAATTCGATATTGAGATCAGATGCTGTATAGTTCTCAAGCATAAAATGAGGTGCTGTTCTTGCAGCTTTACTGAGCAGTGACAACAGCAGCTGTAAGCTCAGAGTCTTTTGTGGACACATTACATCGGTGTTCTGCGAAGTGGTCACCAGTCTGCACTTCATTTCCCCAATGTAGAGAAGGCCACATTGCGAGCAGTGAATGCAATATACTAGATTGAGTGAAGTGCAGGTAAAGTGATGCTTCACCTGTAAGGTGTGTTTGCGGCCTTGGATAGTGAGGAGGGAGGAAGTGAATGGGCATGTGTTACACCTTCTATGGTTGCAGGGAAAAGTGCCATGCTGTGGGTAAGTTTTGGGGATGAGGAGGAGTGGACTGGGGTATTCCTGAGGGAACAGTCCTTGTGGAAGGCTGACAAGGGAGTTGAGGGAACTATTTATCTGGTGGCGACATCCCACTGGAGGTGGCGGAAATGGTGGCTCATGATCTTCAGGATGTTGTAGGTGAGGACAAGGCGGACCCTTATCGCTGTTGTGTGAGGGAAGAAAGGGGGGTGAGAGCTGAAGTGCAGGAGATAGGTTATAGCCGGCTGAGGGCCCTGTCAACTATGGTGCCTGAACCATCCCAAACCTTCACCACCTTCCTCCTGGAATTTGTTTTTATTTCATGTCATTAACTCATCAGATTACCTATTACACTCCTAGCATTAAAGACCATCCAAATTTGCCTTACCCTCTTGAGACTCAACATAGCTGAACTCAATGTGACTTGCTTCTATTCCTGTAACATGTTATGTCTCTGTTTTATCAATCTTCTGTGTTTCTTCCCACTGCCAGACAAGATTAAACTCCTCCCAACAGCACAAGCAAACCGACCTGCCAGGATGTTGGTCCCAAAGTGGTTCAGGTACAAGTTGTCCCATTTGTACATGTCCCACATTACACAAAAAATGATCCCAGTGATCCAGGAATCTAAACCCTCCTACTTGGACCAACTCTTGAGCCACAAATTCATCTGTCCTATTTTCCTATTTCTAAACTTGCTAGCATGTGGCAACGTAAGTATTCCAGAGATTACACCAATCGAGGCCCTGCTTTTTAACTTAGTCTCACAGTTCAGAGGAATCATTCCATTGATGTTGTACTCGAGAATTCAATAAAATTAACAGGTTCATGCTCACCTGAGTCCTGAACATACACTTGCAGCAACTCGGGATGCAGAGAATCCTCTCACTGTCCCTTCATAGTAGCAGCGATTCTACAGAGAACAATTGTGTCATAATGACCATGTTGTGTTTTTTTTTGTATTGTTGAATAAGAGATAAACATTGGACAGAACACCAAGGATATGCCTTCTGCTCTATTTCCAGATTTTTCCCAAGAGTGTTCACATCCATGTGAGACAGCAGTCAAGGCATTGGTTCAGTATTTCTCAAATTTGGGACCTCCAACACTATAACACATTCCCTCTGTTGGTCTTCATTAAAGAGAATACAAATAACATCCCTGAAATAGCTGTAAATCAGGAATTGAAACAGAGGCAAGAACTGAAGAAAATTATATTTACCAGGGAAGTAGTACTGAATAAATTGTTGGAACTCAAAATTGACAAGTTCCCAAATCCTAAAGGATTTCAGCCTGTCAGCCAGTGAAATAGTGATGCGATGGCCATAATTTTCCAGAACTTTAGATTCAGGGGACATTCCTTTGCTTAAATTAGCTAATGTTTATTCAAAAAGTGATAAGAGGAAAAAGCAGGAAACTAGAGTCCCATTAGCTTAACATCCATCACAGGGGGAACAATGTTAAAGTTATGATGTAAGATACACACTTGTAAACATTCAGGTAGACCCACCATGATCTTGTCAAAGATATGTTTAACTAATTATGTGAGGTCTTTGAAAGACTGACGTTTGTTCAAGATGAAGGGGAATTAGTGGATGTGTTGTATTTAGCTTTTAGAAGGCATTTCATAAAGTGCTGCGTCAAAAGCTATTGGGGAAAATAAAAGCTCATCAAATAGGAGTAAGATACACATGGATAGAAGACTGGCTAGTTAACAAGAATCATAGAATATAGATGTGTCACAGAGGTCAGTGCTGCGGCCTCTTTATCTGAAATAGGAATAGGAATAGGCTGTTCAGTCCCTCAAGCCCACTCAAATCATCATGTTTGATCCAACTTTTCCTTTGTCCATTTCCCTTCATTTTCAAAAACTTAGCTATTTCAGTCTTAAAGGTCTCTGCCATCATACCTCTCTAAGGCAAGGAGTTCCAAAGACTCACAACTCTCTGAGAGGATGTTCTCCTCATCTCAGCCTTAAATTCATAGATTCGTAGAATCTGTACAGCATGAAAGCAAGCCATTTGGCCCAACGAGTCCACAGTGACCCCATGAAGAGCAACTCTGGAGCCTCACATTTACCTGCACATCCCTGGACACTATGGGCAATTTAGCATGACTAATTTACCTAATATGCACATTTTTGGACTCTGGGAGGAAACCAGAGTACCCACAGGAAACCCATGCAGGCAGGGGAGAACGTGCAATCTCCATACAGATTGTTGCCCAAGGGTGGAATTAAGACAGGGGTTTCTGGCACTGTGAGGCAGCAGTGCTAACCACTGAGCTACCGTGCCACCCCTAATTACTATTTTTTAAACAGGGCACTTAAAATTGGTGCCCCTTTATTCTGACACTATGCCCTCAGGTCTGAGCCTCTCTCACGACATCCTTTGAGCATTTACCCCGTTAAGCCCTTTAAGAACCTAATATGTTTCAATTTACAATTTATATAAGTGATTTGATTGACTGGTTGATAGATTTATTGTCACATTTACTGAAGTACAATGAAAAGCTTTGTTTCCAAGCAGTACAGATCATAGTCAGCAATGATGCACAGATCAAAAAGACTTATACAGAGGCATCTGGGTTACATTGCACAGGGATTACGCTAAGTGAGATCAAGTTAGCAAATTCAGCATTATTAGCAGCTAGAGAGTCCATTTAGCAGTCCAATAATGGCCTGGAAGAAGATGTTCTTGAACCTGCTGGTACAAGCCTTCAGGCCTCTGGATCAAAGCTAAATGGTATCTAAATTAGCCAATGACACAAAGATAGGTTGGAAGTGAGTTGTGAGGAGGACATAAGGAGTATACAAAGGGATATAGATAGGTTAGATGAGTGGACAGGTCTGGGCAAATGGTGTCCAAAATGGGAAGTACGAATTTGTTCATTTTTTTCAGAAAAAAACAGAAAATAAACAGATTATCTAAATAGTATCAAGTAGCAGAAAGGTTGCTGTGGATACACTTGGTCGAGATAGAGAAAAACAAGGGAATCATAGACCAGTGAACTGACTTTGGTAGTGGAGACAATGCTTAATTGGTTATCAAGAATTTTGTGGCAGTGCACTTCAAAAGCAGTCAGCGAAATCAGCATGGATTTTCAAAAGGGAAATCATGTTTAATAAATCTACTGAATGCTCTGAGGATGTAACCAGCAGACTTGATGAGGAGGAACCAGTGAATGTTGTTTATTTGGACTTTCAGAAGACTTTCAACAGAGCCCCACATAAGGGATTAATGTGTCAAATTAAAGTGCATCGGATTAGGCTAGTATATTGAGATGGATAGAAAATTGGTTAGCAGACAGAATACAAAGAGTAGTGATAAATGGATCTTCTTCTGAATGGTATGTGGTGGCTAGTGGAATACCACAGTACCTAGTGTGATTTGGTCAGGCTGGAATATGGGCAAATTCATGGTATATGCAGGATAATGTGGATAAATGTGCAGTTATCCACATTGGCAGCAAAAAAAACAAGATTATTATGTGACTCATTGTAAATTGATGTAAATAAATGTTCAATGAGACCTGGGTGTCCTTGTGGACCAGTCACAAAGTAAGCGTGTAGGAGCAGGTAGTAAGGAAAGCTTGGCTTTCGTAGTGAGAGGATTTGAGTCCAGGACCAAGGATGCCTTGCTACAACTTTCCAGGGCATTGATTGAAGCGATACCTGGAAAACTGTGTACAGCTTTGATCTCTTTATCTGAGAAACAATGTCCTTGCAATAGAGGGAATGAAATGACTTGGTTTTGACTGTATACACTGGAGTTAAGAATAAAGGAGATCTCATAAAAACCTAAATAATACTAACAGGAGTTGACAGGATGCAGGAACAACACTAACAAATTGGGCAAAACAATGACAAATGGAATTTAATCTTGATAAGTGCGAGATAATGTATTTTAATAATGACCTAGAATGGGAAGTCATGATTTGGAGATGCCGGTGTTGGACTGGGTGTACAAAGTTAAAAATCACACAACACCAGGTTATAGTCCAACAGGTTTATTTGGAAGCGCTAGCTTTCGGAGTGACGCTCCTTCATCAGGTGGTTGTGGAGTATTACATCATGGGACACAGAATTTATAGCAAACCTTTACAGTGATCTAATTAAAATTATATATTGAAAAAGAGCTGGATTGTTTGTTCAGTCTCTCATTTTTTGGAATGGGCATGTTGGTTTCAGTTCTTTCATATGTAAATTCCAGAACTTGCTTAAAGTTACATTCTCAAGTGAACTTTGACAATAGGTGCCATGTTGGCACAGATAATGCATTGAAGGTGTGAGGTGCCCTGTGTAAGGCTGTCTGTGCTCCAATGTTCAGACTGATTCTAATCTGAAAAAGGGATTTACAGAATCTTACATTGATTCACACAGTTTTTCAGCAAAATAAAATGCAATTCTGCATGTACAAATTCACCTCACAAGTGTGTGTGTGTGTGTGTGTGTGTGTGTGTGTGTGTGTGAGAGAGAGATCTGTCGTGTGACATGAACCCAAGGTTCCAGTTGAGGCCACCCCCAGGGCACCAACCTTGGCTATCAGCCTCTGCTCAGCAAGGAAGTGTACCGACAACTGAAAAGACAGGAATACGACAGGCAACTACCGGCCGTTCCAACCAAAGAGCATACCCGTGAATTAAACACATTAATGAGGGCTTTTGAACTAGTCCTTTAGAGATCGCTACATGCCCTTACCCCATGTACTTCTCGCATAGGGGACATCTACTGCCTTATGAAGATACACAAAGCCAACATCCAGTACATCCTATCATATCAGGCAATGGGACTCTGTGTGAGAACCTCTCTGGCTATGTCGAAGGCATCTTGAGAACCATTGTACAGTGGACCCTCAACTTCTGGCATGACAGATTTCTTACAGAAGCTCAGCACCCACGGACCAGTCGAACTGGGAACATTCCTCATCACAATGGATGTTTCAGCAACCTACACCAGCATCCCCCACAATGACGGCATCCAGGCAACAGCCTCAGTACTCAACACCAACAACTGCTAATCTCCGAGCACTGTCCCACAACACATCCGCTTTATCCTCGACCACATTTTAATGTTTGACAGCCAGTTCTTCATCCAGGCACACGAAAAAGTCATGGGGACCAAACTTGCACCTCAATACACCAAAATTTTCATGCACAGGTTTGAACAAGACTTCTTCTCTAAACACTCTAACCAACACAATACACCAGGTATATTGACAACATTTTCTTCCTCTGGACCTATGGCGAGGAGTCACTGAAACAACTACACAGTGATATCAACGAGCTTCATCCCACCCTCAAACTCACCATGGACTACTCTCTAGTATCTGGCTCATTCTTGGACACATGCCATCTCCATCAAAGATGGGCATCTCAGCACCTCACTCTATTGCAAATTCATGGATAACCTCACAATGCCACACTTCTCCAGATTCCACCCAAAACATATTAAAACACTCATCCCCTACAGACAAGCCCTAGGCATACGAAGAATCTGTTCCGATGTGGAAGAACATGATGGCACTTGGAAATACTCAAGGATGCCCTCATAAGAACGAGGTACAATGTTCATCTCATCGACAGCCAATTCCGACGTGCCACAGCGAGAAACTGTAATGACTTCCTCAGGAGACAGTCACAAGCGGCAACCGATAGAGTAACCTTCGATATCCAGTACACCTCCAGGAGCCAAAAAGCTTTACCATGTTCTTCGCAGCCTGCAACATATTTTCAATGAGGATGAGCACCTCGCCAAGACCTTCCCCACGCCTCCACTTCGCACCTTTAAACAACCACCAAACCTCAAAAAGTTCACTGTTTGCAGCAAACTGCCCAGCTTTCAGGACAACACCATACAACCTTGTCATGGTAGACGTTGCAAGATGTGTCAGTGTCAACACAGATACCACCATTATACATGGGTACACCTCCCAACATGCATGTGGCAGGTACTCATGTGACTCAGCCAACATTGTCCATCTCATATGCTGCAGGCAAGGATGCCCTGAGACATGGTACATTGGTGAGACCAGGCAGAGGCTACGGCAATGGATAAATGGACACCATACAACAATCAATAGACAGGAGTGTTCCCTTCCAGTTGGAGAACACGTCAGCAGTCCAGGACATTCGACCTTGGACCTTCAGGTGACCATACTCCCAGGCAGACTTCGGGATAGGCAACAACGCAAAGTGGCCGAACAGAGGCAGATAGCCAAGTTCAGTACTCATGGGGATGGCCTCAACTGGGACCTTGGGTTCATGTCACACTACAGGTGACCCCACTGCAGTAAACACACATACACACAGACACAGATACAGAAAGACAGACACACAGACAGACACTTGTACACACATACACTCTCTCTCTCACACAGACTTATACCCTTTATACCCACACTCACACACATACACACACTCTCTTATAGACACTCATACTCCCCCACACACACAGCCACATGCACGCATGTGCACACACATGTATAAGTTTGTGGGGTGAAACTGTACTTGCAGGATTACATTTTATTTTGCTCAAAAACTGCATGAATCCATGTAAGATTCTGTAAATTCCTTTTTCAGATTAGAATCAGTCTGAACACTGGGGCACAGGCAGCCACACTCAGGAACCTCACACCCTCAATGCATTAGCTGGGGCAACATGGCACCTATTGTCAAAGTTCACTTGAGAATGTAACTTTAAGCAAGTTCTGGAATTTACATATGAAAGAACTGAAACCAACATGCCCATTCTAAAAGATGAGAGACTTAACAAACAATCCAGCTCTTTTTCAATGTATAACTTTAGTTACCTCACACTGTAAACTTTTGCTATAAATTCTGCATCCTATAATCTTATACTCCACAACCACCTCCCAAAGCAAGCACTTCCAAATAAACCTGTTAGACTATAACCTGGTGCTGTGTGATTTTTAACTTTATTATGGGAAGGTGACAATGAATGGTACGTTCCTGGGGAGTACTAAAGAACACGGGGAATTTTGTGTACAAGTCCATACATCCCTGAATGTGTCATCACAGGTGCTAAAGAAAGCAGATGGGTTGTTTGCCTTCATTAGCTGGGTGTAGAATATAGGAGCAAAGAGGTTTTGTTAAAAAATTGTAAAACATTGGTTAGGTCACAGAATACCGTATGCAGTTCTCATTTCCACACTATTGAGAGGTTCCACTGGAGAGGGTTCAGAGGAGATTTAGCAGGACGTTGTCTGTAATAAAAAGTATAATTATCAGCAGAGACAGGATAGACTAAATTTGTTTTCCTTGAAAAAAAGGAGGTTGTGGTTGTCTGGGGGAGAGGTGTGCATCTGATTGAGGTATACAAAAATCAACAGCATGGAGGTTATAGAGTTATAGAGGTGTACAGCATGGAAACAGACCCTTCAGTCCAACCCGTCCATGCCGACCAGATCGGGATAGGACCATTCACCGCCGCCGATTAGCCACTGCCCTTTGATCACCTAGGACGTTTAGCCACCGCCCACTGAAGACTATTCGCCACCGCAAGTAATTCGTAAATTTTGGTATATAAAAATGTCGTTATACTGGTTAAGGTAGTGTTTGCGTTGTTTCAATAACAACTTATTTTCGTTACATGAGAGTTTCTTTTCAGCTTGTATTTTTGGAACAGGAAAATTTAGTATGGAAACAGAAATTATTAGTAAACGTGGAAATAAGAAGTTTTACCACAATGGTTTTATATATATTTTTGATAAACTATCCAAGAGTGATTCAAGTATTAAGTTTTGGCGATGTGAACAAAGGGGCTGATGTAATGGATGGATCCACACCAAGAGTGGCATTGTGATAAAAATAATTAATGGACACATGCATTTTCTTTCCGCAGCAAGTGTCCAAGTTACGAAAGTGAAAACAAGTTTAAAACGCCGTGCAGAAGAATCGCAGGAAGTACCGAGTATTCGCAGGAAGTACCGAGTGTTCTTATTGACAAATCATCTTTACCGATGACAAGCAGCATGAAGAAAATAATTTGACGAAAAAGGAATGATATTAGTTTAGTGTCACCAAACCCTATTGATCTTCAGCATTTGGTGATTCCAATTAGATACAAGCCGGATAATGGAGCAGAAGAAAAATTTCTTTTGACGGATAGTGGTCAAGGAAGTAATCGTATAATCATATTTGGTAGGGAATCTTGGATACATCATTTAGCAGCATCAACGTGGTTTGTGGATGGTACATTCAACATAGTCCCTATTTTATTCTCTCAGGTATTGTATTTTAGCAAAAAGATTTGATGGGGTTCATCCAATATTGTATATACTTCTACCAAATAAGCAGCATTCAACATATGTATGCATGTTTGAAATGGTAAAGTCCTTGGTACCTAATCCCAGACCACAGTATATCCATTGTGACTTTGAGCAGGCAGCTATCAGTGCAATGAGAGAATGTTTTCCTGAAGTTAGAATTAGGAACTGTTTGTTTCTTTCATTGGCGCAAAGTATGTACAGACATATCGCTGCAGTTGGAGCAACTCGTCAATACAACACCAATCCTGATTATGCTTTAAAAGCAAAAACGATAATTGCTTTGGCTTTTGTGGCACTTACTACATAGAAGCACTCACAGATTTTTTGCCTCAAGAACTACAACCAATACTAGATTGGTTTGAATTTAATTACACTGGACTCTACAATAGATGTGGTTGTAGCCAAAGGGCACCTTTGTTTCCCCATGATATGTGGTCGGTCTATGAGACAACAATAAACGATGAAGACCGCACAAATAATCACGCTGACACCGCTCATCGGAGAATTGCTTTTGAACTCAGAGCTCACCACCCAACCATATGAAAATGTATTGGAACGTTACTGAAAGTGCAAAAGGGGTGTGATTTATATATGGAACAGGTGATAGCGGGTTACCTACCATAAATAAAGGTAAAAAAGTATCGAGGCGCAGACGATAGAATAAAAAAAAATTGTTCTTGAATACAGCGAAAAAGATTGTTTGGAATATCTTAGAGGAATAGCGCATAACTATCAAATTAACTGAAATTTCATTGTTTAATATTAACGTAGGATTTTACTGTCATTATAAAGATTTTTAAACTATATTTCCTTTTTCTGATTAAAGTTTGTAATTCATTTTTATATATAAACAAATAAAATGATATTTATTTTATCTTTTTTTAATCAATATGTAGTATGTAGTTGTATAAATAAAGGGAACTGAGAAGTATGAAAGAACAGGTGGGAGGGAAAACAATCAGTACCTATATCCGGTGGCAAATAGTCTCCAGAGGTCAAACGACCCCAGTGGAGAAACGCTGGTGGTGAACTGGCACTGGTTAATCATCGGCAGTGAATCTGCCGTGGCGAATCATCACCAACCCTGACCAGATATCCCCACCCAATCTAGTCCCACCTGCCAGCACCCGGCCCATATCCCCCCAAACCCTTCCTATTCCTCCACCCATCCAAATGCCTCTTAAATGTTGCAATTGTAACAGTCTCCACTACATCCTCTGGCAGCTCATTCCATAAACGTATTCTGTGAGATCTAACCTTGCTAATCAGTCTCCCATGGGGAACCTTATTAAACGCCTTACTGAAGTCCATATAGATCTACTGCTCTGCCATCATCAATCCTCTTTATTACTTCTTCAAAAAACTCAATCAAATTTGTGAGACATGAGGGTTGAGGATGTCAGGTTCCTGAGTGACAATAACTGATAACTTGTTTTAGACTCACTAAGCAAATGTGACGGTCATAAAGGCACAACAATGCCTCTTGTTCCTCAAGCAGCTTAGGAAATTTGGCATAAGGACTCTCACTGTAGAAAGCATACTATCCGCTACATAATGGCTTGGTATGGCAACTGCTCTGCCCAGGAATTTAGGAAAAATTGTGTGCACAGCCTAGACCATCACAGAAGCTAACTTTCCATTTACAATTCCCACTGCCATGGTCAAGGTGGCAACATCATCAAACATCCCACGCCTGTAATGCTCTCATGTAATCTGTTTCATCAAGCAGAAGATACAGAAGCTTGAACTCATGCACCAACAGGTTCAAGTACAGCTTCTTCCCTGCTGATATTAGACTGATGAATGAACTCTTTAATTTCAAAGAGTTGTTAATGTTGATCTTGCTCCACCTCATATGTAGTGTTGTGTGTATGCCTCGCTGTGTCTAAGCACTATATCTTCTGTATGCCCATTATAATCTGCCTGTACTGCTTGCATACAAAAGCTTTTCAATGTAATTAGGTACACATGACTAATAAAATCAAATCATAGAGAGAGTAGATCGTGAGAACATTTTTCCTATGGCAGACATGTCGCAGGACGAAAATGCATAAGTTTAAAATGAGGAGCAAGTGGTTTAGAGGAGATCTGTGAAAAAGATTTTTCACCCAAAGGGCTGTGGAAATGTGGGACATGTTGCCTGAGAAAATGATGGAGGCAGATATTCTTGCAACATTTGAGTGATGAACACTTAACATGCCAAGAAATTGTTCGCTATGGAGCATGGGATTAGTGTAGCTTGGTATTTGTTGGTTAGGATAGACATGGCAGGCAGAAGGAAACAAAAACTGAAATTGATGGAAAATCTCAACAGGTCTAGCAGCATCTGCGGAGAGAAATCAGACTTACCCTTTCAGGTCCAATGACCCTTTTTCAGAACACTGAAGGGCTTTTTTTCCATTCTACAGCATAGTAAGGGAGTCCAGAACCAGGACTCTGGCTTACACTTAACAAATTTCTCCCCCTCCAAGCCCTGAATAGTATGGCAGTCTCAGTCTGTGTTTGCAAAGTTAAAATCCCTTTCTGTTACAAAGGTATTATTCTTACAGTTTTCTGTGATCTTATTACATACATGTGGCTTCAATTTCCCACTGATACCCCTTACTTCTCAGTTCCACCCATGTAGCTTCACTGGATGATCCCTCAAGTATATCCTCTCTAAATATTGCTGTGATGTTCTCCCTAATGAGAAGCGTCACTCCCCCTCCTCTCCTGCCTCCCCCTCTATCCTTTCTATGGCATCTGTACTCCAGAACATTGAGCTGCCAGTCTTGTTCCTCCCTCATCCATTTTTCTGTAATAGCTATGATATCCTAGTCCCATGTTTCCACTCATGCCTTGAGTTCATCTGCTTCACCCATCAGCCAACTTGCACTGAAATAAATGCCAATTAATTCATCAATGTTCCCTCATTATCTTGCTGATCTTGTCTATTTAACTTGCTGCCTTTAACTTCTGAACCAGCTTCAATCTTTTTTTTTGTCTCAGGACTGATAAGTGTACCACTCCACTACCAGACAAGTTTAAATACTCCTGCATGACTCTAGCAAGTCTTCCCACCAGGATAGTGGGCTGCCTCCAGCCAGGTGTACAGGTCACTGCTGCCCCAGAAGACATCCAGATGATCTTGAAATTTGAATTAGATTAGATTAGATTAGATTACTTACAGTGTGGAAACAGGCCCTTCGGCCCAACAAGTCCACACCGACCCGCCGAAGCGCAACCCATCCATACCCCTACATTTACCCCTTACCTAACACTACGGGCAATTTAGCATGGCCAATTCACCTGACCCGCACATCTTTGGACTGTGGGAGGAAACTGGAGCACCCGGAGGAAACCCACGCAGACACGGGGAGAACGTGCAAACTCCACACAGTCAGTCGCCTGAGTCGGGAATTGAACCCGGGTCTCAGGCGCTGTGAGGCAGCAGGGCTAACCACTGTGCCACCGTGCCGCCCACAGCTGCCCCTGCACCAGCTCCTCAGTCATTTATCTGCCCTATCCTACTTTTCCTACTCTAAGACATGGCACCATGAGTAATCCGCTCTGCAAATGTGTTGCTGGTCAAAGCACAGCAGGTTAGGCAGCATCTCAGGAATAGAGAATTCGACGTTTCGAGCATAAGCCCTTCATCATCAGGGCTTATGCTCGAAACGTCGAATTCTCTATTCCTGAGATGCTGCCTAACCTGCTGTGCTTTGACCAGCAACACATTTGCAGCTGTGATCTCCAGCATCTGCAGACCTCATTTTTTACCATGAGTAATCCAGAAATTACCACCCTCGTGTCTTGCGTTTTAATCTCCTAGTAGACATCCAAATGATCCTGAAATCTGAATCCCTGTCCCCTGCACTAGCTCCTCAGCTATTCATCTGCCCTGGCCTCCTTTTCCTGCTCTAATACGTGGCACTGTGAGTAATCCAGAAATTACTACCCTTGATATCAAGCTTTTTAACCTCCTTCTGAACTCTTTATACTCACACTGAAGGACCCTATCCCATTTTATACCCATGTTGTGGATACCAATGTATACACCATTCTCTGGCTGCTCATGCTTTCCGTTAATGAATTTGCTGCAATTGCACCAATACATTCTTGACCATGGTGTCAAAAAAGCAACACACCATCATGGAGTCTCGATGTGGTTGCAGAAATGCTTGTCTGTGCCCTGGTTTGTACAGTCCTCAATCATAATTGCTCACTTGGACTTTGCCATTCCGTGGCAAAGACAGTGGTGTCTAAGATCTGCCTGCTTCTGTTTTGCCCTGAGAGGTTGCTCCCCCAACAGTAAACAAAATGAGATACTTGTTTGAAAAGGGCATAGCTACAAGAGACTTCAGCATTATCTGCTTACTTAACCTGGTAGTCAGCAATCTAGCTGGCTGAACTTATGGTGTGACCACCTTCCTAAAACTATCAATCAACTCTCTGCCTCCTGTGATTTCCTCAGTGTGCTCAAACATTGCTCAACCAATCCATGCGATCTGCGAGGAGTTGCAGCCAGATAAACTTCTTGCAGACATATTCACCAGGGACACCGACTGCTCCCTAATCACCCACATCTGACAGGAGAAACATACCACTCCATCAACTGCCATTTCTGCCCATTCAACAACTGGCAGACTTGAGAGATAAAAAAAGGGTCTCACTTTGCCCTTATGTTGATGCTGCTCGCCTTCCTCAATAAAGCCCAGTATTCACTTAGGCCCACACTTAGACCAATCACAATGCATCCCTCTCAAAAATGGCCACAATAAAAGCCAGAATAAGACAGTGCTTCTCTAAACTCCCACACTCAGCTCAACACCCAGTGTTTGCACTCTCTGCAGCTCTCACTTTGTTGAGCGGACTTATGAAAAGCATAATGCACTGCATGATTAATGTCACTATTGTTAACGTGACATACCAAAAGTGTTAAAATCATTTTTGACATGTAATGACATTGGCCTTAAAAGTACATTTTCATTATTCTTTGAGGTATGATGTATGTGTGATCTATATATATATATTTCAATATCATTTGGTTTAGACTTTGGATTTTGAACTAATTGCATGAGACAACTGGACACTGTCAGCTAGGAGGAGAACTTGTATATTTTTTGGTAGCTATTATAGTTTTCTTTAAGGCACTTCAAGAAACTTGACAGAGACTTCTAAGAGAATTATGGGGTTTTGTTTTGCTTATAAACGTCAACCAGGGTAAACAATTGTGTATTAGATTTCAATTTAGAAGATTAGCCTTTAGTCTTGAGGAAACACCTATACTTTTAAGAAAGCCTTTTTGGTTTCTGTTAAAAAATCGATAACTTCATGTCAAGAACTTGGTTTTAAAGTCTCAGATTTGAAGGGGTCGTTTTAAGTTGACAAAGTCTAATGTCAGTTATATGAAGACTCAAGGAAAATTTATCAGATTCAACAGATTGGGAATTGAAACATCAGTTAAAATAAACCCTACAGATATAACAGAGAAGGCACTGTGCGGGTATTGTAAAGTGGTGCTGTTTGGATCAATGGGATTCTATTTTATGTGCGTTTCTTTAACCTTGTGTGTTAGTGTTTGAGTTTATTATTCTTCATTCCTCATTCCCTTTAATTCTTATTTTGTTGTTTAAAAACAGAATCCGTACCATTATGTGAAAGTATTTCAATGGAAAACCACCTGGAGAATGCTGCTGAATAGAAACTTAGGGTTGCAGATGCATGGTTCTTTGAAAGTAGAGTCCAGGTGCACAGGATGGTGAAGAAGGTGTTTGGCATGTTTGCCTTTGTTGGTCATAACATTGCGTAAAGGAATTCGGATGTCATGTTGCTGTACAGACATCAGCGAGACCACTTTTAGAATATTGCATTTAATTCTGGTCTCCCTGCTCCAGGAAAGATGTTGTTAAACTTGAAAGGGTTCCGAAAAGATTTATAAGGATGTTGCTGGGTTTGGAAGGGCTATAGAGAGTGGCTGAATTGCTGTTTCCCCTGGAGCTGAGGGGTAATCTTATAGAAGTTTGTAAAATCATAAAGAGAATCCAAAACTAGAGGGCATAAGTTTAAGATCAGAGGGGAAGGATTTAAACAAGACCTGAGGGATAGCTTTTTTTCACAAAGAGGATAATGAGAGCTCTCAGAGATGGTGAAATTGGAGACAATTACAACACTCACAAGGCATCTGGACACGTACAGGAATCAGAAGGGTTTAGAGGGATATGAGCCAAATGCTGGAATATGGGACTAGATCAGTTTACGATGCTTTGTTGGCACCGACGAGTTGGGTCGAGTAGTCTGCTTCTGTGTTATGTTGTGTAACTCTAGCTTCAAAAGATTGAATGAAACGATCTAAAATCCACAATTTACTTGACTGATGTCTGAGACTGAACAGCCAAATACTGCAAACAGTTTGTTTTTAACCAATAACAAAAAGGAAACATGAATTGATAACTTATAGGTCTCTACAACTTAAAAACTATCCTTTTCAAATACTCATGCATATACAAATAGGACAAGAAGCAAATATCACAAGTGGGGAAGATTAAAGAAAAAGGTCTGTAATCCATAGTTCTTGTACCAGTCCACTTATGTTATGAACAAAATTGTTAAAGGAGAATTGAGTTACTGACAAAATTGATAAAGTTGAGCCAATGGACCCAATATATTTAGATTTTCAGAAGGTCTTTGATAAGGTCCTCAATAAGAAGCCTGTTCAAAACATTAACTGAGATTGGAGGCAATGTATGTTAAATGATTAGCTACCAGACAGAAAATAGAGAGAAGGAATTAATGAGTCATTTTCATGTGGCAGAATCTGACTTTTCGTCAGTTATATAAATGATTTGGATGTGAACATAGGAGATATAGTTAGTAAGTTTGCAGATGACACCAAACTTGGAAGTGAAGTGGACAGCAAATAAGGTTACCACAATGTGTTCTTGATCAGATGGGCAAATGGGCTGAGGAAGGTTGCTGAACGAAGAGACCTTGGAGTGCAGGTTCATAGTTCCTTGAAAGTAGAGTCACAGGTAGATAGATAGTGAAGAAGGCATTTGGTTTGCTTTCCTTTATTGGTCAGAACATTGAGTATAGAAATTGGGAGGTCATGTTGCGGCTGTACAGGATGTTGGTTCGGCCACTTTTGGAATATTGCATGCAATTCTGGTCTCCTTCCTATTGAAAGGATGTTGTGAAACATGAAAGGGTTCAGACAAGATTTACAAGGATGTTGCTAAGGTTTTGGCCCTGACTGTGTGACTTGCTTCTTTTCTCAACTGTACCAGTCTCAGAATGATTTCTTTCCTCACTGCCTCCCTGGGTCCCACTCCCCTTCCAATTCGGGTGCAATCTGTCCTTCTTGTACAGATCCCTTTTACCCCAGAAGAGATTCCAATGATCCTCAGCCATGCATTCATCTGCTCTATCCTCCTGTTCCTACTCTCACTAGCTCGTAGCACCCAGAGTAATCCAGATATTACTACTCACAAGGACCTCCTTCTTAAAATTCCTGCCGAACTCTCAAAATTCTCCTTTCAGAATCTCATCCTTTTCTCTTCCTATGTCATCGGTTCCAACGTGTGCCACGACCTCCTGTTGGACCCTTTCTTTCTTGAGAACATTCTGCACTCTGAGACCTCCTTGATCCTGGCACCAGGGAGGCAACATACCATTCCGATTTTTCGCTGCTGGCCACAGAAATGTCTGTCTGTGCCTCGGACTAGAGAGTCCCCTAACACACTCGATTTCTTGGAACCCTCATTGCATTAGAGCCAGGCTTGATTCCAGAAACTTGGCTGTTCTTGCTACATTTATTAAAAGGCATCTGGATGGGTATATGAATAGGAAAGATTTGGAGGTATATGGGCCAAGTGCTGGCAAATGGGACTATACTAGGTTAGTATTTCTGATTGGCATGGTCGAGTTGAACTGAAGGATCTGTTTCCGTGCTGTACATCTCTATGACTTTATAACTAATGGATACTGCAAAGTCAATACTTGGGCCCCAGCTCTTCATAAGATGTACTAATACTTTGGAGGTGAAGACCAAATGTAATTAGAATAATGTATCCATTTTGGTGCGAGAAACAGATATGTTTAATATTTCTTGAATAGTAAAGGGCTGTAAAGTGTAGATTTACAAAGGTACCTGGAGGTCTTTGTCAATAAGATACTCAAGTTTTATATACAGGAGCAGCAAGCTTTTAGGAAGGCTAATAGAATGTTCAGCTTAGTCACAAGAGGATTTGACTCCAGCAATAGTAAAGACTTGTATCAAACTAGTTGTTAAAAACAATTGTATAAGAGATTGGTCAAATCAGACTTTAAGTAGTGTGGCTTCTTATCTCAGGAAAGTTTTTTTCTGCCACAGGGGAAGTGTAATGTTTGTTCATCAGACTTGTTCCTGGAAGGAGACTGTGATATTGTGGTCAAGTGGCCAGCAGCAGAAATAGCTATGAGACTGGTTAAGAGCTACAATCAAGCATACTGGAAATTTTGATCAAACCAGTTTAGACTCTGACCTCAGTTAAAACTGAAGCCAGAACTTAATGTAACCTCCAAGTTCCTGTGTTGATCAAATAAGGCAGGTCTCAATGCGGGCTGACAGATACACGAGCACCACGGTCTGAGTTACAGGGAGAGGTTGGACAAACTAGCATATTTTTCTTGAGAGTATTAGAGACTGAGGATCTTACAGAAGTGCATAAGATCATGAGAGGTGTGGACAGGGTGAGTGCACTCAGTCTTTTTCCTAGGGTTGGGAATTGATGACAAGGAGGCATCAGTTTAAGGTTACAGGGGAAAGAATAAAAGGGAACTTTATGCACGGAAGATGGTACACATATGGAATGAGCTGCCAGTGGAAATGGTTAAGGCAGGAACATTAACAACATTTAAAAGGCATTTGGACAAGTACATAGATAGAAAAGGTTTCAAATGATATTGGATTAGTGGTGCTGGAAGAGCACAGCAGTTCAGGCAGCATCCAAAGTGCAGCGAAATCGACGTTTTGAGCAAAAGCCCTTCATCAAGAATAAAGGCAGTGAGCCTGAAGCGTGGAGAGATAAGCTAGAGGAGGGTGGGGATGGGGGGAAAGTAGCATAGAGTACAATGGATGAGTGGGGAAGGGGATGAAGGTGATAGGTCAGGGAGAAGAGGGTGGAGTGGATAGGTGGAAAAGGAGATAGGCAGGTAGGACAAGTCCAGACAAGTCATGGGGACTGTGCTGAGCTGGAAGTTTGGAACTAGAGTGAGGTGGGGGAAGGGGAAATGAGGAAACTGTTGAAGTCCACATTGATGCCCTGGGGTTGAAGTGTTCCGAGGCAGAAGATGAGGCGTTCTTCCTCCAGGCGTCTGGTGGTGAGGGAGCGACGGTGAAGGAGGCCCAGGACCTCCATGTCCTCGGCAGAGTGGGAGGGGGAGTTGAAATGTTGGGCCACGGGGTGGTGTGGTTGATTGGTGCGGGTGTCCTGGAGATGTTCCCGAAAGCGCTCTGCTAGGAGGCGCCCAGTCTCCCCAATGTACAGGAGACCGCATCGGGAGGAACGAATACAATAAATGATATTAGTGGATGTGCAGGTAAAACTTTGGTGGATGTGGAAGGCTCCTTTAGGGCCTTGGATAGAGGTGAGGGAGGAGGTACGGGCACAGGTTTTACAGTTCCTGCGGTGGCAGGGGAAAGCGCCAGGATGGGAGGGTGGGTTGTAGGGGACGTGGACCTGACCAGGTAGTCACGGAGGGAACGGTCTTTGCGGAAGGCGGAAAGGGGTGGGGAGGGAAATATATCCCTGGTGGTGGGGTCTTTTTGGAGGTGGCGGAAATGTCGGCGGATGATTTGGTTTATGCAAAGGTTTGTAGGGTGGAAGGTGAGCACCAGGGGCGTCTGTCCTTGTTACGGTTGGAGGGATGGGGTCTGAGGGCGGAGGTGCGGGATGTGGACGAGATGCGTTGGAGGGCATCTTTAACCACGTGGGAAGGGAAATTGAGGTCTTGAAAGAAGGAGGCCATCTGGTGTGTTCTGTGGTGGAACTGGTCCTCCTGGGAGCAGATACGGCGGAGGCGAAGGAATTGGGAATACGGGATGGCATTTTTGCAGGAGGTAGGGTGGGAAGAGGTGTAATCCAGGTAGCTGTGGGAGTCGGTGGGTTTGTAAAAATGTCAGTGTCAAGTCGGTCGTCATTACTGGAGATGGAGAGGTCAAGGAAGGGGAGGGAGGTGTCAGAGATGGTCCTGGAAAATTTAAGGTCAGGGTGGAATGTGTTGGTGAAGTTGAAGAATTGCTCAACCTCCTCGCGGGAGCACGAGGTGGCGCCAATGCAGTCATCAATGTAGCAGAGGAAGAGGTGGGGAGTGGTGCCAGTGTAATTATGGAAGATCGACTGTTCTACGTAGCCAACAAAGGGATAGCTGGGGCCCATACGTGTGCCCACGGCTACCCTTTTGGTCTGGAGGAATTGGGAGGATTCAAAGGAGAAATTGTTAAGGGTGAGGACCAGTTCAGCCAAATGAATGAGAGTGTCGGTGGAAGGGTACTGTTGGGGACGTCTGGAGAGGAAAAAACGGAGGGCTTGGAGACCCTGGTCATGGCAGATGGAGGTGTAGAGCGATTGGATATCCATGGTGAAGATGAGGCGTTGGGGGCCGGGGAAATGGAAGTCTTGGAGGAGGTGGAGGGTGTGGGTGGTGTCTCGAACGTATGTGGGGTGGCCAAGTGCAGGGAAATGGGGTTAGCATGGACGGACATGAACCAGTTTGGGCCAAAAGGCCTGCCTCTGTGTTGTAGGATTCTATGACCATATTATCTTTTAAGGAGTACGAAATGAGAATGTTTATGACTTGGCATGAATATCTAGGAGTTGTTTTCCGAACTAAGAATTAAACATTGCAAAAAATGTATATTTTCTATTGAGTATATATATATAGGTATATAAAGATTTAAAATAAACAAAGATTTGTTCAGGAGAGTCTTTCCTTTCTAGCCTTTCCTTTCACCTAACAGGAATATACTATCTCTGGACTCTCGTTATTTCATTTCTGAAAGCTTCCCATTTTCCAGCCGTTCATTTTCCTGTGAACATCTTTCATATGTAAACTTTTAAAAAAAGTTTTGTGATTTACATATGAAAGAAGTGAAACTAACATGGTCATTCGAACAGATGAGAGATTTAACAAACAATCAAGATATTTTTCAATGTATAATTCTAGTTACACCACACTGTAAGCTTTTGCTATAAATTCTGTGTCTTACAATCGTATACTCCACAACTACCTGATGAAGGAGCAGTGCTCCGAAAGCTAGTGCTGCCAATGAAACCTGTTGGACTATAACCAGGTGTTGCGTGATTTTTAACTTCTTGTACACAGTTTACAAATTCTCCTCCAACCAAACCCTTGACACTATGGCAATCCCAGTCTATGTTTGCAAAGTTAAAATCCCCTACCCCTTTATTCTGACAGATAACTGAGATCTCCTTAGAAATCTGTTTCTCAATTTCCATCTGACTATTTGGATGCCTAAGAGATAGACCACGGAACGAGGACATGCCACAACCAAAAGGACTAGCCACACTACCATACATCAGGAGCGTTTCAGAACTGACAGCCAGACTACTGCGACCCTTAGGACTCATAACAGCACACAAGCCAACATCCACACTCAGACAACTCACTAGAACAAAGGACCCAATACCCAGCATGAGCCAAACTAACGTAGTTTACAAAATACCATGCAAGGACTGCACAAAACACTATATAGGACAAACAGGAAGACAGCTAACAATCCGCATCCATGAACATCAGCTAGCCACAAAACGACACGACCAGCTATCTCTAGTAGCCATACACTCAGACAACCAGCAACATGAATTTGACTGGGAAAACACCACTATCATAGGACAAGCCAGACAGAGAACAGCCAGAGAATTCCTAGAAGCATGGCATTCATCCCCAAACTCCATCAACAGACACATTGACCTGGACACCATATACAAACCACTACAGCTGAAACTGACACCCGGAAACGGCAAGAACATCCATCAACAGACACATCGACCTGGACCCCACATATAAATCACTGCAGCTGAAACTGACACACGGAAGCGGCAAGAACAAACCAATATAAATACCGGAAGAAACATCAAAGCAGCGCTTCACACGAGGCTCCAACAGCACTGATGATGTTCCCTAGCCAGGGAACGAAACGTTTGCAGCAAAAACTTCCAGCTCGGCGAGCAGAACCACAACAACGGATACCCGAGCTACAAATCTTCAATCAGATTTTATACCCACCACTCTCTGGGTGAAGAAGTTTCTCCTCATCTCTCTTCTAAATGGCCTACCCCGTATTTTTAAGCTGTGTCCTCTGGTTCGGGACTCATCCATCAGCGGAAACATGTTTCCTGCCTCCAGGGTGTCCAATCCTTTCATAATCTTATATGTCTCAATCAGATAGCCTCTCAGTCTTCAAAACTCAAAGGTATACAAGCCCAGTCGCTCCAATCTTTCAACATAAGACAGTCCCGCCATTCCAGGAATTGGCCTCGTGAACCTACGCTGCACTCCCTCAATAGCCAGAATGTCTTTCCTCAAATTTGGAGACCAGAACTGCACACAATATTCCAGGTGCGGTCTCACCAAGGCCCTGTACAACTACAGAAGAACCTCTTTGCTTCTATACTCAATCCCTCTTGTTATGAAGGCCAGCGTGCTATAGCCTTCTTCACTACCTGCTGTACCTGCATGCTTGCCTTCATTGATTGGTGTAGAAGAACACCCAGATCTCTTTGTATTGCCCCTTTACCTGACTTGACTCCATTTAGGTAGTAATCTGCCTTCCTGTTCTTGCCACCAAAGTGGATAACCATACACTTATCCACATTAAACTGCATCTGTCATGCGTCTGTCCACTCACCTAACCTGTCCAGGTCACTCTGTAATCCCCTAACATCTTCCTCACATTTCACCCTGCCACCCAGCTTTGTATCATCAGCAAATTTGCTAATGTTACATTAATACCATCTTCTATATCATTAATATATATTATAAAACGCTGCGGTCCCAGCACTGATCCCTGCGGTACCCCACAGGTCACTGCCTGCCATTCCGAAAGGGAGCCGTTTATCACTACTCTTTGTTTCCTGTCAGCCAATTTTCAATCCAAGTCAGCACTTTGCCCCCAATACCATGCACCCTAATTTTGCTCACTAACCTCCTATGTGGGATTTTATCAAAGGCTTTCTGAAAGTCCACGTACACTACATCAACTAGATCTCCCTTGTCCATCTTCAGAGTTACATCCTCAAAAACTCCACAAGATTAGTCAAGCATGATTTCCCCTTCATAAATCCATGCTGACTCTGACCTATCCTGTTGTGATCACTATCACCGAAAGAGGGAAATCTGGAGGGCAAAAATGGGATATGAGATTGTTTTCTCCATAATCTTATCTTCTAAAGCTAAGAGATTCTACAAGTATATTAAGGGTAAAAGACTAACTTGGGAGAGCTTAGGACCATTTAAAGATCAGAAAGAACCATCAGTGTGTGGAACCACATGAGATGGGTGAGAGCCTAAGTATTTTGCTTCAGGAATTACTGTGAAGAAAGACATAGAAGGTAGGGAACTCAGTGATAGATAAATAGATGTAATGCGAGATATGTAGCAACAACTTACTCAGGTATGACCAGGTTAAGTTCTGCCAGGGCCACTCAGCTCCTGACCCCATTGTAGCCTTAGTTCTAAAAAGGACAAAAGAGCTGAATTCCAGAAGTGAATTGAGACTGACAGCCCTTGACATCAAGGCACCATTCGACCGAGTGTGGCAACAAGGAGCCCTAGTAAAAATCAATCAATGGGTATCAAGTGGAAAACTCTCCAGTGGTTGGACTCATATCTGGCACATTGGAAGATGATCATGTTTGTTGGGTATTCCTCAAGGTAGTATCCTAGGCCCAACCATCTTCAGCTGCTTTATTAATGACCTTCCCTCCATCATAAGGTTAGAAGTGGAGATGTTTAGATTAGACTTACAGTGGAAACAGGCCCTTCGGCCCAACAAGTCCACACCGACCCGCCGAAGCGAAACCCACCCATACCCCTACATTTATCCCTTACCTAACACTACGGGCAATTTAGCATGGCCAATTCACCTGACCCGCACATCTTTGGACTGTGGGAGGAAACCGGAGCACCCGGAGGAAACCCACGCAGACACGGGGAGAACGTGCAAACTCCACACAGTCAGTCACCTGAGTCGGGAATTGAACCCGGGTCTCAGGTGCTGTGAGGCAGCAGTGCTAACCACTGTGCCACCGTTTACCTATGATTGCACAATATTCTGCACCATTCATGACTCCTCAGATACAGAAGCAGTCCATGTCCAAATATAACAAAATCTGACAATATCCAAGCTTGGGCTGACAAGTGGCAAGTCATATTCACACCACACAAATGCCAGACTGTGCCATCACCAATAAGAAACAATCTAATGACCACCCCTTGACATTTAACAGTGTTACCACCATTGAATCCATCACTGTCAACATTGGGAAGGGCAGGGTGGTGGGGGGAGAATCTCATTGACCAGGAACTCAACTGGACTCACCACAAAAACACAATGGCTACAAGAGCAGGTCAGAAGCTAGGAATACTGTGGCTAGTAACACACCTCCTAACTGTCTACCATCTTCACCATGGGGCAACTCAGTGGTTAGCATTGCCACTTTGCAGCGCCAGGGAACTGTGTTCAACTCCAGCCACGGGTGATAGTCTGTGCGGAGTTTGCACATTCTCCCTGTGTCTATGTGGGTTTCCTCAGGTGCTCCACTTTCCTCCCACAGTTCAACGATGTGCAAGTTAGGTGAATTGGCCATGCTAAGTTGCCCAGAGTGCTCAGGGATGTACAGATTAGATGCATTAGTTAGAGTTAAATGTCGAGTCATAGGTTCATGGAAGGGGTCTGGGTGGATTACTCTTTGGAGGGTTGGTGCAGACTTGTTGGGCTGAAGGGCCTGTATCCACACTGTAGAGATTCTATGATTCAAGGTGCAAGTCAGGAGTGTGATGGAATATTCCCCATTTGCTTGAATGAGCACAGCCCCACAAACACTCAAGAAGCTTGACACTATCCAGAACAAAGCTGACCACTTGACTGGCACTACATCCACAAGCTTCCATTCCCTCCACCCCTGATGTTTAGTAGAAGCTGTATGTGCTATCTAGAAGATGCACTGCAGAAATTCATCAACATCATCAGACAGCAACTTTCAAACTGCAGCAGTTCAAGAAGGCAGCCCAAGGACAACTAGGGATGTGCAATCATTACTAGGCCAGCATTTATTGCCTTTCCCCAGTTGCCCTTGAGAAGCTGTTGGCAGTCTTGAACTGATGTAGTCCACCTACTGTGGGTCAGCCCACAATGCTTTTAGGGAGGGAAATCCAGGATTCTGACTTAACGATAGTGAAGCAACGGCAATGTTTTTCCATGTCAGGATGGTAAGTGGCTTGAAGGGGAACTTGAAGATTGTAGTGTTCCTTTCTATCTGCTGCCCTTGTCCTTCTAGATGGAAGTGGTCGAGAATCTTTGGTGAATTTTTGCAGTTCATCTTGTAGATAGCATACACTGCTGCTTCTGAGTATATGGTGAAGGGAATGGATGTTTGGATGTCATGCCAATCAAGTGGTCAGCTTTGTCATGGATGGTGTCAGGCTTCTTGCATATTGTGGTTGCTGTACCCATCCAAACAAATGGTGAGTAGTCCTGACTTGTGCCTTGTAGATGATGGACAGGCTTTGGGCAGTTAGGTGAGTTATTCGCTACAGTATTCCTAGCCTCTGATCTGCTCTTATAGCCACTGTATTTATGTGGCAATTCAAGTTGGGTTTCTGGTTAATGTCAATCCCAAGGTTGTTGATAATGGGGGATTTGGTGATGGTAACACCACTGGCTGTAAAGGGATGTTGGTAGATTGTCTCTTCTCAGTGATGGTGATTGGCTGAAATTTGTGTGGTGCAAATGTTATTTGCCACTTGTCAGCCCGAGACTGGATACTGGTCCAAATCTTGTAGCATCTATGAAGAGAAATCAGAGTTAAGCTTGGGATCCAGTGACCCTTTCTCAGAACATGGACTGTTTCAGTATCTGAAGAGTCGCAAATGGTGCTGAACATTGTGTAATTATCACTGAATATCCTTCCTTCTAACCATATGACAGAGGGAAGATCATTGATGAGGCAGCTAAAGATGGTTGGGCCTAAGACACTACCCTGAGGAATTCCTGATTTCACCTGATGAACGAGCAATACTTTAAAAGCTTGTGATTTAAAATAAACCTGTTGGACTATTACCTAGTGCCGTGTGACTTCTGACCTTGTCCATCCCAGCTAACACTGCACCTCCACATTATGACTATTGAGGAATTCCTGCAGAGATGTCATGAAGCAGATATTACTCAGGCCACATTTGGAGTACTGTGTACAATTCTGGTCGCAATGCTATAGGAAGGATGTAAAGAAGGGTGTAAGGGTGTAAAGAAGATTGACAAGAATTGTGTCTAAACTTGTGGGTTAAGTTATAAGGAAAGGCTGAATAGACTGAGTTCTTTTTTGCCTTGGAGAGTAGGAGGCCGAGGGGTGACCTCATAGAGAATTATAAAATCACAAAGAATACAGGTAAGTTGAATAGCCAAGAACTTTTCCTCAGGGTAGGCCATCTAAAACTAGATGGCACAGGTTTGAGGCAAATGGGGAAAGATTCAAAAGGGACACAAGTAGCACATTTTCACAAAGGGAAATGGAAAGTGGAATGAGCTACCAGAGTAAGCGGTAGGGGTGAATCCAACAAAAACATCTAAAAGACATTTGGGCAAAGGAATAGGAATGTTTTAGAGGGATATGGGCCAAATGCAGCCAAATGTAATGAGTTTAGTTTCGGAAAACTGGTTAGCATGGACAAGTTGGGCTGAACGCTCTGTTTCTGTCTCTCTTTCATAGTACTTCTGGTTCACAAAAAATATATCTATCTCATTTAAAATTAACTGATCCTGCACTAACACTTGTTTGTGGAAGGGAGTTCCAAACCTTAACCACACTTTGTGTATACTTCCAAAGATGTTGTGCCCAGATCTAGCAGTTTCAAAGTCAGACCACAACCTTTCACCTTTTAAATTATCTAATTCAACATGATAAGGAAACCCAGCAGGAATGAGCAATAAATGCTGGCCTTGCCAGGGATATGCAAATTCTATATATAAATTTTAAAAAGGCATGACACTGTTCAATGCAATGTGCTATCTCTCACCAGGGTGCTGTTTACTTCTGTCACCAGAATTCCATTTGCATCATAATACGAGATTTGAAACCCTTCAGGTATAAGGGCCCTGTAAATAGAACAGACATAGATAATAAAAGCAAGTCTCATGGTGGGCGGCAATCTTTGCCTGCATTGTCTTCCTGTTGAATGTTTTGGTTCTTTATGTGAGGTCTTACAAATGGACTTTTAAATTCTTCTGAGAGAGTTATTTGTTTAAAGCCTTCAAACTTAGTTTTCAACTTTAATGACCTCATTCAATAGTCAAAATTGTTGTGTTCTCCCCCTCACAATCTATCTAAATATCTGCAGGCTGTTTCTGGAGGTTTTAAAATTCCTGGAAACCTCAGAGCATAATAAGATCATCAGAACTTGGAGCAGGATTACGCCATTCAGCCCCTCGAACTGCTCTGACATTCAATATGATCATAACTGATCCTATCTCAGCCTCAACTCCACTTTGCTGCGCACTTCCCATAACATTTCAACAAGTTACTGATTAAACATTTAGATTAGGGTAGTGCTGGAAAAGCACAGCAGTTCAAGCAGCATCCGAGGAGCAGTAAAGGACAGAGAGATAAGTGAGAGGAGGGTGGGGGTCGGGAGAAAGTAGCATGGAGTACAATAAGTGAGTGCAGGAGTGGATGAAGGTGATAGGTCAGGGAGGAGAGGGTGGAGTGGATAGGTGGAAAAGAAGATAGGCAGGTCGGACAGGTCCGGACAAGTCATGGGGACAGTGCTGAGCTGGAAGTTTGGAACTAGGATGAGGTGGGGGAAGGGGAAATGAGGAAACTGTTGAAGTCCACATTGATGCCCTGGGGTTGAAGTGTTCCGAGGCGGAAGATGAGGCGTTCTTCCTCGAGGCGTCTGGTGGAGTGGGAGCAGCGGTGAAGGAGACCCAGGACCTCCATGTACTCGGCAGAGAGTGGGAGGGGGAGTTGAAATGTTGGGCCACAGGGCGGTGTGGTTGATTGGTGCTAGTTTCCTAGAGATATTCTCTAAAGCGTTTGTTGAAAATGTGTTGCTGGTTAAAGCACAACAGGTTAGGCAGCATCCAAGGAATAGGAAATTTGACGTTTCGGGCATAAGCCCTTCATGAAGGGCTTATGCCCGAAACGTCAAATTTCCTATTCCTTGGATGCTGCCTAACCTGCTGTGCTTTAACCAGCAACACATTTTCAACTGTGATCTCCAGCATCTGCAGACCTCATTTTTTACCCGTATATTCTCTAAAGCGCTCTGCTAGAACGAGTCCAGTCTCCCCAATGTAGAGGAGACTGCATCGGGAGCAACAGTTACAATAAATGATATTGGTGGATGTGCAGGTAAAACTTTGATGGATGTGGAAGGCTCCTTTAGGGCCTCAGATGGAGGAGATGTGGGTGCAGGTTTTGCAATTCCTGCGGTGGCAGGCGAAGGTGCCAGGATGGGACGGTGGGTTGTAGAGGGGCGTGGACCTGACCAGGTAATCACGGAGGGAACGGTCTTTGAAGAAGGCGGAAAGGGGTGGGGAGGGAAATATATCTCTGTTGATGGGGTCCGTTTGGAGGTGGCGGAAATGTTGACTGATGATTTGGTTTATGCGAAGGTTGGTAGTGTGGAAGGTGAGCACCAGAGGCGTTCTGTCCTTGTTACAGTTGGAGGGATGGGGTCTGAGGGCGGAGGGGGGGGATCTGAACGAGATGCTTTGGAGGGCATCGTTAACCACTTGGGAAGGGAAATTGCGGTCTCTAAAGAAGGAGGCCAACTGGTGTGTTCTATGGTGGAACTGGTCCTCCTGGGAGCAGATACGGCGGAGACGGAGGAATTGGGAATACGGGATGGCATTTTTGCAGGAGGTAGGGTGGGAAGAGGTGTAATCCAGGTAGCTGTGGAAGTTGATAGGTTTGTAAAAAAATGTCGGTGTCAAGTCAGTCGTCATTATTGGAGATGGAGAGGTCCAGGAAGGGGAGGGAGGTGTCAGAGATGGTGCTGGAAAATTTAAGGTCAGAGTGGAATGTGTTGGTGAACTTGTTGAATTGCTCAACCTCCTTGCGGGAATACGAGGTGGCGCCAATGCAGTCATCAATGTAGTGGAGGAAGAGGTGGGGAGTGGTGCCAGTGTAATTACGGAAGATCAACTGTTCTACATAGCCAACAAAGAGACAGGCATAGCTGGGGCCCATACGGGTGCCCATGGCTACCCTTTTGGTCTGGAGGAAGTGGGAGGATTCAAAGGAGAAATTGTTAAGGGTGAGGATCAGTTCGGCCAGACAAATGAGAGTGTCGGTGGAAGGGTATTGTTGGGGACGTCGGGAGAGGAAGAAACGGAGGGCTTGGAGGCCCTGGTCATGGCGGATGGAGATGTAGAGGGATTGGATATCCATGGTGAAGATGAGGAATTGGGGGCCGTGGAAACGGAAATCTTGGAGGAGGTGGAGGGCGTGGGTGGTGTCTTGAATGTATGTGGGGTGTTCCTGGACAAGGGGGGATAGGACAGTGTCGAGGTAGGCAGAGATGACATCGGTGGGGCAGGAGCATGCTGAGACAATGGGTCAGCCAGGGTGGTCAGGCTTGTGGATCTTGGGAAGGAGGTAGAACCGGGAATTGCGGGGTTCCCGGACTGAGGTTGGAAGCTATGGGTGGGAGATCTCCTGAGGTGATGAGGTTCTGTATGGTCTGGGAGATGATGGTTTGGTGAGGGGGGGGGGGGCCTTTTTTTGAAGGGCTTATGCCCGCTATGCCGATTCTCCTGCTCCTTGGATGCTGCCTGACCTACTGTGCTTTTCCAGCAACACATTTTCAGCTCTGATTGCCTGCATCTGCAGTCCTCACTTTCTCTTGATGTGGGGTGGGGTCATGGTCGAGGGGGCGGAAAGAAGAGGTGTCCTCGAGTTGGCGTTTGGCTTCAGCGGTGTAGAGGTCAGTGTGCCAGACTACCACTGCACCCCCTTTATCTGCTGGCTTGATGGTGAGGTCGGGATTGCAGCAGAGGGATTGGAGGGCTGTGTGTTGTGAGGGTGAGAGGTTGGAGTGGGGGAGGGGTGTAGACAGGTTGAGGCGGTTAATGTCCTGGCAGCAGTTGGAAGTGAAGAGGTCGAGGGTGGGTAATAGGCCAGCACAGGGTGTCCAGGTGAATGCAGTGTGTTGGAGATGGGCGAAGGGGTCCTCAGAATGTGGGCGGGAGTCTTGACTGCGAAAGTAAGCTCGGAGACAGAGGTGGCGGAAGAAGTGTTCGACGTCATGGCGTGTATTAAATTAATTGATGCGTGGTCGGAGGGGGATGAAGGTGAGGCCTTTGCTGAGTACTGATCGTTCGTCCTCAGTGAAGGGGAGGTCAGGGAGAATGGTGAAAACCCGGCAGGGCTGGGAGCTGGGATCTGGTGTGGGTGTGGAGTTGGGAGTGGGGCGGAGCCGGTAACTGGAGTGGGTGTGGTGGTAGGGGGAATGGGGGTGGAGTCTGTCTATCTTCTCCTTGGGGAATTGGTTTAGCTCAGTTGGCTGGATCAATGATTTACAGAGCAGCGTGATGTCAACAGTGTGTATTCAATTTCACGCACCGGTTTCAGGTTACCATGAAAGACTCAACTTCTCCTGTCATTTGTGTCTGGTGGCCCTTAGGTTAAATCACTAGCAGTTGCTTCTCTCTCTAATGAGAGGGCAGTCTCTCTGGTCTGGTAAGACCATGGCAACACCAACCAACCAAACTCTTCTCCTTAAATATGCTTAATATCTTGGCATCCACCACACTCTTGGTTAGACATTTCCACAGATTCACAGCCTCTTAAGAAATCCAGTGACCCTTTGTCTGAATTGAAGGCAGCTAGGAAATGACGGCACAATTATGCTCATGAAAAGTTGAAGGGGGAATCAAGAAATGAGCAAGTTGTTGAAAACAGCAGCCAAAGAAAGAGAGTGAGAGAGATGAAGAAAAAGGGAAGCAGACAAAGCAACTGCTATTTGTAAACTGAAGAAGGAGGTAATAATGGGAAGTGTGAATATTTGAAAATGGATTGGCTGTGCTCGGAGGGTAATAAACATGGAGAGACTTGTTCATGTCTAATTTAGTTGAGTTTAATTTAACAATTTTCAAATAATTTAAATTTATTACTGAGTCCTGAGGGCTGTAATGCACCTAGGCAAAAGATAAAGCTTTGGTTGAAAAGTGTGGCGCTGGAAAAGCACAGCAGGTCAGACAACATCTGAAGAACAGAAGCCTTTCGTCAGGAATGTGGAGCGGAAAGAGTGCCGAGAGATAAAGAGAGTGGTGGAGATGGGACTGGGGCACAGGTAGGTGAAAAGATGGATGCAGTTGGGGTGGTAATTGTGATAGGTCAGTGGGGAGGGTGGAGCAGTTAGGTAGGAAGGAAGATGGTCAGGTAGGACAGGTCAGATAGGACAGGTCAAGATGGTGGTGCTGAATTGAAGGGTTCGATCTGAGATGAGGTGGGGGGAAAGGAAATGAGGAAGTCACAGAGAGAATAATTTCCGTGGAAAGCAGATAAGAGTGGGGAGGGACATAAAACTTTGTTGGTGGCGTCTGACTGGAGGTGGTGGATGCTAATGTGCTATATCTGGAGATTAGTGGGGTGGAAGGTGAAGACCACGGGAGTCTGACCTTATTGCAGTTGGAGAGGTAGAATTTGAGGGAGGATATGTACAAAGTGGAGGAGAAGCACTGGAGTTGAAAATGTGTTGCTGGTTAAAGCACAGCAGGTCAGGCAGCATCCAAGGAATAGGATATTCGACGTTTCAGGCATAAGCCCTTCATCAGGAAGCACTGGAGGGCATTATTGATCACGTGGGAGGGGAAATTGTGGTCATACAGGTGTCCAGCATGGAAACAGACCCTTCGGTCTAACCCGTCCATGCCAACCAGATATCCCAACTCAATCTAGTCCCACCTGCCAGCACCCGGCCCATATCCCTCCAAACCCTTCCTTTTCATATACCTATCCAAATGCCTCTTAACTGTTGCAATTGTACCAGCCTCCACCTCATCCTCTGGCAGCTCATTCCATACACGTACCACCCTCTGCGTGAAAATGTTGCCCCTTAGGCCACTTTTATATCTTTCCCCTCTCACCCTCAACCGATGCCCTCTGGTTTTGGACTCCCCAACCACAGGGAAAAGACTTTAACTATTTATCCCATCCATGCCCTTCATAATTTTGTAAATCTCTATAAGGTCACCCCTCAGCCTCCAACACACCAGGGAAAACAGCCCCAGCCATTTCAACCTCTCCCTGTAGCTCAGATACTCCAACCATGGCAACATCCTTGTAAATCTTTTCTGAACCCTTTCAAGTTTCACAACATCTTTCCGATAGGAAGGAGACCAGAACTGCACGCAATGTTCCAACAGTGGCCTAACCAAAGTTCTTTACAGCCGCAACATGATCTCCCAACTCCTGTACTCAATACTCTGACCAATAAAGAAAGCATACCAAATGCCGTCTTCACTATCCTATCTACCTGCAACTCCACTTTCAAGGAATTATGAACCGGCACTCCAAGGTCTCTCTGTTCAGCAAAAGTCCCTAGGACCTTACCATTAAGTGTATAAGTCCTGCTAAGATTTGCTTTCCCAAAGTGCAGCACCTCGCATTTATCTGAATTAAACTCCATCTGCCACTTCTCAGCCCATTGGCCCATCTGGTCCAGATCCTGTTGTAATCTGAGGTAACCTTCTTCGCTGTCCACTACACCTCCAATTTTGGTGTCATCTACAAACTTACTAACTGTACCTCTTATGTTCGCATCCAAACCATTTATGTAAATGACAAAAAGTAGAGGGCCCAGCACCGATCCTTGTGGCACTCTACTGGTCACAGACTTCCAGTCTGAAAAACAACCCTCAACCACCACCCTCTGTCTTCCACCTTTGAGCCAGTTCTGTGTCCAATGGCTAGTTCTCCCTGTATTCCATGAGAGCTAACCTTGGTAATCAGTCTCCCATGGGGAGCCTTGTCAAACGCCTTACTGAAGTCCATACAGATCACATCTACTGCTCTGCCCTCATCAATCCACTTTGTTACTTCTTCAAAAGACTCAATCAAGTTTGTGAGACATGATTTCCCACGCACAAAGCCATGTTGACTAACCCAAATCAGTCCTTGCCTTTCCAAATACATGTACATCCTGTCCCTCAGGATTCCCTCCAACCACTTGTCCACCACCGATGTCAGGCTCACTGGTCTATAGTTGCCTGGCTTGTCTTTACCACCCTTCTTAAACAGTGGCACCACGTTTTCCAACCTCCAGTCTTCCGGCACCTCACTTGTGACTATCAATGATGCAACTATCTCAGCAAGAGGCCCAGCAATCACTTCTCTAGCTTCCCACAGAGTTCTCGGGTATACCTGATCAGGTCACGGGGATTTTCCAGTTTTAACCGTTGAAACAAAGGGACATCTGAGATGTTCTAGAATAGAATTGCTCCTCCTAGGAGCTGATATGGCGCAAGCAGAGGAATTGGGAGTAAGGGATTGTGTTTTTACAGGGGTAGGAGGAGGTGGGTTTGAAATAGATGTCTGTGTTAACTCAGTTGCCGGAGATGGCAAGGTCCAGCAATGGGAGGGAGGAGTCGGAGATGGTTTTGGAATATTGTATGCAGTTCTGGTCTCCTTCCTATCAGAAGGATGTTGTGAAACTTGAAATGGTTCAGAAAAGATTTTTGAGAATGTTGTCAGGGTTGAAGAATTTGAGCTATAGAGAGCGGTTGAAAGGCGAGGGCTGTAGTCTGTGGAGTGTCAGAGGCTAGAGTTACAAAGGTTTACAAAATCACAATGGATAGGTTAAATAGACAAGGTATTTTCCCTGGGTAGGGGAGACCAGAACTAGAGGGTATAGGTTTAGGGTGAGAGGGATAAGATAACAAGAGACTTCAGGGACAAATTTTTCATGCAGAGGATAGTGGATGTGTGGAAGGGGCTGCCAGCAGAAGTGAACAAAGAACAAAGAAAGTTTACAGCCCAGGAACAGGCCCTTTGGCCCTCCAGGCCTGAGCCGTTCCAAGTGTACTGTCTAAACCTGTTGGTCAATTCCTAAACATCTGTATCCCTCTGCTCCCCATCCATTCATGCATCTGTCTAGACGCATCTTAAATGAATCTCCCGTGCCTGCCTCTATCATCTCTGTTGGCAACGCATTTCAAATGCCTACCACCCTCTGTATGAAGTACTTGCCCCACGTAGCCCTCTTAAACTTTCCACCTCTCACCTTGAAAGCATGACCTCTCGTTATTGAATCCTTCACCCTGGGAAAAAGCTTGTCTCTATCCACCCTGTCTATACCCTTCATGATTTCCTTTTTTTTTACTGAAAATAAACCTAACCAACTCAGCCTCTCTTCATAGCTAGCACCTTCCATACCAGGCAACATCCCCTCAATCTCCTTTTTTCTAATGAAAATAAACCTAACCTATTCAACCTTTCTTCAAAGCTAGCACCTTCCATACCAGGCAACATCCTTGTAAACCTTCTCTACACCCTCTCCAAAACATCCACATCCTTTTGGTAACGTGGCGCCCAGAACTGTACACTGTATTCTAAATGCGGCCGAACCAATGTCTTGTACAATTTTAACATGACTTGCCAGCTCTCATACTCAATACCCAACCCGATGAAGGCAAGCATACTATATGCCTTCTTGACCACTCTATCCAGCTGTGCAGCAACCTTCAGGGTACAATGGGTCTCCACTCCCAGATCTCTCTGTCCATCAACTTTTCCCAGGCTCTTCCATTCATTGTATAATTCGCTCTAGAATTAGACTTGCCTAAATGTATCACCTCACATTTGTCTGGATTGAAAGCCATCTGCCACTTTTCCGCCCAACTCTCCAGTCTATCTATATACACCTGTATTCTCTGACATTCCTTATGCTTTCTGCTACTCCACCAATCTTTGCGTCATCTGCAAATTTGCTGATCATATCAACAGTGCCCTCTTCTAGATCATTTATGTATATTACAAACAACAGTGACCCCAATACTGACCCCTGTGGAACACCACTGGTCACCTTTCTCCATTTCGAGAAACTCCCTTCAACTACTACTCTCTGTGTCCTGTTCCTCAACCAGTTCTTTACGCACCTAGCTAGAACAGCCTGCACACCAAGTGGTGGAGGCTGGTACAATTACAACATTTAAAAGGTGTTTAGATGGGTATATGGATAGGAAGCATTTGGAGGGATATGGACCGAGTGCTGGCAGGTGGGACTAGATTGGGTTGGGATATCTTCTGCCGCCTTCGCCTCTGTGCCTACTTTCACAGCCAAGACTCCCGCCCACCCTCTGACGACCCCTTCTCCCGCCTCCGACTCACCCCATCCACCTGGACACCCAGTGCTGGCCTCTTACCCGCCCTCGATCTATTTATAGCCAACTGCCGCCGCGACATTAACCGACTCAACCTGTCCACCCCTCTCACCCACTCCAACCTCTCACCCTCAGAACGTGCAGCCCGCCACTCCCTCCGCTCCAATCCCAACCTCACCATCAAACCGGCAGACAAGGGAGGCGCGGTAGTAGTTTGGCACACCGAACTTTATACCGCTGAGGCCAAACGCCAGCTCGCGGACGCCTCCTCTTATCGCACCCTTGACCACGACCCCACCTCCCACCACCAAACCATCATCTCCCAGACCATCCAAAACCTCATCACCTCAGGGGATCTCCCATCCACCGCCTCCAACCTCATAGTCCCACAACCCCGCACCGCCCGTTTCTACCTCCTGCCCAAACTCCACAAACCTGACTGCCCCGGCCGATCCATTGTCTCAGCCTGCTCCTGCCCCAACGAACTCATCTCCGCATACCTCGACACGGTTCTGTCCCCTTTAGTGCAAGAACTCCCCACCTACGTTCGGGACACCACCCACGCCCTCCGCCTCCTCCAGGATTTTCGCTTCCCCGGTCCCCAACGCCTTATTTTCACGATGGACATCCAGTCCCTGTACACCTCCATCCCCCATCACAAAGGACTCAAAGCCCTCCGCTTCTTCCTTTCCCGCCACACCAACCAGTACCCTTCCACTGACACCCTCCTTCGACTGACTGAACTGGTCCTCACCCTGAATAACTTCTCTTTTCAATCCTCCCACTTCCTCCAAACTAAAGGAGTAGCTATGGGCACCCGCATGGGCCCCAGCTATGCCTGCCTCTTCGTAGGATATGTGGAACAGTCCATCTTCCGCAACTACACTGGCACCACCCCCCACCTTTTCCTCCGCTACATCGATGACTGTATCGGCGCTGCCTCGTGCTCCCACGAGGAGGTTGAACAGTTCATCAACTTTACCAACACCTTCCATCCCGACCTCAAATTCACCTGGACTGTCTCAGACTCCTCCCTCCCCTTCCTAGACCTTTCCATTTCTATCTCGGGCGACCGACTCAACACAGACATCTACTATAAACCGACTGACTCCCACAGCTACCTGGACTACACCTCCTCCCACCCTGCCCCCTGTAAAAACTCCATCCCATATTCCCAATTCCTTTGTCTCCACTGCATCTGCTCCCAGGAGGACCAGTTCCAATACCGCACAGCCCAGATGGCCGCCTTCTTCAAGGACCGCAGATTCCCCCCAGACGTGATCGATGATGCCCTCCACCGCATCTCCTCCACTTCCCACTCCTCCGCCCTTGAGCCCCACTCCTCCAACTGCCACCAAGACAGAACCCCACTGGTTCTCACCTACCACCCCACCAACCTCCGTATACAACGTATCATCTGCCGTCATTTCCGCCACCTCCAAACAGACCCCACCACCAGGGATATATTTTCCTCCCCTCCCCTATCAGCGTTCCGCAAAGACCACTCCCTTCGTGACTCCCTCGTCAGGTCCACACCCCCCACCAACCCAACCTCCACTCCCGGCACCTTCCCCTGCAACCGCAGGAAATGTAAAACTTGCGCCCACACCTCCTCCCTCACTTCCCTCCAAGGCCCCAAGGGATCCTTCCATATCCGCCACAAGTTCACCTGTACCTCCACACACATCATCTATTGCATCCGCTGCACCCGATGTGGCCTCCTCTATATTGGGAAGACGGGCCGCTTACTTGCGGAACGCTTCAGAGAACACCTCTGGGCCGCCCAGACCAACCAACCCAACCACCCCGTGGCTCAACACTTTAACTCTCCCTCCCACTCCACCGAGGACATGCAGGTCCTTGGACTCCTCCATCGGCAGAACATAACAACACAACGGCTGGAGGAGGAGCGCCTCATCTTCCGCATGGGAACCCTCCAACCACAAGGAATGAACTCAGAGTTCTCCAGTTTCCTCATTTCCCCTCCCCCCACCTTGTCTCAGTCGGTTCCCTCAACTCAGCACCGCCCTCCTAACCTGCAATCTTCTTCCTGACCTCTCCGCCCCCACCCCACTCCGGCCTATCACCCTCACCTTGACCTCCTTCCATCTATCACATCTCCATCGCCCCTCCCCCAAGTCCCTCCCCCCTACCTTTTATCTTAGTCTGCTTGGCACACACTCCTCATTCCTGATGAAGGGCTTATGCCCGAAACGTCGAATTTCCTATTCCTTGGATGCTGCCTAACCTGCTGTGCTTTAACCAGCAACACATTTTCAGCTGTGATCTCCAGCATCTGCAGACCTCATTTTTTACCTTGGGATATCTGGTTGACATGGACAAGTTGGACCAAAGCATCTGTTTTTGTGCTGTACATCTCTATGACTCTGTGAAATTGAGGTCAAGGCTAAAGGTGTTGGTGAAGCCGATGAACTTTTCAACCTCCTTGTGGGAGCATGAGGCGACGTTGATACAGTCATCAACAAAGCCGAGGTAGTTGTGAGGAATGGTGCTGGTGTAACTGTGTAAGATGGACTGTCCCATGGATCCTACATAGAGGCAGGCAGAACTGGGACCCATTCCTCCAGGTAAAACTCTGGATGTGGAAGGCTCCTTTGAAACTTTTTTCTGTTCCCCTTTCAAAGATCTTCAAACAGTACATGTGAAGTCACTCAGTACATCCAATCACCACCTGGATTTTTTACCCTCCATGAAGCATGAGATGGAAACTCCTCAGACCTGAAGAATTGGCAGTGCCTTAGAACAGTCACTTCTCTTTTTACCCACCTTTTATCATGAGTTGGTAGAAGATCATAGACATTTTATTCTTAATGGATATGCTAAATCTTGCACCACAGTGTACTGCAGTCGTTGATTATAAAAGTGGCTTATGCTATAACATAGGCTAAAAACTTGCCTTACTTACTGATTTCTTCTGAGGTCGAGAGTTAATTGTTGTTCTTCAATTTCCACCCAAACATGCAGCTTATCAGTATAGTTTTCCTATTCAACAAAAATATCTCTCATAATGATATGCATCAAAAGTCTATGCTTTCCTTGTTTAAAACATTTTCCAGTCCTCACTGAAAGAAATTTAATATTCCCCTCTGTCACACAGCTAAGATATTTAAGAATGTGATCTTGTTAGTTTACTACATCTGTGGAGTGAGAAATACAATTAATCATTTGATTTAAATGTGATTCTTTGATTCTAAAGATGAAATGTTAACTCTAGTACTCTTTCAACAGATATTGTGGGCTCTGTGGAGCTTTTACAACACATTCTATTTTTATTTTAGATTTCAAGCATCCACTTTATTTTAAAGCTGTGGTTACTCCATTGCAAATGCATTTAAAATTCATCTTCATTGATCCTTGTTGAACAAACATCTTTTAAAATTATGGACCTTTGTCCAACATGATAAGCTACATATGTAAAACTAACATTAATTAAATACATCAAAATCTTAAACCAGTATTTTTATGTTACCACGGCTCTTGTTGCACAGTGGTAATGCCCCTGCCTCTAGACCAGGAAGGTTGGACTCAAGTCCCACTTGTTCCAGAGATGTGTAATTACATTTCTTTTTGAGAAAAATCTCTCTCCTTGTTATGATAGTGCTCAGGAATCAAATGTAAATATCAAGCTGTTGCAATTCAGCTATGATTTTAAGTATTAAAAATATAATTATGTAAGAAAATGATTGTTTACTCATTGAACTGGAGAATATGGTTACTCATCAGTGATATATTTTCGGGAGCAAATTATACCTTTTAGAAGAACAAAACTGTCTTCCAATAAAATAACACAGTTTAGTTGGTTATGTCAATGGATCAATGGTATGTCTATTAAACTACACACAAGGAGGATTGCAACTTTAGCCCATGTAGTGTACTCAGAAGACAAATCCTAGTAGAACCAACAATTGAGTTTACAGACGGGGAGGTTATGATTAGTGATACAATCTGGAGACTAACTCAGAAATTCAGCTCAAGTTCCGGGGACCCAGTTCAAATCCTGCCTCAGATAATTAAGAATCCATGTAAGTTAGCTTGCTGAGCTGGAAGATTTGCTTTCAGACGTTTCATCACTTTACAAGGTAACTTCATCAGTGAGAGTCTCTAGTGAATCACTGGTGGTATGTCCTGCTTCTCTATTTATAGGTTTTGGTTTCTTAAGCTGGGTGATGTCATGTCCGGTTCTTTTTCCAAGGGAAGGTAGATAGGATCTAAATTGATGTGTGTATTGATGGAATTCTGCTTAGAATGCCGTGCCACTAAAAATTCTCGTGAGTGTCTTTGTTTCAGTTCTCCTAGGATGCATGTGTTGTCCCAAACAAGGTGGTGTCCTTATTTAGTTGTATGTATGGAAACTATTTTTTGGTGGCTAGTTGGTGTTTTGTATTCTGGTGGCAGGTTGCCTACTTGTTTGACCAATGTAGTGTTTTTACGGTTCTCCTAAAAACAAAAAAAAAGCTTGTGCAAGTCTCTGCATTACTGCTTCCACTATGAGTCCTGATGTTGGTGATCCCATGGGTGTTCCATTGACTTGTTTGTAGGTTTTGTTACTCAATACAGGTCCACTAGCTTGATGATGAATCTGGTGTTTGTGGGACTGATTTTTCTAGTAGTGATGCCAGTGTTTCTTTTGCCAGGTCAATGTTCATGTGAAGAGAGCTGTAACATCAAAGGAGACCACTATTTCATCCTCTTATATCTTGCTGTCTTTGATGGTGTTCAGGAATTCTTAGGTGGAGTGAATGGAGTGGCGTGAATCTTCACTTAGGTGGTTTCGTTTTTGAAGTTCCTTGGCTAGTCTGTATGTTGGTTACCAGATAGGGAGACTATGGGTCTGAGGGGGGGGGGGCGACATTTGTGTATTTTTGGTAATCTATAGAAGCATGGTGTGAGATTCTGTTTAGTAGTTGTAGGGTTGTGTCTATCTCCACCTGCTGGTAAGTCTTGGTATCTGCAAGCAGAGCATTTGCCTTTTTAAGATCGTCGGATTTGCTTAAAACTCATCCGTCTCTTGTCTGCAAGAATTATTACAATGCTTTTGTCTTTTTTAAGTCTTTCTAAGACTTTCTTTTCTTGAGCATAAGTGAGTTTCCTTTGTTTTGGCCTAATGTAGGTGCAATAGCTTGTCTTATGGTCTACTGTGTTTCCTCTGAAAGACCGGTTTTTTAAATGCGGATTCAAATGCTGCGAGGAAGACCTTTTTACTCGCATCTTTGTAACTGTAGTTTAACCCTCTGACTAGGACGGCTTTTTCTGTAACGTTAAGTGGATGGTCAGAAAGATTTTGTATCCAAGCATCAGTGCTGTATGAAACGTATTTTTGCGTGAGTTTATTAACTTAACTTGAAGTGCGAGTTTTTTTCTTTTTCTGTGTTTGCAGTTAAAGCTTGTGGTGCATTCTAATGCATTTGTCCATTCACGGTCAGTCATGGTACTGAACAAAGTTTTTGGCGTGAAATCTCCCAATTGTATTAATGGAGCTGGTTGTGAGTATTGGTTATCATTTCTTTTAGCATCCTGAGCATTCTTTTTTTGGCTAGTGGGGCATTGAGGAGGATTTGTAGTTTAGTCATTTAGGAAGTACCTGATTCCTGAGACATTAGCGCAGGAAGAACAGTTGTTTGTGGGTAGAGCTGTTGGATGGCAAAGGTCTCCCATCTTCAGGACAGTTTTAGTGTGTTGCACCCCCATGTTCATCAAGAGCCGAAGGGCCTGTTCTGCGTTGTATTATTAGTGATTTTTAGGGTGACAAGTATGTAAGTTAGCTCGCTGAGCTGAATGACTTGTTTTCAGACATTTCATCACCATTCTCAGTAACATCATCAGTGAGAGTCTCTGGCGAAGTGTTGGTGGCATGTCCTGCCTCTCTACTTATAGGTCTTGGTTTCTTAAGATGGGTGATGTAATTTCTGTTTTTTTTTCAAGGGAACGTAGATCGATTTATATTCTACGTGATTATCGATGGAGTTCAGGTTAGAATGCCATGCATCTAAGAATTCTCGTGCATGTCTTTGTTTCGCCTGTCCTAAGATATACGTGTTGTCCCAACGTAATCTAATGATGACCATGAAATCTCTGCCTATTTTCAGGAGAAACTTACTTGGTTCATTAATGTCCTTCAGTGAAGGAAATCTGCCACCCTCACCTGGTCTAGCCTACGTGTGATTCAAGATACCACAACAATGCGGTTGACTCTCAACTGTCCTCTGAGATGGCGTAATAAGATACCGAATTGTAACAGCTATCACAAATTCTCACCAAAGAAATGAAACTGGATGGGCCACCTGGCAATGATAGAAACAGTCCTGTCCACCCTGCAAAGATTTTATTTTCAATATTTGAGACCTAGTGATAAAATCTGGACAGCAGTCTCACAGACTAGTCAAGCAATAGCCTGACACTCATACTCAGGGAATCATCCTTCACAATGGCCCAGACACTGTCATAACCATCACCAGCAGGGCAGGCCCAGTAGCAGAGGGCTACAAGAGGGAACTGAAGTCTCAATGCACCAGGTCAAACATGGGCAAAGAAACTTCCTGCTGATTACCATGTGCCGCCTTACCTCAGCTGGTGAATCAGTGCTCCTCCACGTTCAACAACAAAGGTTGGCACTGACAGTGAAAAAGCTACAGAATGCACTCTGGGTGGGAAATTTCAATATCAGCAGTAGCACTGATCACGCTCGTAAGGTCCTAAAAAATACTTCTGCTAGACTAGAACTGTGGTATGTAGTGAAGGAGCCAACAAGAGAGAAAAACATATTTGACCGTAATCTCACTAATCCACCTGCCACAGCTACATCTACTTATGGCAGCATCTGGAAAAAGTGACCACTGCACGGTCCTCATGGAGTCGAAGTCTAACCTTCACAGTGATAGTACCTTACATTGCATGTGTGGCACTATCACAGTGCTAAACTGGTCAGAATTAGAACTGATCCAGCAACCCAATCCATGCATCATTGTTGGGCATCAGCAGCAGCACAATCATACTTCAATATAATCCGCACCCTCATGGATCATCATATATTTGACGCCACCGTTACATGAAGCCAGAGGATCAGCCCTAGTTCAGGAGGGCATGCTAGGAGCAGCACCAGATGCATATAAAAATGAGGTGTCAAACTGGTGAAGCTACTGAATAGGGACACTTGCGTGCCAAACAGCTTAAGCAGTGGATCAAATCTAAGCTCTGCAGTCCTGCCACATTCAGTCATAAATAGTGGGAGACAATCAAATAACTCACTGCAGGAGGTGGCTCCATAAATATCTCCAATCTCAATGATGGGAGAGACCAACACGACAGTGACAGCTTTGGACCTCAAGACTGTATTTGATCAAATGTAGTATCAAGGAACCCTAGCAAAACTTTAGTCAGCTGGAAGCAAAGATTTTGGGTAATAGTTTCGGCCAAAAGCCCTTCCTCAGAGATTGGTCATTAACAAGGTCAGTATCTGGGAATTTGATTCCAGCAAGTCTGGGAAAGAACATGATCCAACAGTGGGAGGGCCTGGAGCTTTTTGAACTGGAACTTTCTGAGAGGAGGAGTTTAGTCTTTGATGCTATAGCATCACAGTTGGAAAATTCCTGCCGAACTTCCCATTATCAGCTCTTGGGAGATTAGAGAATCGTATAAGTTACTTTCCATTCTACTTTCTAAGTATCATTGAATCCTCATCAGAGTGAACCGAAAAGGTAGCATTGATCAATATTTTATTATCGGTGAAACAGTATCTGACCAGTTTTGCTATTGTGCATATAATAAATGTACAGGAATCCTTTCATTCTGGAAAAGTGCCAGAGGATAGGAATATTGTCAATGCAACACCCATCGCAGCTGAGTATTGCAACTGTTCTATCCAAAACAAGAGTGTTAGGAGTGTAGCCCAGTCCATCACACAACTGGCCTTACTTCTATTGACTCTACCTATACATCCTGCTGCCTTAGGAAAGCAGCTCACATAATCAAAGGTCTCTCCAACCCTCATTACACTCTGCCCACTCTTTTCCATTGGGCAGAACATACATTCAAAAATTTGAAAACACATACAAGCAGATTCAGGAACAGCTTCTTCCTCACTGTTATCAGACTTCTGAATGGACCTCTCCTTTGGCTTTGATCTTTATGTCAACAGTGTCTACAGGAATAGTGGAGGATAGCAAATGTCCTCTTGTTCAAGAATGGGAATAGAGACAATTCTGGTAATTATAGACCAGTGAATCTTAATTCTGTTCTGGGTACATTTTTGGAAAGGATTATAAGAGGTAGGATTTATAATAATCTAGAAAGGAATAATTTGATTAGGGACAGTCCAGCACCATTTTGTGAAGGGTGGGTTGTGCCTCACAAATCTTATTGAGTTCTTTGAGAAGGTGACCAAACAGGTGGATGAGGGTAAAACAGTTGATGTTGTGCAAAGGGAATTCAGTAAAGCATTTGATAAGGTTCCCCATGGTAGGCCTATCCAGAAAATACGGAGGCTTGGGATTAAGGATGATTTAATAGTTTGGATCAGACATTGGCCAGCCATAACAACACAGAATATAGAAAAGTACAGCACAAAACAGACCCTTCGGCTCATGATGTTGTGCCGAGCAATAATCCTAATCTAAATGAAAATAACCTAGCCTACGAATCCCTCAATTCACTGCTGTCCATGTGCTTGTCCAGATGTTGCTTAAATGTCCCTAATGACTCTGCGTCCACCACAACCACTGGCAACACAATCTATGCATTCACAACTCTCTGACGTCTCCTCTATATCTTCCTCCTAACACCATAAAACTATGACCACCGGTGGCAGTCAATCCTGCCCTGGAGAAAAGTCTCTGGCTATCGCTCTACCCACGCCTCTCATTACCTTGTACACCTGGATCTCTTCCTCCTTCTCTCCAGAGAGAAAAGTCCAAGCTTACTCGACGTCTCTTCTAAGATATTACAGAGGAGGAAGTGCTGGATGTCTTGAAATGGGTAAAGGTGGATAAATCTCCAGGACCTGATCAGGTGTACTCCAGAATTCTGTGGGAAGCTAGAGAAGTGATTGCTGGGCCTCTTGCTGAGATATTTGTATCATCCATAGTCACAAGTGAGGTGCCGGAAGACTGGAGATTGGAAAACGTGGTGCCACTGTTTAAGAAGGATGGTAAGGACAAGCCAGGGAACTATAGACCAGTGAGCCTGACCTCAGTGGTGGGCAAGTTGTTGGAGGGAATCCTGAGGGACAGGATGTAATGTATTTCGAAAGGCAAGGACTGATTAGGGATAGTCAACATGGCTTTGTGCGTGGGAAATCATGTCTCACAAACTTGATTGAGTATTTTGAGGAAGTAACAAAGAGGAGTGATGAGGGCAGAGTGGTAGATGTGATCTGTATGGACTTCAGTAAGGCGTTTGACAAGGTTCCCCATGGGAGACTGATTAGCAAGGTTACATCCCACAGAATACAGGGAGAACTAGCCATTTGGATACAGAAATGGCTCAAAGGTAGAAGACAGAGGGTAGTGTTGGAGGGTTGTTTTTCAGACTGGAGGCCTGTGACCAGTGGAGTGTCACAAGGATCGGTGCTGGGCCCTCTACTTTTTGTCATTTAAATAAATGATTTGGATGTGAACATAAGAGGTGCAATTAGTAAGTTTGCAGATGACACTAAAATTAGGTGTAGTGGACCACGAAGAGGGTTACCTCAGGTTACAACAGGATGGGCCGATGGGCTGAGATGTGGCAGATGGAGTTTAATTCAGATAAATGTGAGGTGCTGCATTTTGGGAAAGTAAATCTTAGCAGGACTTATACACTTAATGGTAAGGTCTTAGGGAGTGTTGCTGAATAAAGAGACCTTGGAGTGCAGGTTCATAGCTCCTTGAAGGTAGAGTCGCAGGTAGATAGGATAGTGAAGAAGGCGTTTGATATGCCAATCCTTTATTGGTCAGAGTATTGAGTACAGAAGTTGGGAGGTAATGTTGCGGCTGTAAAGGATATTGGTTAGGCCACTATTGGAATATTTCGAGCAATTCTGGTCTCCTTCCTATTGGAAAGATGTTGTGAAACTTGAAAGGGTTCAGAAAAGATTTACAAGGATGCTGCCAGGGTTGGAGGATTTGAGCTACAGGGAGAGGCTGAACAGGCTGGGGCTGTTTTCCCTGGAGTGTCGGAGGCTGAGGGGTGACTTTTTGAGGTTTCCAAAATTATGAAGGGCATGGATAGGGTAAATAGGCAAAGTCTTTTCCCTAGGGTCGGGGAGTCCAGAACTATAGGGCATAGGTTTAGTGTGAGAGGAGAAAGATATAAAAGAGACCTAAGGGGCAACTTTTTCACACAGAGGGTGGTACGTGTATGGAATGAGCTGCCAGAGGATGAGGTGGAGGCTGGTACAATTGCAACATTTAAGAGGCATTTGGATGGGTATATGAATAGGAAGGGTTTGGAGGGATATGGCCCGGGTGCTGGCAGGTGGGGCTAGATTGGGCTGGGATATCTGGTCGGCATGAACGTGTTGGACCAAAGGGTCTGTTTCCATGCTGTACACCTCTATGGCTCTATGACTCTAAGACAAACCCTCCAGTCCAGGCAGCATCCTGGTAAACTTTCTTTGCGCCCTCTCCAAAGCCTCTGCATCTTTCCTATAATACGGTGACCAGAACTGGACACAACATTCCAAATGTGGTCTCACCAGGATTTCGTAGAGCTACAGCAAAATCTTGCGGCTCGTAAACTCGATCCTCCTGTTAATGAAAGCCAAAACACCATGCGCTTTTTTAACAACCCTATCCACTTCGGTGGCAACTTTGAGGGATCAATGCACTTGAACATCAAGATCCCTCTGTTCCTCCACACTACCAAGAATCCTGTCTTTAATTCTATATTCAGCATTCAAGTTCAACCTTCCAAAATGCATCACTTTGCATTTATCCAGGTTGAACTCCATCTGCCATTTCTCAGCCCAGCTCTGCATCCTATCAATGTTGCGCTGCAGCTTGCAACAGCCCTCAATACTATCAACAGCACCTCCAACCTTCGTGTCATCGGCAAATTTACTAACCCACCCCTCAACTTCCTCATTCCCCAGTCATTTATAATAACTACAAACAGCAGAGGCCCAAGAACAAAGCCCCGCGGGTGACCAATCATCACTGACCTCCAGGCAGAATAGTTTCCATCTACAACCGCATTGCTTTCTGTCAGCCAACCAATTCTGAATCCAGACATCCAAATTTCCCTGTATGCCCTACTTCCCGTCTTTATGAATGACCTACCATTGGAGAACCTTATCAAATGCCTTGCTGAAGTCCATATACACCACATCCATTGCTCCAACTTCATCGATCTGTCTCGTCAAAGAACTCAATAAGATTAATGAGGCATGACCTGCCCCTCACAACGCCATGCTGACTGCTTTTAATCATGCTATGCTTTTCCAAATAGTCATAAATCCTATCCCTTAGAATTATTTCCAAAACCTTGCTGACCACAGACCTAAGACTGACTGGTGTGTAACAGGATTTCCCTATTACCATTCTTGAAAAGAGGAACAACGTTCACCTCCCTCCAATCCTCCAGTACGACTTCCGTGGAGAGTGAGGAAGCAAATATGTTCACCAGCGGCATAGCAACATCCTTTCTCGCCTTCCGGAGCAATCGAGGATAAATCTGGTCTGGGTCTGGGGACTTATCAATCTCAACGTTTGCCAAAATTTCCAGCACATAAACTTCCTCAACCTCGATCTATTCAAGCCTGTTTCCCAGCTCCTCAAATTTCTCATTCACAACAAGGCACCTGTCCTTTGTGAAAACCGAAGCAAAAAACTCATTTTGGGTTTCCCCTTTTTGCTCAGACTCCATGCAAAAGTTCCCTACGCTATCCCTGACTGGCCCTACCTTCTCCCTGATCATTCTCTTGTTCCTCACATTATGAGTAAAATGCCTTTGGGTTCTCCCTAAACATTCTTGCCAAGCCTTTATCTTGCCCTGTCCTGGCTCGCCTCAGTCCATTTCTGAGCTCCTTTCCAGTAAGCTTGTAATCCCCTCAAGCTGTGCTAGATCCTTGCTTCCTCCACCTTACATAAGCTGCCTTCTTCCTTTTGATGAGAAGCTCCTCTGTTCTTGTCATCCAAGGCTCCTTAATCTTATCCCTTCTTGCCTGTCTCAGAGGAACAAATTTATTCATCACTTGCAAAAACAGTTCCTTAAACAATTTTAACATGTCTGCTGTGCCCTTTCTGTGGAACAATTGCTCCCAATCTGTACTTCCCAACTGCTGTCTGATAGTGTCATAATTTCCTTTTCCCCAATTAAATATCTTCCCTTGGTAACTGCTCCTTTCCCTTTCCATGGCTATGGTAAATGTGAGGCAGATGTGGTCACTGTCACCGAAGTGTTCTCCCACAGCGAGATCTGACACCTGTCCTGGCTCGTGCCGAGCACCAAATCCAAAATGACCCCTCCCCTCATCGGCCTGTCTACAGACTGAGTAAGGAAACCCTCCTGAACACATCTGACAAAAATGGCTCATCCAAACCATCTGCACTGAGGAGGTTCCAGTCGATATTGGGAAAGTTGAAGTCACCCATAACAACAACCCTGCTACATCTGCATTTTTCTACAAGTTCTTCAATCTCCCAATTGCTGCTCGGGGGTTTGTAGAAAATCCCCAATGAGGTGGCTGGTGCTACCTTCCACCCATACTGACTCAGCAGACAAAACTTCCTCAACAACAATCCACAATTAGCCCTCTCTTAGATATGTAGCTCTGGTTCCCACCCACTTGCCAAACTAGTTTAAACCCTCCCGAACCACATGAGGAAATCTCCCACCCAGGACATTTGTGCTCTTCCAGTTCAGATGCAACCCATCTTTCACGGACAGGTCCCACCTTCCCAGAAAGACATCCCAATGGTCCAATTATTTGAAACCCTTCCTATAAGAAGACAGAGGCTGGTGGCTTATGGGAAATGTTCATCCTGGAGTTCAGTTTCTAGCGGTGTACTGCAAGGATGTTTTGGGGCCACTGTTGTTTGTATTTTTCTAAATGACCTGGATGAGGGCGCAAAAGGATGGGTTAGTAAACTTGCGGATGACATTAGAGACGGTGGAATTGAGGACAGTGCAGAAAGATGTTACAGTTGCTGTGAAGTTGTATACTGTACCCTTAAGAGAGAGAGAATGCTGTTTTGCACTGAGTGCTTGCAGGTACCAGTAGAGTTTGAATTTATTGTTTTTGCTGACCTCAAACCAATGAGATGATCCAATTTTTATGGGTATTAAGAAGCAGGCATTTTGAAAGTTAGACAAAGTAAACTGCCATCAAGACAGACTGCCATTCAAAACCGTCTCTATCAAAGGTACCTTCATCATATTAAACATTTTTGCAGTAAAAGACAGAAGACGACCCAGATATATCTTCAGCTGAAAGGAGGAGGACACCGCAGACGACAGCCGCTGTGTCGTTCTGAAATTAAGTTGATGGAATTTTAATATAGGTGATAATTGGAACGATATATTGTTACAGAGTTGGAGGCAGAAAACAAGTAGTTAATAGAAAGGAACCTTAGAGTTGTAATTAGTTGTTGTTTAATGTTCACTATTAGAGTTAAAGAAGAAATTGATATTTTTCTTCAAATAGTAGAATTTGGGAGTTCTCAGTAATTCATACTTTAACAGATTACGAGGCGTGGTGAGCTTTTCTGGGTGTTTGGTTTAATTAGCAGAAGGTTTCATTGCTATGTCGTAACACAGGTTACAGAGGAAAACAGATAAGCTGCACAATTGAACTGAGAGGTTGCAAAAGGAGTTTATGTAGAAAAGTATGAGGTGATTCACTTTTGAAGGAGGAACAGAAATACAAAGTTCTGGGCTAATGGTAAGATTCTTGATAGTGTGAATGAGTAGAGAGACCTTAGTGTTCATGTGCATAAATCTCTGAAAGTTGCCACCTAGATTGATGTGCTGCCTGACCTGCTGTCCTCTTCCAGCACCACTCTGATTTAAACCCAGATTGATAGGGTTATTAAGAAGACGTAACGGTGTGTTAGCTTTTATTGCTAGAGATTGAGTTTCGGAGTCATGAAGACATGATGCAGCTGTACAAAACTCTGGTGCGGCAGCACTTGGAGTTCTGCATACAGTTCTGGTCACCGCATAATAAGAAGGATGTAGACGCTTTGGAAAGAGTTCAGAGGAGATTTGCTAGGATCTTGCCTGGTATGGAGGGAAGGTCTTATGAGGAAAGGCAGAGGGACTTGGGGCTGTTTTCATTAGACAGAAGGAGGTTAAGAGTGACTTAATACAGGCATACAAGATGATTAGAGGATTAGATAGGGTGGACAATGAGAGCCTTTTTCATCATATGGCGATGGCTAGCACAAGGGGACATGGCTTTAAATTGAGGGGTGATATATATAGGACGGATGTCAGAGGTAGCTTCTTTACTCAGAAAGTAGTAAGGGCATGGAACAGTCTGCCTGAACGGTAGACTAGCCAACATAAAGGGCATTTAAATGGTCATTGCATAAACATATAGATAATAATGGAATAGATTAGATTAGGTGCTTTTGATTGGTTTCACAGGTCAGCGCAACATCGAGGGCCGGAAGGCCTGTACTGCGCTGTAATGTTGTATGTTCCCCCCTCGAGCTTTCTCTGCACCTTCTCTGTAGCTGTAACATATATTCTGATGATTACTCTGATGTACTTATGTAAGGTATGATTTGTTGGATAGAATACAAAACAATACTTTTCACAGTATCTTGGTACATGAGGGAAGGAGAAAAAAAGCAGGTAACTGGAGACTAGTTAGCTTAACATTTCTTATGGATAAAGTGCCAGAGTCTATTATAACGCTTACAACAACAGATCATTTAAAAATGCAGATTTACAACATTGCTTCAGGAAGAGAAAATCATGCCTGTCTGTGAGGAAATAAGATCATAAAACCATACGACATAGGAGCGGACGTAAGGCCATTCGGCCTATCAAGTCCACTCCACCATTTAATCATGGCTGATGGGCATTTCAACTCCACGTATCCGCACTCTCCACGGAGCCATTAATTCCTTGTGAGATCAAGAATTTATCAATCTCTGCCTTGAAGACATTTAACTTCCTAGCCTTCACTACGCTCCACAACAATGAATTCCACTGGTCCACCACTCTCTATGGCTGAAGAACTGTCTCCTCATTTCTATTCTAAATCAACCCCCTCTAATTCTAAGGCTGTGGCCACAGATCCTAGTCTCTCTACCTAACAGAAATAATTTCCCATCGTCCACTATTTCTAAGCCAAGCATTAACTTGTACGTTTCTATTAGATCTGCCTTCAACCTTCTAAACTTTAATGAATAACTTATCTATGCTATTTAACAATGTGATCTGCCTGTATTGCTTGCAAGATAACACTTTTCACTGTGGCTTGGTACCTGTGACAATAAATTCAATTCAATCCAATTCAGTACAATCCCAGGATCCCCAGCCATTCATTGTATGTTAGGCCCACCATTCCAGGGACTATCCATATGAATCGCCGCTGGACATGCTCCAGTGCCAATATGTCCTTCCTGTTGTGTGCGGCCCAAAATTGGACACAGTATTCTAAATGGGGCCTAACTAGAGCTTTATAAAATCTCAGCAGCACATCACTGCTTTTATATTCCAACCCTCTTGAGACATATGACAACATTATATTCGCTTTCTTAATCATGGACTCAACCTGAAAGTTAACCTAAAGTGAATCCTGGACTAGCACTCCCAGATCCCTTTGTACTTCGGCTTTATGAATTTTCTCACCGTTTAGAAAATAGTCCATGCCTGTATTCTTTTTTTCCAAAGTGCAAGACCTCGCACTTGCTCACGGTGAATTTCATCAGCCATTTCCTGGACCCCTCCTAAACCGTCTAAATCTTTCTGCAGCCTTCCCAGCACCTTAGTACTACCTGTCTGTTCACCTAACATTGTATCATCAGCAAACTTCGCCAGAATACCCCCAGTCCCTTCATCCAGATCGTTTATATATAAAGTGAACAGTTGCGGCCCCAACACTGAACCCTGCAGGATCCCACTTGTCACTCATTGCCATTCCGGAAAAGAACCTTTTATCCCAACTCTCTGCCTTCTGTCAGACAGCCAATCCTCAATCCATGCCAGTAGCTCACCTCGAACACCATGGACCCTCACCTTACTCAGCAGCCTCCTGTTAGGCACCTTATCAAAGACCTTTTGGAACTTGAGATAGATAACATCCACTGGGTTTCCCTGACCGAACCTACTTGTTACCTCTTCAAAGAATTCGAACAGGTTTGTCAGGCACAATCTTCCCCTTACTAAATACATGCTGATTTATTCTAGTCTGACCCTGCACTTCCAAGAATTTAGAAACCTCATCCTTAACAATGGATCCTAGAATTTTACCAGGTATAAGCAAGGACTGCAGATGCTGGAAACCAGAGTCGAGATTAGAGTGGCTCTGGAAAAGCACAACAGGTCAGGTAGCATCTGAGGAGTAGGAAAATCGACGTTTCAGGCAAAAGCCCTTCATCAGCTCTATTCCTGATGAAGGGCTTTTGCCCGAAACGTCGATTTTCCTGGTCCGCGGATGCTGCCTGACCTGCTATGCTTTTCCAGCACCACTCTAATCTAGACTCTGGAATTTTACCAACAACCGAGGTTAAACTAATCAGCCTATAATTTTCCATCTTTTGTCTTGATGCCTTCTTGAACAAGGGAGTACAACAGCAATTTTCCAAACATCTCGGACCTTCCCTGACTCCGGTGACTTTAGTAAGATCACAACCAACACCTCTGCTATTTCCTCAACCACCCCCCTCAGAACTTGGGGATGTAGCCTATCGGGGCCAGGAGGTTTATCAATTTTTGGACCTTTTAGCTTTTCTAGCTCTTTCTCTTTTGTAATGGCTACCATAATCAACTCTGCCCCCAACTCTCCTTAATTGTTGGGATATTATTCATGTCTTCCACTGTGAAGACAGATGCAAAGTACTTATTAAGTTCTTCAGCTATTTCCTTATGACAAGAAGGTTAGATAGAACAGAAGCAGTGAATGTAACATACAGGCACTTGGAATTTCAGAAGGTATTTGGAAATGTCTACATAATTAAACTATTTAAAAGGATGAACCCATATTGTTGGGGGTAGCATAACAGTATGCACAGAGGATTGGTCCATTTTCAGGAAGGAAACAGTAAAAAGTCGTGTGCTACAGATATCAGTGGCCTGGCAAAAACTATTTATAAATGTATTAATGAGTTGGGCGACGGAAATGAATGTACTACTACCAAATACAGGTGGGACAGCAAGTAGTGAGAATGACACAAACAGTCTGGAGGGATATAAAAATAAGTCGTGAGTGGGCAAAAACATGACAGATGGAATATAATGTGGGAAAATATAAGGCTATGCATTTTGGCATGAGGAATAAAGGTGCTCAATATTTGACAAGAAACAAAGAAATGACATGGCACAGAGTGAAACCATCAGCCCAACATATTTACACTAGTTCTTTAAACTTGCATCATTGCTAGGTTTTGGGTTTATACTCTACTCTTGCAAATTTGAGCGTCAACCAGGGGGCAATGGGGAAGGTGAGTCACTGATTTAAATACTTACATTAAGGCACTCCATTTTAGTTTCAACAGCACGAAGAGCGAGAGTGGCGTCCAGGGGGCTGACTGGAAAGTGTATCAATGACTTAGGCACTTACCTTGAGCATCCGGACCCTCCCTTTTAGTTTCAGCAACAGGAAGAGCGGGCGCATCGACAAAAGGGCTGATGGGGAGCTGAATCACTGATTTAAAAACTTACCTCATGAATAGGTGGAGTGCACGCTGTGCAGGAGCAGACACGGGACTGAGCAGACACGCGACTGCTGAGTAAGTGAAGTAATATATTTGGGTGGTTGCATTACCCGAAAACTACTTAGGTAGTGTCTCTCACCCATCCTTCTCCTCTAACCAAAAACAAGGTTCTGTGTGCCGGATTGGTAAGAATAATAGATCTTTCAAATTTGTTAATTTTATACAGTCTCTTTGGGAACTTAGAATACTGGCATTGGTGTTTAGTGCAGTCGAATGTGTCAGAGAATCATAGAGATGTACAGAACAGAAATACACTCCTCGGTCCAATCCATCCATGCCAAACAGATATCCCAACCCAATCTAGTCCCACCTGACAGCACCCAGCCCATTTCCCTCCATACCCTTCCTATTCATATACCCATTCAAATGCCTTTTAAATGTTACAACTGCACTAGCCTCCACCACTTTCTCTGGCAGCTCATTCGATACACATACCACCCTCTGCGTGAAAAAGTTGCCCCTTAGGTCTCTTTTATATCTTTTCTCTCTCACCCTAAACCTATGCCCTCTAGTTCTAGACTTCCGATCCCAGGATAAAGGCTTCGTCTATTTATCCTATCCATGCCCCTCATAATTTTGTAACCCTCTACAGGGTTAACCCTCTCAACCTCCGATGCTCCAGGGAAAACAGCCCTAGCCTGTTCATATAGTGGACAGTGAGACCAATTTACTTGGATATTGATGCTGCTGAAAGTGTGTTGCTGGAAAAGCGCAGCAGGTCAGGCAGCATCCAAGGAACAGGAAGTTCGACGTTTCGGGCATAAGCCCTTCATCAGGAATCTTGGATGTTGTTACTTGGATGTTGTTACTTGGATGTTGATGGTTAGCACCGGGAGACATAGCTTTAAATTGAGGGGTGATAGATATAGGATAGATGTCAGAGGTCGTTTCTTTACTCAGAGTAGTAGAGGTGTGGAACGTATTGCCTGCAGCAGTAGTAGCTTCACCAACTTTAAGGGCATTTAAACAGTCATTGGATAAATATATGGATGAAAATGGAATAGTATGGAGTAGATAGGTTTCAGACTGGTTCCACGGGTCGGTGCAACATCAAGGGCCAAAGGGCCTGTACTGTGCTGTAATGTTCTATGTTCTTTGTAATCCGGTACCCTCCTGAATGTCTCAAATAAGTCTGCTTCCACTTCCACGCAATGCATTCTGGGAAAAAAAATGTTGGCAAAGACGGATCTGCATGCATGTGTCGTAAAAAGCTAGCATACAAATTCTGCAGGTAATAGGGAAAGGAAATGATCGTTGGCATTTATGTTAAAGCAAGTGGAAGTCTTCCACTGCATCTCTGCTGGAGACCGAGATGGATCATCAACTTGGTATTTGTCTTAAAATAGGAAGTCATACTAAAAGTGTGGAAGCCATTAGTTAGACCCTACCAGGAATTGTGTGAACAATTCTTGGCCCTATATATGAAGGAGTATTCTAGCACCAGAGACAGAGGGTTCAACAGGTTAATCCTGGGGTATACAGTCATGGAGTCATAGAGATTCATATAACAGAAAAAGGCCCTTTGGTCTACAGAATCTGTGCCAGTCAGACATCCCACAAATTATTCTAATTCGCATTTTCCACCACTTGGCCCATAGTCTGCATGCCTTGGTATGGCAACTGCAAATTTTTTAAGTTAGCTGCTTGATAGCACTGCTGATAACACATTCCATCATTTTATGATAACATACAGAATGCTGAGGCAGTAATTGGCAGGGTTGGATTTGTCCTGGTTTTTGATCACAGGATATACATGAACAATCTTCCATTTGCTGGATAAATGTCAGTGTTGTAATTGTAGTGGAAAAGCCTGGCTCGAATTGTAGCAAGTTCTTTAGCATACAGCTTCAGCACTGTAGCTAGACTGTATTCAGGGTTCATTGCATTTGCAGTGTTCAGTGCCTCCAGCCATTTCTTGGCATCACCTGGAGTTAATTAAATTGCCTGAAAACTGGCATCTGTGTTGCCAGGTATCTCTGCTGGAGGCCAAGATCGTTCAACTACTTGGCATTTGTCTTCAGATTGTTGGTGTTGCTTCAGTGTTTGCATTTTGCACTGACATTGTCTCCTTCATGATTGAAGATTGTGATATTTGTTTAACTTTCTCCTTCACTGAAATACTTATTTATGTACCATCATTCACAAATTGGGTAGAACTGCAGAGCTTAGATCTAATTCTTTAAACGTGTTACTGCTTAGCTTTGTCAACACTTTTTGCTTATACTATTTGGCATGCAAGTCACTTTTTTTGTAGCTTTTTTTTTAAAAAGTTAACAATTTATTTTTCATTCTGCCTTGCAGTATTGCTGAGATTTCCACTAATACCCTTTACTAAGGCTGATCGCCTGTCATGCGAATAGTGAGGGACATTGTGGCATATGAGATTGCAGATTGTTTGGGATTATGATTTTGATGTCGCTGATAGCCTACAGCCCCCACAACTGCTGCAGAATCAGCTCAGTAGCTACCTTTTGAAGTTAACCAGTTCAGTCAGTAGCCATGCTGCTGAGTTGCTCCAGGTGATAGATATTGAAGTTCCATAGCAACTATTCTGGACCCTTACCACCTTCAATGCTTCCTCCAAGGGGTGCTCAACATATAAGAGTCCAAACTCACCTGTTATTTGTGAGTGCAAGAGATGCGAAGACAAGGTAGTAGCGTGTGAAAATGAACAGGTGTCCTTGGCCAGGGTCAACTTGATGCCTGAGAAGTCATGGGTCCAGAGTCAACACTGAATTCTGCCTGAGTAACCCACTTGTGCCTGTATATCACAATGACATCACTTCTGTCCTGCCATATGCTGGTTATGATTTTACAATTACGATCATGTCAGACCATTGCCTGACAAATCTGTGACACAGCTCTTCTAATTTTGTCACTGGCATCCAGAATTTGGTCAAGAATTCTATGCAAAATCAACAGGGCTGAGCTTGCCATGGTCATTTTTGGTGCTTAATTAGTGCTAGGTGGTGCATCATTCCTTTTCTAAAACCTTCCAGTGGTTGGTGCAACTGAGCTGCTTGCTCGGCCAACTACATTGCTATGGATCTGGTGTCTCACATAGGTAACGAGAACAGTCTCTTTCCTTAAAGGACCTTAGTGAATCAGATGGGTTTTTAAAACTATTTCATGATCATCATTCGATTTTTCAATCCAGCTTTGTTTATTTTGATTTCAAATTCCCTACTTTTGCCAGAGTGCAATTTGAACTTGGATCTCGACAGTGTATGCAGGTCTCTGGATTACTTGTTCAGTGACAATACCACTATACTGTTGTATCTCCCTCAAACGGTGTACTTGCGGACAGAATATTGGCAGATGTAAGACAGAGGGATCTAGAATTTTAAAGTGTTTGGACAAATCTGAAGAAAATTGGACCTGTACAAGCTGGAGGGGTTGGATTCCAGCAGTTCCATCCAATACCCTCACAAAGACATTCACTCTTTCCACACTTGGTTATTAAAAAGGATATGATAACACGACACAGAAAATAACAACAAGATTACATGAAGTTTATATGGATTTACGAAAGGAATCAGAAATATAGAATATCAACACACCTGTAAAACTAAGAAGTATCAAAAAGAAAAAGGACACATACATAAGGTTTAGGAAACCGAAAGCAAAGAGAGCCCTCAAATAACAGGAAAAATTCATAAAAGGAATTAAGAGGGCTAAAAATGGTCATAAAAACAGAATTAAAGAAAACTCAAGTTTTTTTTAAATATACATATAGAAGTCCAAGCACTAGATGTGACCATAGTCAGGACCTAGGGACATTAACTATTGCTGTCCACTATCCTACCTTTGAACATATTATCCAGCCAATCATTCAGCTAATTTATTTCTCAGTTTTGTAGTTACCACTGAATAGATTTAGGACTATAGATTTGGACTGAGGTACTTCACTTTCTGTTCCAAAAAAGAACTATCATTATATGCCCCATTTTTATTTTCTCAAAGCACCTCTCACAACATTATTCTCATTGCACAAAACCAAATCTAAGATAGCTTGCCCCCAAGTTAGTAGCCCAATGTTTTGTTAAAGAAGTTCATTTCTCTCACTTTCCAGGCAATCATCTGTTGCAGCATTAACTTGCTCTCACTTTTGCAATAATGTTTCGAGTCAAGATGACTCTTCACCAGAGCTGAAGTGAAGTGTAGAGGAGGCAGCATTTATGCTATAGCTTTTTTTTGAGGGGGGCAGGGGGAGAAAGAGAGAACAGTACTGGGGTGGTGCTGTGTACAGTAGTGGGGCAGAAAAGGATAATTCAGATTAGGCAATCAGAATGTAAGAATGGTAGAAGAATGGTGTGTCTTAACTGCCAGACTTGAAAGAACAGACAATTCCACTGGGGTGGGGAGAGGGGAGAGAGGACATGGTGACAAGAATATAACAAGTAAAGCTAAAAAGAAAGAAATAGGAGTTGGTACACAATTTGAAGGTGTTGAACTCTATATTAAATCCAGAAGGCTGTAAAGTGCCTAGTCTGAACAGGAGATGTTGTTCCTCCAGTTTGCGCTGTGATTCACTGGACCATTGCAGCATGCCAAGGACAGACAAGTGGACATGCGAGCAGGACATTGTATTGAAATGACTGGTAATGGGAAGGCTTGCACATAGACTGAAGGTGTTCTGCAAAACAATCACTCAGTCTGCATTTGGTTGCTCCAATGTAGAGTTGGCCACAATGGGTGCAGCAAATACAATACACAAGATTGGAGGAGGTACAGGTGAAATGTTACTTCACCTGGAAAGACTGTTTAGGCCCTTGGATGGTGAGTAGGGAGGAGGTGAGGGAGCAGGTATGCACCTTCTGTGGTTACATGGGAAAGTGCCATGTGAAGGAGCAATGGTAGTCGTGGTCAATGAATGGACTAGGGTGTCCCAGAGAGAATGATCCCTGTAAAATGCAGACAGGGGGAATGAGGGGACTATGTGTTTGGTGGTGTTGTTTTGATGGAGTTGACTGAAATGGCAGAGAATGATCCTTTGAATGTAGAGACTGATGGGATGAAAAATGAGGATAAGGTGGAGCTGATCAAACTGTTGTGAGTGATGGGAAGAGACAAGGGTGGAAAGCACAAGTGACAGGTCAGATGTGGTTGAGGGCCCTGTCAACTATGATTATGCAAGAAGCAAGTCATGTCAACAGCCATGAAGTTGGCATCATCCAAACAGACGTAATGGAGGCAAAAGAACTGGGAGAATGGGATGGAGTCTTGAAGGACATACGGTGTGAAGTGGCTTTGTAGTGGTCGACAGTGGACAGTTTATTCCCTGAAATGGAGACAGAAGGGTCAAGGAAAGGAAAGGAAGTATTAGAAATGAACAATGTGATTGTTATAGAGAGGTGGAAATTGGAGGCTAGATGAACAAATTTTTCAAGGTCCTGGCAGGAGCATGAAGTGACACTGCAGCAGTCATTGATGCACCTCAAAACGAGCAGGCCACTATAGGACTGGAACAAGGATTGCTCCACATACCCCATAAAGAAGCAGGCATGACACAGACCCATTCGGGTCGCCCATAGCCACTCTTTTGACTTGGCATAAAAGAGATGAAATAAAAGAGAAATTGTTCAGTGAAAGAACAAGTTCAGCCAAGCAGAGTAGAGTGGTAGTGATGGGGAATGTTCAGGCCTTTGTTTGAGGAAGAAGCCGAGAGACCATCCTGAGGGGGATTGGACAACACAAAGATTGAGGGAACGGCAGACAATAAGGAGGACTGCCAGATGATACAGCATTGTATAGACAGGCTGGAGACTTAGAACATAGAACTGTATGGCAGAGGAATGGGCCCTTCGGTGCATGAACTTGTGCCAAACATGACACTAAATTAAACTAATCCCTTCTGTCAGTCTTTGGTTTATAGGGGATACAGGGAAAGTCTGGCTGTCTGCATAAAGAATTAATTGACCCATTGAAGACAGAGGGTGATACTTGATGAAAAGTATTCAGCCTGAAGCCTTGTGGTGTTCCACAAGGATCTGTTCTAGGACTTCTGCTCTTTGTGATTTTTATAAATGACTTGGATGATGAAGTGGAAGGATGGGTTAGTAAGTTTGCTGATGACACTATGGTTGGAGTTGTGGATAGTGTGGAGGGCTGTTGGAGATTGCAATGGGACTTTGACAGGATGCAGAGTTGGGGTGTGAAGAGGCAGACGGAGTTCAAACCTGGACAAGTGTGAGGTGATTCATTTTGGAAGGTCGAATTTGAATGCAGAATATAGGGTTAAAGGCAAGATTCTTGGCAGTGTGGAGGAACAGAGCAATCTGGGGTCCATGTCCATAAATCCCTCAAAGTTATCATCCAAGTTGATAGGGTTGTTAAGGAGGTGCATGGTGTTTTGGCGTTTCATTAGCAGGAGGTATGAGTTTTAAGAGCCACAAGTTTATGCTGCAGCTCTTCAAGCCCTAGTCAGACCAGACATGGAATGTTGTGTTCCATTCTGGTTGCCTCCTCATTCTAGAAAGGATATGGAAGCATTACAGAAAGTGCATAGGAGATTTACCAGGATGCTGCCTGGACTGGAAGAAAGGTTGAGGGAGCTAAGGCTTTTCACACTGGAGCGAAGGAGGATGAGAGGTGACTTGATAGAGGCATACAAGATGATGAGAGGCATAGGTGGAGCAGATAGCGAGAGACAGTTTTTCCAAGCCAGAAATGGTTATCACAAGGGGCATAATTTGAAGGTGACTGGAGGAAGGTTTAGGAGAGATATCCGAAGTAGGTTCTGTGCTCAGTGAGTGAAGGGTGCATGGAATGCACTATCAGTCGTGACAGTAGAGTCAGATATATTAGGGACATTTAAGCGACTCTTGGACAGGCACATGGATGATAGTAAAATGAAGGATATGTAGGTTAGTTTGATCTTAGAGTAAGATATACGTTTGGCACAATATCGAGGGTCGAAGGGCCTGCACTATGCTGAACTGTTCTATGTTCAGTGTTCTTTGATGACCTTCAACACTAGCTCCACAGATCTGTATATCATCTACAAATGTACTAACCCACCTTTCTACATTTTCATCCAAGTTATTTTTATATAACACAACCAGCAGAGGGAACTTGTCAAAAGATTTATTAAAATCCGTGTAGACAACATCCACTGCTCTACCCTCATCGATTACCTTTGTTACCTGCTCGAAATTCAATCACGTTACAAAGGCATGACCTGCCCTGCGCAATTCCATGCTGACTACCTCAAATTCAGACATGCTTTTCCAAATGCGTGTAAATTCCATGCATTATAATTCTTTCCAATCGCATCCCAACTACTGATATGAAACTCACTGGTCCATAGTTTCCTGGTTTATACCTATTCCCCTTCTTGAACACAGGAACGATGTTAGAAACTCACCAGTCCTCCGGAACTTTTCCAGTGGCTCGCCAGGATACATGTAGTTCTCTTACAACACAGTAATTGCATTCCCAGCACTAGGTGTTGCGGTGCACAGAAGATTGTACTCTGCCTCAGTATCACATGATCAGATGATTCATGTGCTTTCTGGTGAAGAGCTTTGTGAAAGGTGCTGTCATCAGTACAACATTGCACAATGTTACAGCAAATCATGCAATAGAAATAATGGGACCTACAGGAAAAACAGGGTTCAGGATCAACCACCAAAATCAGCAATAAAATTTGAAACAAAAATAGATGAACACAAGCAACATCACAGTCTAAGTAAATGTTTAAATGACATATTTTAATGAAAAAGTACAGTAAGTTTCATACTTTAAAATTGCTGACGACAGCACCTTTGACGAAGCTCTTCACCACAAAGCGCGTGAACCGACTGATCATGTGATGCCAAGAGACAGTACAGTCCTCCGTGCACCACAATACCCAGTGCCGGGAATGGAAATTGCGTAACAGCAAAGGAGAGTTTGCTTTATTTTTTAAAAAGTCTGCAATTCGCAATTTGTGTTACAGCCAGTATTCAAGAAACATGCATTACGGGAGAACTACTTGCAAATATATGTTGGTCTAGGGCCCAGTAATCTCCTCAGTTGCCTCTCTCTCAAGACGTGGGGTAGATACAATCGGGCCCTAGAGACTTATCCAGCTAAAGGCTCTCCAAGAGACCCAACATCACTTCTTTCTTAATCTCAAGCACAAGTTCCCTGCTTTACCTTTGAGTGATTCTATCTTCTTGCCACTCATCCTATTGTTTGTAATTTATGTATAGAATGGTAGGAGTAGGGAATGCTGGATGAATAAAGAAATTGAAGATTTGTTTAAGAAATAAAGGAAGCACATGTATAGACAAGATAGATCAAATGAGTCATTAGAAGAGTATAAAGGCAGTAGAAGAATACTTAAGAAAAAAATCAGGAGGGCAGAAAGGGGACAGGAGATAACTTTGGTAATTTGAATTAAGGAGAATCCAAAAGATTTTTACAAATACATTAAGGACAAAGGGTAACTAGGGAGAGAACAAGGCCTCAAAGATCAGCAAGGTGGTCTTTGTGTGGAGGTGCAAGAGATGGGGGAAGGTACTAAACTAGTATTTTGCTTCAGTGTTTATTGTGGAAAATGACATGGCAGATATAGAATGTAGGGAAATAGATGGTGACATCTTGAAAAATGTCCATAATATAGAAGACGAAGTGCTGGATGCCTTGAAACACAAAAGCGGATAAATCCCCAGGACCTGAACAGATGTAAGCTGAAGAATGTGTTGCAGGTCAGGCAGCATCCAAGGAGCAGGAGAATTAATGTTTTGGGCATAAGCCCTTCTTCACGAATGAGGAAAGTGTGCCAAGCAGGCTAAGATAAAAGGTAGGGAGGAGGGACTTGGGGGAGGGGCTTTGGGAACACGATCGGTGGAAGGAGATTAAGGTGAGGGTGATAGGCCGAAGAGGGGGTGGGGGGGATAGAGGTCAGGAAGAAGATTGCAGGTCAAGAACGCGTTGCTGAGTCCGAGGGTTGGGACTGAGATAAGGTGCGGGGGCGGGGGATGAATGCAGATTTCTCCAGCTTCCTCATTTCCCCTCCCCCCCTCACCTTATCTCAGTCTCAACCCTCGGACTCAGCAACGCCTTCTTGACTAACTTCTCTTTTCAATCCTCCCACTTCCTCCAAATTAAAGGAGTTGCCATGGGCACCCGCATGGGCCCTAGCTATGCCTGTCTCTTCGTAGGATATGTGGAACAGTCCATCTTCCGCAACTACACTGGCACCACCCCCCACCTTTTCCTCCGCTACATCGATGACTGTATCGACGCTGCCTCGTGCTCCCACGAGGAGGTTGAACAGTTCATCAACTTTACCAACACCTTCCATCCCGACCTCAAATTCACCTGGACTGTCTCAGACTCCTCCCTCCCCTTCCTAGACCTTTCCATTTCTATCTCGGGCGACTGACTCAAAACAGACATCTACTATAAATCAACGGACTCCCACAGCTACCTGGACTACACCTCCTCCCACCCTGCCCCCTGTAAAAACTCCATCCCATATTCCCAATTCCTTCGTCTCCGCTGCATCTGCTCCCAGGAGGACCAGTTCCAACACCGCACAGCCCAGATGGCCTCCTTCTTCAAGGACCGCAGATTCCCCCCCAGACGTGATCGACGATGCCCTCCACCGCATCTCCTCCACTTCCCGCTTCTCCACCGTTGAGCCCCGCTCCTCCAACCGCCACCAAGACAGAACCCCACTGGTTCTCACCTACCACCCCACCAATCTCCGCATACAGCGTATCATCCGCCGTCATTTCCGCCACCTCCAAACAGACCCCACCACCAGGGGTATATTTCCCTCCCCTCCCCTATCAGCGTTCCGCAAAGACCACTCCCTTCGTGACTCCCTCGTCAGGTCCACACCCCCCACCAACCCAACCTCCACTCCCGGCACCTTCCCCTGCAACCGCAGGAAATGTAAAACTTGCGCCCACACCTCCTCCCTTGCTTCCCTCCAAGGCCCCAAGGGATCCTTCCATATCCGCCACAAGTTCACCTGTACCTCCACACACATCATCTATTGCATCCGCTGCACCCGATGTGGCCTCCTCTACATCGGGGAGACGGGCCACTTACTTGCGGAACGCTTCAGAGAACACCTCTGGGACGCCCGGACCAACCAACCCAACCACCCCGTGGCTCAACACTTTAACTCTCCCTCCCACCACCGAGGACATGCAGGTCCTTGGACTCCTCCATCGGCAGAACATAACAGCACGACGGCTGGAGGAGGAGCGCCTCATCTTCCGCCTGGGAACCCTCCAACCACAAGGAATGAACTCAGATTTCTCCAGTTTCCTTATTTCCCCTCCCCCCACCTTGTCTCAGTCGGTTCCCTCAACTTAGCACCGCCCTCCTAACCTGCAATCTTCTTCCTGACCTCTCCGCCCCCACCCCACTCCAACCTATCACCCTCACCTTGACCTCCTTCCACCTATCACATCTCCATCGCCCCTCCCCCAAGCCCCTCCTCCCTACCTTTTATCTTAGCCTGCCTGGCACATTCTCCTCATTCCTGACGAAGGGCTCTGGCCCGAAACGTCGAATTTCCTGTTCCTTGGATGCTGCCTAACCTGCTGTGCTTTAACCAGCAACACATTTTCAGCTCTGATCTCCAGCATCTGCAGACCTCACTTTTTACATGTGGAAGGATGAGGATTAATCTGATGGAAGCTTACATAATTATTGCGGTGGGCAATTTCTTTGAGAACAGTGACCACAGTTCTGTAAGTTTTAGAATACTCATGGATAAAGAAGAGAGTGGTCCTAACAGAAGAGTATTAAACTGGGTCAAGGCCAATTATATCAAAATTAGGCAGGAGCTGGAAAATATGGATTGGACACAGCTATTTGAAGGGAAGTTCACGTTTGATATGTGGGAGGCTTTCAAAGATAGGTTAAAGATAGTACAGGAATGGCATGTTCCATTGAAAGCAAAGAATAGGAAAGACAAGATTCGTGAACTGTAGATGACAGAAGAAATTGTATGACTAGTGAAGAAGAAAAGGGAAGCGCACATAAGGTCCAGGCAGCTAAGAACAGAATGGGCTTTGGAGGAACATCAGGAAAGTAAGAACAATCTTAAATGAGGAATCAAGCCATCTAGAAGAGGTCATGCAATAGCTTTAGTGAGCAGAATTAAAGAGAATCCCAAAACTTTTTATTCACATATAAGAAGCAAGCGGGTAACTAGAGAAAAGATTAGTCCACTAAAGGATAAGGAAGGAAGCTGTGTGTCGAACCTGAGAAAATGGGTGAGATTCTGAATGATTACTTTGCATCAGTGTTCACTGAGAGGAACATGATGAATGTTGAGATTAGAGATAGAAGTTTGATTACTCTGGATCACGTTGACAAAAGTAGGGAAGATGTGCTGGGTAGCCTAGAGGTTATTAAGGTGGACAAATCACCAGGACCGGATGGGATCTATCCCAGGTTGCTGAGGGAGGCGAGAGAGGAAATATCTGGGGCCCTGACAGATATCTTTGTAGCATCCTTAAACACAGGTGAGGTACCGGAGGATTGGAAGGTTGCTCATGTTGTCCCCCTGTACCAGAAGGGGAGTAGGGATATTCCAGGTAACTACAGACCAGTGAGCCTGATGTCAGTGGTGGGAAAGTTGCTGGAGAAGGTACTGAGGGATAAAATCTATTTATATTTGGAAAAGAATGGGCTTATCAGTGATAGGGGATCATGCCTTACCAACCTAATAGAGCTCTATGAGGAAGTGACCAAGTTGATACATGAAGGAAAGCCTGTAGATGTCAGATACATGGACTTTAGTAAGGCAATTGATAAGGTTTCCCATGATAAACTACTGGAGAAAGTGAAGTCACATGGTGTGCAGGGTGTTCTAGCAGGTGGATAAAGATCTGGTTGAGCAAAAGGAGACAAGAGTAGTAGTTGAAGGGAGATTTTCAAAATGGAGGAAGGTGACCAGTGGTGTTCCACAGGGATCAGTGCTGAGGCCACTGTTGTTTGTGATATACATAAATGATCTAGAAGAGGGAACTGTTGGCATGATCAGCAAGTTTGCAGATGACACGAAGGTTAGTGAAGTAGCAGAAAGCATAGGGGACTGTCAAAGAATACAGGAGAATATAAATAGACTGGAGATTGGCAGATGGAATTCAATCCAGGCAAATGCGATGTGATGCATTTTGGGAAGTCTAATTCTACAGTGAATTAAACAGTAAACGGAAGAGCCTTGGGAAAAGTTGATGGGCAGAGAGATCTGGGAATTCAGGTCCATTGTATCCTGAAGGTGGCTGCACAGGTGGATAGAGTGGTCAAGAAGGCATATGGTATGCTTGCCTTCATTGGACAGGGTATTGAGTATAAGAGCTGGCAGGTCATGTTAAAATTACACAAGACATTGGTTTTACAATACTGTGTACAGTTCTGGTCGCCACATTACCAAAGGATGTGGACGCTTTGGAGAAGGTGCAGAGAAGGTTTACAAAGATGTTGCCTGGTATGGAAGGTGTGAGCTATGAAGAGAGGTTGATTGAGTTAGGATTGTTTTCTTTAGAAAAAAGGAGATTGAACGGGGACCTGATTGAGGTCCACAAAATCATGAAGGATACAGACAGGGTAGATAAGAGATTCAATAATGAGAGATCATGCTTTCAAGGTGAGAGTTGAAAGTTTAAGGGACACACACACGGCAAGTACTTTACGCAGAGGGTGGTAGGTGCCTGGAACACGTTGCCATTCATTTAAGATGCATCTGGACAGATGTATGAGTAGGTGTGGAGCAGAGGGATACAGATGCTTAGGAATTGGGCGACAGGTTTAGACAGTGGCAGTGGATCAACTTAGGCTTGGAGGGCCAAAGGGTCTGTTCCTGGGCTGTAAATTTTCTTTGTTCTTATGAGAGGTATGGATAGAATGGTAAAAATTCCAATACTAGTGGACACAGGTTTACAGTAAACAGCTAAGTTTAAAGGAGATGTGAGAAGCAGTTTGTTCATTCTTTACAGAGGGTGGTAGGTGCCTGGAATGTGCTGCCAAAGGTGATGCTGCCAAAGAAGAGCCATGTTTGAGAAGCATCTTGACAGATATATCATTAAGCAGGGAAGAGTGGGATACAACTGTTTACAAACAAAAGATTTTTAGGCTAGAAAGTCACCATGTGTCAGCATAGTCTTGGTGGACTGATCCTGCACTGCACTATTATTTGAAACATACTTATATATGTATGTTAATATCTATCTATATAATAAAAAAAGATATATGACAACTGACATTAATGCTACAAGTAACCTCCACCATAATAGCTGTAACAATAATCCCATCTTTGCAAACATTTCAGAGACTGAATTGCAAATGTAGCCCAGTACATGCCCTTTGGCCCTCCATGTTGTGCCGACGTTTTATCCTACTCTAAGCTCAAACTAATCTACATATCCTTCATTTTGCTATCATCCATGTGCATGTCCAAAGAGTCCCTTAAATGTCCCTAATGTATCTGACTCTACTATGACCACCGGCATTGCATTCAAAGCACCGACCACTCTTTGTCTAAAGAACTGACCTCTGACATCTCCCCTACACCTTCCTCCAATCATCTTCTCAGCCCAGTTCCGCGTTCTGTCAATGTCCTGTTGCAACCTACAAAAGCCCTTCACACTACCCACCACTCCACAAACCTTCGTGTTATCTGCAAACTTACTAACCCTTCTACTTTCTCATCCAAATAATTTATAAAAATCACCAAGAGCAGAGGTCCCAGAACAGTTCCCTGTGAAACATAACTTGTCACCGAGCTCCAGGCTGAATACTTTCCATCTACCACCATCCTCTGTCTTCTGTGGGTCAGCTGAATCCAGATAGCCAAATTTTCCTGTATCACATGCCTGCTTACTTTCTGAATGAGTCAACCGTGGTTAACCTTATAAAATGCCTTGCTAAAATCCATCTACATGACATCTACTGCTCATCTTTCCTCAATGTGTTTTGTCACATCCTCAAATAATTCAATAAGGCTTATGAGATGTGACGTGTTCTTCACAAAGCCATACTGACTATCTCTATGCAATCAATGGTTTTCCAAATAATCATAAATCCTGTCTCTCAGAATCCTCTCCAATATATTTCCCATGTGACTGGCCTATAATTCCCAGGCTTATAACTACATTTTTAACATATCTTTTTGGGCTTAATTCTTATCTGTGTTTTTCACGTTACCAATTCTCCTTGTACTTCATAATTAATTAACTCACTTTTGGTTTGCTCAAGAAAGCTTAGTGAAATTGGCTCTTTACCAAACACACATTCATTTGGATCTGGGAGAAAGGCATTCATAACGACAATTTTTAAAATCAAAACCGAAAGAATTGTGATTGCTGTAACTCAAGAACAAAAACAGATGGTGCTGGAAAAGCTCCACTGGTCTGGCAGCAGCTGTGTAGAGAAATCAAGAGTTCACATTTCAGCTCCAGTGACCTTTCCTCAGAAACATGAACTCTGATTTCTTTTCACAGGTACTGCCAGACCAACTGAGCTTTTCCAGCAACTTCTGTTTTTGTTGATAACTTTTTAACCTTTTTTTCAATCTCAGAATGAGGATGCCACTGGTTAGGCCAGCATTTATCATTCATCCCTAATTGCCTGTAGGGCAGTTAAGAGTCAACCTCACTGCTGTGGATCTGGGGTCACATGTAGAGCAGACCAGGCAAGGATGACAGAGTTCACTTCCTAAAAAGCATTAAAGAACTAGATAGGTTTTTCTGACACTTCACAATGGATTCATGCTCATCATTAAACTTTGACAAAGGGAATAGAGACATAAAGGGAGCCAGTTCATTCCTCTTCACTCTGAAACTTAAGGCATTAAGGTATCTTGTCTGGAACCATAACAAATTGGGGAACCTTGCCTGAAATCTGGTGGTAACAAAGTTTGGTTGAAGGGTATTGAGTAGCAATCTTGAAATAACAAAATGGAAAACTTCAAATGAAATACCTTTTATATACACTTCCAATTAAAATAAATTCAGAGTACTGACAAGGATGGGTAACGATAGGTGAATGGGTTCCTTTTGTGACACATGGTTTGATGATTTTATCTACAATGGATTGACCTCAGCATTCCAAAACCAAAGGGACTATGCTGATGATATTTAAAGATAAACCAAATTGGAGCAGATGATGCAGGGCCCAGATGAATTAGGTAAACAGGTAAATAGATTTATTAAACAATATTCTCTTCCGTTGCATTCCTTACGTGTTGCAAATGATCCATATTCCACATCTGTCCTCCTGATACAATAAATGGAGAGGTGACACTATACTGATTCAGTTCTTGAAGAAATCTTTCCTGATGTTTTAGGAAACTATCTCCTGTTTCAATACCAGAAAAACAAGTCATTAAGGAGAAATTTTAATGTTAACTTCAATTTCAAATATTGTTATAACTTAAGATTATTAGCATCAAACTTCCATTTTCACTAAAACAGTGTGAAATAGATAATTGAACAATCTTACAAACATATTTTGCAGAATAATTAATGTACACCAAATGATTATGTTTAATTGCAGTCTTCAAACTGAATTTTCTATCTCCAGTTATATGTTGATTAGATTAGATTCTCTACAGTGTGGAAACAGGCCCTTCGGCCCAACACGTCCACACCGCCCCTCCAAAGAGAAACCCACCCAAACCCATTCCCCGACCCTATATTTACTCCTGACTAACACACCTAACACTGTGGGCAATTTAGCATGGCCAATTCACCTGACCTGTATATCTTTGGATTGTGGGTGGAAATCGGAGCACCTGGAGAAAACCCACGCAGACACAGGGAGAATGTGCAAACTCCACACCGACAGGCAGGAATCGAACCCAGGACCCTGGTGCTGTGAGGCAGCAGTGCTAACCACTCAGCCACTGTGCCACCCGTGTTGCATGAATGAACAAGAAAAGATAGTAACAGCGATCCCAGATGCTTGAGTCTATTATCAAAGAAGAAATAGCAAGGCATCTCGTTAGAAACTGTCCCATTGGGCAGATGCAGCATGGGTTCATGAAGGGCAGGTCATGTTTAACTAATCTACTGCAATTCTATGAAGATATTACAAGCATGGTGGACAATGGGGACTCAGTAGATGTGGTAAATCTAGATTCCCAAAAGGCATTCAGCAAGGTGCCACAGAAAAGACTGCTGCATAAGACAAATATGCATGGTGTTCTGAGCAATTTATTAGCACGGATAGAAGATTAGTTAACTGCTTTTGGAAGCAAAGAATGGAGATAAATGAATGCTATTCTGGTTGGCAATACGTGACTTGTGATATTCCTGAGGGATCAGTGTTAGGACTTTAATTATTTACAATTCACATAGATGATTTGGAGTTGGGGACCACATGTAGTGTATCCAAGTCTGTGGTTGACATTAAGATGAGCAAAATGTGCAATGGACTGTGAAATGTTGCAAAGGGATATAGACAGTTTAAGTGAGTGGACAGATTCTGGCAGATGGAGCATAATGTTAATAAATGTGAAGTCATCCATTTTGGGAGGAGTAAAAAGGACTATTACTTGAATGGTGAAAAAAATTGCAGCATGCTGCTGTACAAAGGGACCTGGCTGTCCTTGTGCATGAACCACAAAAAGATGATTTGCAGGTGCAGCAGTAGTTATGACGGCAAATGGAATTCTGCCCTTCATTGCTAAAAAGATTGACTTTAAATGGAGCAAGGTTACGTTGCAGTGGTGTAGGGTGCGGATGAGGCCATACCTGGAGTACTGCATGCAGTTGTAGTCTGCTTACCTGAGAAAAGACAAACTGGCACTGGAGGGGATACAGAGGAGGTTCACTAGGTTGACTGCAGAGTTGAAGGGATTGGCTTATGAAGATAGATTTAGTAGACTGAGATTATATTAATTGGAATTTAGAAGAATGAGAGGGAGGGGGGGTCTTATAGAAACATAGAGTAAAAAATGAGGTCTGCAGATGCTGGAGATCACAGCTGCAAATGTGTTGCTGGTCAAAGCACAGCAGGCCAGGAGATGCTGCCTGGCCTGCTGTGCTTTGACCAGCAACACATTTGCAGCTCTTATAGAAACATATCCACTTATGAAGGGAATAGATAAGATAGAAGTAGAGAGGATGTTTCCACTGGCAAGTGAAACTAGGACAAGAGGGCCTCACCTCAAAATTTGGGGGAGTAGATTTAGGATTGAATAAAAAAGAAACTTCTTCATCCAGAGTGTTGTGAATCTATGGAATTCCCTGTCCAATGAAGTAGTGAGGCTTCCTCAGTAAATGCTTTAAAGCTAAGACAGATAATTTTTATGAGCAGTAAAAGAATTAAGGGTTATGCTGAGAGGGCAGGTAAGTGGAGCTAAAGCCATTTAAAGATCAGCCATGATTGTATTGAATGGCAAAGCAGGTTCGAGGGACCAGATGGCCTTAATCCTGCTCCTAGTTCTTATGTTCAGTTGATGTCCCATCATATAGAGGATCCGCTGAGCAGAATTGGACCTGGGTAGAACTTATTTGGAGAAGGACCATGTAATTGAGAAGTCATAATTTGATAACAAGAAGGCTACAGTGGATTAGGACATAGAAACGATCATCATTACTAAAGAGGTTGTGTTCATCAAGCTAATGGGGCTAAAGATAGTCAAGTTTCCTGGCCCAGATGGAATCTATCCCAGAGTATTAGAAGAGATGGTTGCGTAAATAGCAAAGATGCGCATTGTAATTTGCAGATTGCAAAACAGCAAATGTGATGTCACTGTTTAAAAAAGGAGGTCGACAGAAGATGGGTAACTACAGGCTCATTAGCTTAACTTCTGTAGTTGGGAAAATGCTTGAATCCATAATCAAGGAGGAAATACTGAGACATCTGGATAGAAATTATCCCATCGGGCAGATGCAGCATGAGTTCATGAAAGGCAGATCATGTTTAACTAATTTACTGGAATTCTTTGAGGACATTATAAGCAGTGGACGACAGGGAACCGCTGGATGTAGTGCATGTGGATTTCAAGAAGGCATTTGACAAAATGCTGCACAAAAGGATGCTGCATAAGATAAAGTTGCCTGGCATTGTGGGTCATGTATTAGCATGGATAGAGAATTGGGTAACTAACAGAGAGCAAAGAGTAGGGATAAATGAGTGATGTCTGGTTGACGATCAGTGCCTAGTGGTATGCCTCAAGGATTAGTGTTGGGTCCACAATTATTTACAATTTACACAAATGATTTCTAAATGCAGTGTGTCAAAGTTCACAGATAACCCTAAAAAGGATGGTAGAGCAAAATATGCAGAGGACACCGAAAGTCTGCAGAGGGGTATAGTTAGGTTCAGTGATTGGGTATGGGTCTAGCAAATGGAGTACAATGTTAGCAAATATAAGGTCATCCGTTTTGGTAGGAGTAACAGCAAAATGGGCTATTATTTAAATGGTGAAAAATTGCAGCATGCTGCTGTGCAGAGGGAGCTGGGTGTCCTTGTGCATGAATCACAAAAAGATGATTTGCAAGTGCAGCAGGTAATTAAAAAGGCAAAAGGAATTCTGCCCTTCATTGCTAAAAGGATTGAGTTTAAAAGCAGGGAGGTTATGTTGCAAAGGTGTGGGGTGCTGGTGAGTCCGTTACTGGAGTAGTGTACAATTTTGGTCTTCTTACTTGACTAGTGGGGGTGGATGTAGAGAATGGGTCTAGAGGTGCGTGGAGAGAATTGTTCAGGCCCTAGAATGTGGGAAGATCCCCCTCCCAAAGACCTGACCTGTTTACCTCCATCCCAACCATTCTCTGACCCTCTGACTTATTCTTCCCCACTCCAACAGTTTTCCCTACCCTTCCCTAATATGTTCTAGCTGCGTCTGTGGTGATAAAAAAGAATTAACATCTTCAGCCTAGTGAATAACCCTCCCCCCACCTGCACCAAAGCTGAAAGTAATGATACAAGGTGGTATTTCATGCTGATGATTGGGTTTGGGGGGATGGTGACATGGGGTTAGGACTGAGCAGATAGATGGAGAAAAAGTGCAAGCCCCTCTCATCTGTTTTTATGTCTCAAGCCCTCCATTTCCGACAATAATATCCATCCTATGGCAACTAGAATTGCACGCAATAGTCCAGAAGAAGCCTCAATGTCCTGTACAACCTTAACATGACTTCTTAACTCCTATACTCAGTGGTATCAACAATGAAGGCAAGAGTGCTAAATGCATTCTTAATCACACTGTCTACCTGTGACAGAAATTTTAAAGAATTATGTATTTGAACCGTTAGGTCTCTGTTCTACAATGCTCTCCAGGGTTTCACCATTAATTTATAAGCTCTGCTCTTGTTTGTTTTACCCAAATGCAATACCTCACATTTATCCAAATAAAACTCTATTTGCTATATTCAGCCCTTTGACCCAGTTGATCAAGGTATCTGTTCCTCAGAAACAGATGCTGCAATGCACCATCTCTTGTTGTACCTTGTACGTGTTCAAGAACAAATCATAGAAACAGACCTGTCTACCAAGCCTGCGTCAACACAAGATGTCATTCTCTTTGTGGTTCATATCTCTCTGTTCTCTGACCTATTAATGTGTCTGTCAAGGTGCCTGTGAAACGTTGCTTCTACCACTTCCTCTGGCACTGCATTCCAGGCATTTACCACCCTCTGCATGAAAACTGGCCTGTCTATGCATCCTTTTAACTTTCTACCTTAATTCTATATCCCCTCAATTTTGTAAGCTTCTATCAGAGCACCCCTCAGCTGATAAAGTACAGATTTGACACAGCCCAGGGAATCCCTTGTGGACTCAGACCTGGAAGCCTCTTTTGGTTCCTCCCGAAGATCATACAGTTTAGAAGTCTGGAATAAAAAATTTCTTACAGTTTAGTTTAATTTTAGTCATCCCCTTTATTTACCAATAGCATCACTATTACGACATAACACTGATACCTATAAGCCAAGCTAACTGGATTCTAATAATCCAGGAGAGTAGAACGTCAGCTCTTCAAGAACCCTGGCAGGCTAGTCTGTTGTACTATCAAAACAGACTACCTTTATACACCACTTTACAAAGGTTGTACTGTCACAAACAAAAGGTGAGCAAAAGCACTGCATGTTCTGAACTAGACAGATAATAGTGAATAATTCGGGAGATAAATTAATTGACACCGTATTTGGTTTCGAGGCCAGAATCAAACATTGTTATTAATTTCACAAAGGAACAGCTGTGAATGTTATCATTCTGTATCCTGTTTGTACAGATTCACTGATGTTACGGCAAATATTCTTAATTGTCCTACCCTCCCTGCCTATCTATTTTCTAAAGTTTAGTTAACGTGTTCTATAATCAAAATTACATTTTAGTCTAGATGTTTAAGGACAAGTTTTAAGGCTATAAACTTTCTCACAGGCTGCAATGTTTAAGTGCAAACAAACCAAGTTTGTCCTGTCTCATCTCATAGGTAATACTGTCCAAACCATGCACTATGCTAGTAAACCTTTTCTGTATCTTCTCCAAAGTTTCTACATCCTTCTGGTAATGTGGCAACCAGAACTATGCAGAATATTCCAAATGCAGCCTCGCTAAAGTTCTGTACAGTTGCAACATGACCTACCAGTTTTTATACTGTATGCCTGAGCAATTAATACAAGCAAGCTAAACACCTTCCTGATCACCTTATCAACTGCATTGCCACTTTCAGAAACAGTGAACCTATAATGTTGCAATCTCTCTATGTTCATGCCTCTAAGGTTCCTATTCTTCACTGGATACTTCCCTCCCAGATTAAATATTTTCAAATGCACCACCTTCCATTTGTCTGGTTTAAATTCCATTTACCATTTCTCCATCCAAATCCCAGCTGATCTATATCCTGCTATATTCTCTGACAATCCTCTTCACTCTCTGAACCTCCCCCAACCTTTACATTGTCATGACCTCTGCTGCATAAAGTAATGCTGCCTGTCTCTAACAAATTCATATTTTTCTAAACATGAATAACTCTGGTCCCTAAAAATCTTCTCCAGTAATTTCCCTACTACTGGAAACGTTCGCAGGCCTGCAATTTCCTGGATTATTGCTTCTTAAACATTAGCTCAGAGTTATTTTAAATATACTTCAAGAAATGTATTCCCTCTAAACCCTTTATATTTTTTTAAAACATTTTCTTTACCCCCCCGCCCCCCCACTACTGCCTAACTGCGATAATGCTTATATTTACCCCAACACCCATGTTGTGTCTGTGCAGGTGCGAGACACAGTGAAAGACAGCAGGTGTCCAAATCTTTATTCAATTTCCACTACCAGCAAGAAAGGAAACAACCAAGTGGCCAGTGACAAGCAGTGCCCTTCTCAGAGGGCAATATTGTATGATCAAACAGCAAAGGCGAGGGCAGGGATTAAATCAAAATAGAGTTAGAGGGGGAAATGATACACTCCACTCCCTGCAGTGCCCACCTCTCCCTGAAAGTCTCAAGGGTGTTAAGATGTTCCTTCTCCAGGGACACCTGAGCTCTGACAGAACTGTGGAAGAGGGGCAGGCAATCGGCCATAACGACTAAACCCTTTATATTACGATCCAGTTCATATCGGAATTTGAAATCCTTTAATATAATTATCTTATTGTTATTTTTACACATCTCAATGAATTGTCTTGGTATTTGCTCTTGCATTGCCTGCTGACTGGAAGCCTGTAATGCACTCCTGGCTATATGATTGCTTTACTCACAAATTCTCATTGGAAGACCCTTCCTAACTTCCAAGATGCTGCCCTTCCTAACTTCAATAATTGACTCCTTAATAATGCAACGCCTCCTCCTCTTTTGCATCCCTACCCTGTCCTGATTGAAGATCCTATGCCCCAGAATATTGAGTTGCTGGTCCTTTCTCTCAACTCGTGACTATAATAGCAACAACACTGCAATTCCATGTGTCAATCCCTTAACTCTGTTAACATGAAAGTAAATGGCATCCACCCTCAATATCTCTTGAAATTCAACAGGGCTGAACTCCCACCACCTTGGTTCCTTTACTAAATTATGCTGAGTCCCTATTTTACTTTCACTCTGTGCCCCCTCCTCTGCACAACTACTTTAAATTCCTGCCAAGAGCACCTGCAAACTCACTTGCAAGGATATTGCTCCTATTCTGTTTCAGATGCACACCCTCCTTATTGTACTCTGAAGTCCTCCCAACTGCACCACTTGAGCCACATATTGATCTACGCTATTCTCCTATTTCTGACCTCATAGTGTGTAGCACGGGGAGGAGTCCAGAGATTACAAACTTTGAGATCTGCTTTTATGTGTTCTGTCAAGAGTGTGGTGCTGGAAAAGCACAGCAGATGAGGCAGCATCTGAGGAGCAGGAAAATCAACGTTTCAAGCAAAGCCCTTTGTCAGGAATGAGGCTGGAAGCCTCGGGGTGTGGAGGGTGGAGAGATAACCTTCATCTTTCCATCCCCCACCCCCCAACCAAAGCTCCCAGCCTCATTCCTGATGAAGGGCTTTTGCCCTGCTCCTTGGATGCTGCCTGACCTGCTGTGCTTTTCCAATGCCACACTCTTCACTCTAATCTCCAGTATCTGCAGTACTCAGTTTTGCCCTTTTTAGTCTGCTTCCTAGCTCCCTAAATTCTTGATGCAAGACCTCATTCCACTAATATCATTGGTACCAAGTTGTATTCTATTTCTGTGGTGTTAACTTCTCCCTTCAGGTTGCCCTGCAGCTGCTTAGTGCGACCCTCAGATTTCAAAATGGAAAACCGATTCATGAGTGGGACACTTGCACTACCTGCCTGTTTCGTGGTCACCCATTCTTCCAGTCCCTTGACTGCAGTGTGATCACGTGACATGCATGCTATGTAACCCAGCCTCAGTGCCTTCAGCAACTTCTTAATCTCCAAAACATTTAGTAGTGAGAAAGCTGTCGAGCCATTTGTTTAAAGTGAGCTTGTACAATTTGCCCTATCATGGAGTAACTTAATCTCTGGAAGATGATGTTCTATGCATCATTCAAAGGAAATGGGCCAAGTTATGATATGATCTTTGACTTCCCTCATATGACAGATCACAAATTCCACTCAGCTGACCTGATCTGCCATAATTTAAACTTGAATTCGCTTAGTGTTACTTGCCAATGTTTCCAATTATTTCATCTGAAAGATATTGCATTTACCTTAAATGTAGTCTCATCTTACTTGCTAACCATTCCCTAGTGCAACTCAGTTCATCTGATAATCTCACAGTTGTTGGACTTCATGTGCCTATACTGATCAGTGAAAATAGTTAGGAAATGAGATACAGAAAATAAAAGAAAAGCCTCCCCTGCTTCAAACAACTGCCACACTCTGTAGGTTGTACTCTATGCTGGTTGCTGAGCCCTGTTTTTTTCAAGATTCTGCAATACAGTTTTTGTATGTTAGTTCTGCCATCCCAGGAATCAGTTTTGTAAACTCCAATATTCCTTCCCTAGCCAGGACATTCTTCTTTAGACCAAGGAGACCAAACTGCACACTGTTTTAGGAGTAGTGATCATAATTCCTTAAGCTTTAAGATAATTATGGCCAAGGATATGCATGGTCATCACATGAAAGTGCTAAATTGAGGAAAGGTTAATTACAACAGAATCAGGCAGCTCTGATGATGAGTCACCAGACTCGAGCATTAGTTTAGCCTTCTCTTCATAGATCCTGTTACAACACAGGTAAACCCCACTGCTAATTTAAACCAGCAACACAGAAAACGTTTGCCCCATGCTGTAATCTTAAAATCCAAGAGGCAAAGAACTATCCCAAAAGTCACTATTTAAAGTAAAAATTAATAACTTTATTCTTTAAGTCGAACAGAGAATATTAACTAACAACTATTTACAACTCATTTCTTTTGAATCTTTCTATCACTTCCTCCTCCACAATATTGGTCCAATTAAAAAAAAAGATTTACAAAAATAAACTTCTTACTTCAAAACCAGGCAGCTTTCTGTTCTTCTCTGCACTCCTGTCTTATTTTCCTCTTGGGGATTCTGGTTCACAGGTCTTTGATAGATAAATGTACCTTTCAGAGAGCAGATCTTTCTGCAAACAGTCATGTTGGTGCTGTTCTTTGCCAGTCTGGCTAACTGTTGAAAATGTCTGATACTTATATACAAAACATCCTATCATTGGTTTGAGGTCATAGAAAATAGTAAGATTCAAATTCAATTGGACTTTTGTATCTGGGGCATCATGTAAACTGATAGGCCAGATTTTGGATTTGTTTTTGTATCTTGGCAACGCAGAACCAGATACAATTTGTGTTTTAACCCAAATGTTACATTTTTAAATATTCAGCACACTTTGTGCTAGCCAAAAGTTTCAGCTCCCTTAAAGGTACAGTACATCCACAACTTCGTAACAATCCTCTCAGACATGTTGCGTTTTGCCAGCAATTTCTGTTGTTGTTCTGAGGTTAGTAAGGAGGAGATGTTATCAATTCTAGAAGGTGTGAAAGTAGACCAGTCCCCTGGGCCGGATGGGATTTTTACTAAAATTCTCTGGGAAGGAAGGAGATAGCTGAGCTTTTGGCCTTAATCTTTGAAGTGTCATTGTGCACAGGTTTAGTACTAGAGGACTGAAAGATTGCAAATGTTGTGCCCTTGTTCAGGAAGAGCAGTAGACATAACTCATGTAATTATAGACCAGTGAGCCTTACATCTGTTGTTGGGAAGGATCATAAGAGATAGGATTGATAATCATCTAGCAAGCAACAGTTTAATTGGAAATAGTCATCATGAATTTGTCGAGGGCAGGTCGTGTCTCACCTTTTTGAGAAGGTGATGAGGGTAGGGCAGTTGACGTGGTGTACATGTACTCCAGCAAAGCCTTTGATAAGGTTTCACGTGGTAGGCTACTGGAGAAAATGCGGAGGCATGGGATTGAAGGTGATTTGCCAATTTGGATTAGAAATTGGCTTTCTGAAAATAGGCAATGAGTGGTGATTGTTGGAAAATATTCAGCCTGGAGTCTGATTACTAGTGTTATGCAAGAAGGATCTGGTTGGGACCATTGCTATTTGTCATTTTTATAAACAACTTAAATGGATGGCATAAGTGGATGGGTTAGTAAGTGTGCAGATGACATAAAAGTTGGTGGAGTGGTGGAACGTATGGAAGAATGTTGCAAGTTGCAGGGCGACTTGGGTAAACTGCAGAACTGGGCTGAAAGGTGGCAAATGGAGTTCAATGCAGATAAATGTGAGGTGATTCACTTTGGGAAGAATAACAGGAAGGCAGAATACTGGGTCAAATGAAAGATTCTTGGTAGTGAGGTGGGGTGGGTGTGGTGGGGGTGGGGATGGGGGAATGGTGGGGTGGGGATGGGGGAGGGTGGGTGTGGTGGGGTAGGGCTGGGGGGAGTGTGGGGCTGGGGGGAAGGTGGGGGTGGGGATGGGGGAGGGTGGGCTGGCTGTGGTGGGGGTGGGGATGGGGGAGGGTGGGCTGGGTGTGGGGATGGGGGTGGGTGGGCTGGGTGTGGTGGGGGTGGGGATGGGGGGGTTGGGGATGGGGGTGGGTGGGCTGGGTGTGGTGGGGGTGGGGATGGGGGGTGGGTGGGGTGGTGATGGTGGGGTGGTGGTGGGGGTTGGGGATGGGGGGTGGGGGGGTGGTGATGGGGGGTGGTGGTGGGGGTGGGGATGGGGGGAGGGTGGGGTGGGGGTGGGGGTGGGGGTTGGTGGTGGGGGTTGGGTGTGGGGGTTGGGGGTGGGGTGCGGGTTGGGTGGGGGGTGTTGGGCATGGAGTGGGGGTGGTGGTGGGGTGTTGGGGATGGGGGAGGGTGGTGTGGTGGGGGTGGGGGGGGAGGGTGGTGTGGTGTGGTGTGGTGGGGGTGGGGGAATGGGAGGGTGGTGTGGTGGGGGTGGGGGTATGGGAGGGTGGTGTGGTGTGGTGGGGGTGGGGGGATGGGATGGGGTGGTGTGGTGGGGGTGGGGGGATGGGATGGGGTGATGTGGTGGGGGTGGGGGGATGGGGTGGGGTGGTGGTGGGTGGGGGGATGGCGTGGGGGTGGTGGTGGTGGGGGGGGAAGGGTGGGGTGGGGGTGGGGGTGGGGGAAGGTGGGGTGGAGAGGGGAGTTGGGGGTGGGGCGGGGGGGATGTGAGATAGAGAGGGAGAGGGAGGATCCAAGGGAATAAGTCACCATTTTCTTAGAAGACGACCAAGACATCACCTAATTCAGCTGAGAAAACAACAAAAGCTGTTACTACCAAAGACTAAAATATCATGGGTGAACATTCCACCATTCTGTAACTACCACTGTTTCTCCTCAGGATCAGTGATGTGCTCTTATCTGTCATCTGATTGTTTACTTCTTTGTCTAACTGATGTTTCAGATCTACACTATTGCTTCTTAACAAAATCAAGAAACTATCAGATAATTCCTGCAAATTATCAACTGTCTATATTAGGTTACTGATCACAATGACTTCCCAAAGTCAAGACTGATTGCAGATAAGTGAATGCTTTGAGACTTGGCTTGGGTACAAGAACATAAGAAACAGGAGCAGAAATAGACCATCTGGCCCATTTAGGCTGTTCTGCTATTCAGTAAGGTCATGGCTGATCTTTCTGTGATGTGGAGGAGCTGGTGTTGGACTGGGGGTGCACAAAAGCAGAAGTCAGAAGAAGGTGGTTATGGTTCAACAGGGTTATTTGAAATCACAAGCTTACAGATGCAGATCCTTTGTCAGGTGAATTGTATTTGGTGAATCCTTTTGAGGACTCAACTCCACTTACCCACCTAGGTGAAAGTGAGGACTGCAGATGTTGGAGTGGAGAGTATGGTGCTGGAAAACCTGAAACATCGATTTTCCTGCTGCTTGGATGCTGCCTGACCTGCTGTGCTTTTCCAGCACCACACTCTTGACTCCACTTACCCACCTGATCACCATTGAGAGAGTTTAGAGCCTTAAAACTTGTCCTTAAACATTTAGATGAAAATGTAATTTAAAATTATAGAACACATCTGCTGCACACTAGAAAATAGATAGGTAGTGAGGGTAAGAAAATTAAGAACATTTGCCTTAATATCAGTGAATCTGTAGAAACAGGACACAGAGTGATAACATGCACGGCTGTTGCTTTGTGAAATTAATAACAATGTTTGATTCTGATCTCAAAACAAAACTCGGCATTAATTAATTTCTCTCCCGAATTATTGTCCTTCACTATTATTTGTTTAGTTGAGAGCGTGCAGTGCTTTTGTTAACTTTTTGTTTTTGTGACAGTACAGCCTTTGTAAACTGATACATAAAGGTCATCTGTTTCTGATAGTACAACAGGGTAGCCTGCCAGGGCTCTTGAAGAGCTGATGTTCTACTGTCCTAGGTTATTAGAATCCAGTTAGCCTGGTTTATAGCTATCAGTGTTATGTTATAGTGGTGATTCTATTAGTAAATTAAGGGAATGATTAAAATTAAGCTAAACTGTCTGTAAGAGTATTTTTATTCCAGACAATGAAAGGTAAAATTTCCGGGACAAACCATGAAAGGCTTCCAGGTTGAATTCACAAGAGATTCCCTGGGCCGTCTCAAATCTGTACTTTATCATTTTGGCATTGCGAGCAGGGTTCCAACAAGGGATATGTTTGAGTGAAACTGGAAAAGAGGAGCTTCAGTTCAATGTCAGACTTGAGACCAATGGGCCCACAAGAGCTTATACCTTGATTGCTCTTGGTCTGCATGTTTGTGATGCTTCCCCATTTCACTCAAAATGAGATCATTTAAATAAGTACTAAAAACAGAAACTGTCAGGGTTTTAGAATATTGAGAATGTTGATTAGTCTCGTTGTTCGTTGTTGGGTTGTTAACTTCTAAAATATGTGTGTGTGTGAGAGAGTGTGAGAGAGAGAGAGAGAGAGAGAGAGAGACTCAGTGCTGGTCCCCTGCAGTTTGCAGCAGGGTTAACCCTTTGAGATTCGTTTTGGATGCACATTTTGTTTGTTGGTTGTGTTTGAATATTAGTGTTTTGTCTGTGTTTTGTGGGGTTGGAACCCCTGTAATAATTGGGGTTGGTGTCACTGGAGATCAATCAGTAGTTTTGTGAAGATTTAAAGTCGGTAGAATAAATGTGGGTGCAACCCTAGATATGATGGAAGACAAATGTCCCTGAGCAGAAATAATAAGTCTGTATCCTAATTATGAGAAACAATTAAGGAGAATATCGGTCGCAGCTGCTCAACAGAATAAGGACTGGTCTCTAGGAGGCACACACAAAGAGTCATAAAGATGTACAGCATGGAAACAGACTCTTCGGTCCAACCCGTCCATGCAGACCAGATATCTCAACCCAATCTAGTCCCACCTGCCAGCACCTGGCCCATATCCCTCCAAACCCTTCCTATTCTAATACCCATCCAAATGCCTCTGAAATGTTGCAATTGTACCAGCCTCCACCACTTCCTCTGGCAGCTCATTCCGTACTCGTACCACCCTCTATGTGAAAAAGTTGGCCCGTGGGTTCTTTTACATCTTTCCCCTCTCACCCTAAACCTATGCCCTCTAGTTCTGGACTTCCTGACCCCAGGGAAATACCCTATTCATGCCCCTCATAATTTTGTAAACCTCTATAAGGTCACCCCTCAGCCTCCGACGCTTCAGGGAAAACAGCACCAGCCTGTTCAGCCTCTCCCTATAGCTCAAATCCTCCAACCCTGGCAACATCTTGTAAATCTTTTCTGAACCCTTTCAAGTTTCACAACATCTTTCCGAGAGGAAGGAGACCAGAATTGCACGAAATATTCCAACAGTGGCCTAAGCAATGTCAATGTCCTAACATGGCCTCCCAACTCCTGTACTCAATACTCTGACCAATAAAGGAAAGCATACCAAAAGCCGCCTTCACTATCCTATCTACCTACGACTCCACTTTCAAGGAGCTATGAACCTGCACTCCAAGGTCTCTTTGTTCAGCAACACTCTAGGACCTTACCATTAAGTGTATAAGTCCTGCTAAGATTTGCATTCCCAAAATGCAGCACCTCGCATTTATCTGAATTAAACTCCATCTGCCACATTTCAGCCCATTGGCCCATCTGGTCAAGATCTTGTTGTAATCTGAGATAATCCTCTTCGATGTTCACTATGCCTCCAATTTTGGTGTCATCTGCAAACTTACTAACTGTACCTCTTATGTTCACATCCAAATCATTTATGTAAATGATAAAATGTAGAGGATCCAGCAGCGATTCTTGTGGCACTCCACTGGTCACAGGCCTCCAGTCTAAAAAACGATCCTCCACCACCACTCTCTGTCTTCTACCTTTGAGCCAGTTCTGTATCCAAATTGCTAGTTCTCTCTGTATTCCATGAGATCTAACCTTGCTAATCAGTCTCCCATGGGAAACTTTGTCGAACGCCTTACTGAAGTCCATATAGATCCCATCTACCACTCTGCCCTCATCAATCCTCTTTGTTACTTCCTCAAAAAACTCAATCAAGCTCGTGAGACATGATTTCCCACGTACAAAGCCATGTTGACTATCCCTAATCAGTCCTTGCCTTTCCAAATAAATGTACATCCTGTCCCTCAGGATTCCCTCCAACAACTTGCCCACCACCGAGGTCAGGCTCACTGCTGTATATTTCCCCGGATTGTCCTTAGCACCCTTCTTAAACAGTGGCACTATGTTAACCAACCTCCAGTCTTCCGACACCTCACCTGTGACTATCGATGATACCAATATCTCTGCAAGAGGCCCAGCAATCACTTCTCTAGCTTCCCACAGAGTTTTAGGGTATACCTGATCAAGTCCTGGGAATTTAGCCAGCTTTACCCGTTTCAAGACATCTAGCACTTCCTCCTCTGTAATCTGGACATTTTGCAAGATGCTACCGTCTATTTCTCTGCAGTCTATAGCTTCCATATCCTTTTTCACAGTAAATACTGATGCAAAATACTCATTTAGTATCTTCCCCCATTTTCTGCAGCTCCACACAAAGGCTGTCTTGCTGATCTTTGAGGGACCCTATCCTCTCCCTCATTACCCTTTTGTCCTTAATGTATATGTAAAAGCCTGTTAGCTTTGGCAAATAGAATTAAGGAGAATCTATCTCATGTCCCATTTTTGCCCTCCTGATTTCCCTCTTAAGTATACTCCTACTTCCTTTTTACTCTTCTAAGGATTCAATCGATCTCTCCTGTCTATACCTGACACATGCTTCCTTCTTTTTCTTAACCAAACCTTCAATTTCTGTAGTCATTCAGCATTCCCAATACCTACCAGCCTTTCCTTTCACCCTGACAGGAGTATATTTTCTCTGGATTCTCGATATCTCATTTCTGAAGGCTTCCCATTTTTCAGCCGTCCCTTTACCTACGAACATCTGTCCCCAATCAGCTTTCGAAAGTTCTTGCCTAATGCCATCAAAATTGGCCTTTCTCCAATTTAGAACTTCAACTTTTAGATCTTGTCTATCCTTTTCCATCACTATTTTAAATCTAAAAGAATTATGGTCGCTGGCCCCAAAGTGCTCCCCCACTGACACTTCAGTCACCTGCCCTGCCTTATTTCCCAAGAGTAAGTCAAGTTTTGCACCTTCTCTTGTAGGTACACCCACATTCTGAATCAAAAAACTGTCTTGTATGCACTTAACAATTTCCTCTCCAACTATACCTTTTACACTATGACAGTCCCAGTCTATGTTTGGAAAGTTAAAATCCCCTATCATAACCACCCTATTCCTCTTAAATCTATTCATTAAAATTGAACAAGGAATTTGGGAAAAAAGAAAGGGAAGTAAGCATAAAGAAGCCATATCAGCATAGAAAAAGGTAGCCAGGGAAAAATGGGAAGAATCCATGCAATCATCGTGGAGACAAAACTATATTAAAAGGGGAATTAGTCATTAACTGAGGAAGGATCTGAACTAAATTGGACAGAACTAAAACGCAAATGTGAAGCACATGAATTAGAAGCAGAATTGGAATTGGCTAGGGAGAAAGTTTTTAAAAAAGCAAAAATTCGGAATCTACACTGAAAAATCAAGGGCACCAAAGAAAACAGAATCCGGTGGATAAACAAAAGACTCTAGTTGCAACCGCGCAGGACGAAACTGACAAAGTCTGTTCCTTGTACCCCACCCTCACCTCTCCCAAAGATTGTTATGAAAGAAAACAAATCCATCTGTGGATGCGGAGTGGGACATTGATTCAGAGGAGGAATTATTTTATGCCACCTGTCCTGTCAGCCGACTCCTCCGGTTCCCCACAAGAAACGTCCCCTTTACTCTGATGATGAACGTGCCGAGGCTCATTGACCTTGCCCCAACTGTTTAGCCTAATAAGGATTCTGCTTACTACGAACCCATTGCCTACCACTCTCGGAGTCAATTAAAATTAAAAGGTGGAAGAAACACCGAAGAACATAGAACAATACAGCACAGAATAGGCCCTTCAGCCCTCGATGTTACGCTGACCTGTGTACATTTTCTCAGCTCGTCCCCCTGCGCTCTCCCAAAAGCATCTATGAGTTATCTAAGTATTGTTTAAATCTCCCTAATGTGGTTGAGTTGACTACCTTAGCAGATAGGGCATTCCATGCCCTTACCATTCTCTGTGTAAAGAACTTGCCTTCGACATCAGTCTTAAATCTATCACCCTTCAATTTGTAGTTATGCCCTCTCATACAAGCTGACTCATCATCCTAGGAAAAAGTCTCTGTCTACCCTGTCTATTCCTCTGATCATCTTGTATGTCTCTATCAAATCCTCCCTTAGCTGCCTTCTTTCCAATGAGAAAAGACCCAAGTCTCTCAGCCTTTCCTCATAAGACCTTCACTCCAGACCAAGCAACATCCTGGTAAATCTCCTCTGCACCTTAAAGAGACTCCTTTGATTTCCACTTCCCATAAACTAATAAGTCCCGAAGACATCGATGATTTGCAATCGAAGTCTCAGGACCTTAATATCAGTCCTTGCACTCACCCTGATGTGGGAGGGCCAAAACAAAATTTCCCGAATAAAGGAGTTCCTAACCCACAGGCCCTGAATCCAGGACAAGCCCAATTTGTGGATCTTTATCAACCATGGAAACCACGTGAACTTTCAAGCATTATTCAATAAGGCTCCAGATTATGGAAATAATCCTGAGGGATTTGTTAATTACATTAATAGGACTAGGAGCAATTATAATACAGCCTTCCAAGACCGAATTCACCTCATAGAGTACACCCTTTATCTTGAAAAATGGCTGAATTCTTAGAAATTTTATAATGTAATAATCATACCCAGCTTGTAGTATGGCACCAGGCCAATCCTAACAGATCAGATTGGATTATTAACTGTCTTTGCCAAGCAGTATGTCATGCAGTTGATGTGAATAAAGTCTTAAGATGTGAACACAGCTCGGGCGAAGGGGATAAGGCGTTCCTTGTCTGTTTCAAGGAATGCTATGGCACTTACTCGGGTGACCCTAACTACCCATAAAGGCGATCATCCCAATTTAATGCCCTGTGTATGACTGTGTTATCTGATCAGGTACAGAAAGCTATTAAAACCTACAACATCCACTGGCAAGATGCTGAGGTTGCACTATTCAACCAAGAAGTTTGTTACTTCTGGGAACTAAAGGATCCCAACAGTAAGGCTACCATCAACAAGGTCAAGACAGAATTTGCCCAAACTGCAGGGGCTAAACCTAAACCCAGGGTTCAAAATAGACCTATCCGTCCGCAAGGCCAGTCAGGCTATCAAATGGAACCCTCTTTCTATCATCCAGTGTGCCAGGACAGTAGGACTGGTACCATGTATTCACAACATCCCAATGGACCTTTGGATCCTCCTATGTATCCTCCCCAACAGTGCATGATACCCCTTACTCCTCATACATCCTCTCACTACTCTTCACCAACCCCCTACCCCCCCCACCACCACCACCACCACCACCCCTACAGTCCCCCAACAATCACACGTTTGTTTCAGTTGTAATCAACCGGGACCTTGGTTCAAGAACAGTCCCCAGTTGATTGCTGGAGTGGAAGCAACTGGCAACCTCTTGGTCACCCTCCCCAGGGACCTCAGCAGGTTGCCCCTTTTACAGCACAAAACCCTTTTCCATCCTGGACACCTGTGTTACAGTTATTCTCACCCAGCAACATGGCTCCTCTTAGCGCCTTGTTGCATTTTATTCTACTAAGCTTGACCCTGTTGCTCAAGTTATGCCTTCCTGCACCCAGATTCTCCCCACCATCCATACTATTAGTGGCTGCCTGTAATATAACTTTGCATCAAAATGTAGAAGTCTGTGGTATCCTCCATACTACAGTTCGTCTCAGTCGCTATGAGATTTCATTACTTCAGAATCGGCTATTCTCCTTTAAATGCTGCTCTCACATTAAACGACTACTTTCCTGCAGGGAGAACCTTTTTGAACTGCCTGATCCTCCCCATGATTGTGTTTCATATATGATCTTGTTACTAAACCATGTCCTGATCTTACAGATCAAGTTTTTGTTAACTGGACCTTACACTTTATATCAATGGTTCTCCTATCTCTCCAGAGGGCAAATTCACGTCAGGATATGAGATTGTCACTTTGTCCTATACAATAGAAGCTTATTCTGACCAACCAACTTGTTCCGCCCAACAGGCTGAACTCCTTGCTCTCACCTGTGCCTTCGTACTTGCTGAAGGAAAGTCAGCTAATATCTATACTGATTCCTGCTACGCTTTTGGTCAATTCTGGCAGTAGCGCAGCTTCCTTGCTTCATCAGGAACCCCTATCTTCATCTCCTCAGTGCTATTCAATTTGGCAATTATTAAATGTTCTGCTCACTGCTCTGATACTTCCGACGTCACTAAAAGCAACAATGTTGCTGACGTGCCTGCTAAGAAAGCAACTTTTGACCAAAAAGACGTGGTTATTCAGATGATGAATAGGAAACCAAAGGGAAACTCTCCTGTTTCCTCTTCTACACCCTGACCCCAAGTAAATACGGACACATCGGGGGACGCCTCTGATGAGGAAAGACAAAGATGGATGAACCATAGTTGTTATGTAAATAGTTACAATAAGCTTTGGGTTACGCCGGTAGGACAGACATGTCTGCCCAACTCACTTCTGCCTATTCCAGTTGATTATGTTCAAACACATATGCATGTAGGTATGGAGGGAATGATGGACAGAATTCTCCATACCTGGTGGAATCCCCACCTGCAAGAAAAAGCAAAACAAGCAGCTGCAAATTGCCTAATGTCAAAAGCGTAATCCTGGGAAAGGAGTAATGTTTTCACTAGGTGAAACTCCCTTGCCAAGTGCATCTTTTGATACTATCCAGTTAGATTTTACCTAGCTGCCATTGTTATAAGTATTGCTTAGTGATAATCGCTGTATTTAATAAAAGGATTGAAGTTTATCCCTGTACTGACTGCACAGCAACATCTACTTGTAAAATTCTACGAATTGGAGTACTGGTAACGGTCTCTTCCGATAATGCTCTCCACTTCTGTGTGGAGCTAAACAAGGCACTATATCAGAGTTTAAATATGAATCAAAAATTCCATTGTGCCAATGATATGGGTGATGTAATTTCTGCAGTTTAACTAAGGGTTAATAAGTAAGGGCGAACTGTGAGACTGAATGTAAGTTAGCCTGGAAACAGGGAGAAACTGATGTCAAAAACATGGCGGTTTGTAACCTTGAATGAAACTGACGTAAGCTGTTAATTAAAAATAGGCTGCTATGAAGCTAGGTAACCTTGGCAATAATACAATAGAAGCTCTTAAAATATTAGAAACATACAGATAACCAAGGCCTGGGATAGAGAAGCGTGAAATGTTTTGACCATTGTGAATTGTAAAACAATATTTAATCAAAGAATTGGCAGAGAAAAGCGTGAAATGTTTTAACCAATGGAATTGTCATTAATGATTTTACATGTAAAAATAATGTATAAATATTAGTGCTGTAAAATCTTCTGTCGCGATTCTTCAGAAGCTCTTTTTTTTTGGAAGCCGCCCAAACTTGCAAATTTGAAATAAACATCCGTTGCTCATTTGTGTGTCTCGCAGCATTTCGAGTTGCCACGGGAAAAGCGGTAGCCGGAGGGGATGAGGGCTGGTGCTGTCAGCTTGGAGTTCGCCTCCTAGGATGGGACCTTGTGGACAGTCTCCCTCGAAGTCAAGGGTTAAAGGACAGTCCGTGGTCGGCAGAGTGTGGAGGCAGAACTCGGTTGATCTGAACCATAGCCCTAGTGTAGAGTAGTTAGCCGAGTGTCAGGGACTCTTCTCCGGAGATTTAGAATACCTAGACAGAATTCACTTATAACACCAACCATCCCCGAGCAGCAGGAATTGTAGAAAGAGCCGATGATACCTTAAAAGATTAGCGAAGCAATTTGAAAGAAGAAACGGGCCTTACTTGGCTGCTTGTACTCCCAATTGCCCTTTTCAATATGAGCTGAAAATGTGTTGCTGGTTAAAAGCACAGCAGGTTACGCAGCATCCAAGGAACAGGAAATTCGACGTTTCGGGCCAGAGCCCTTCATCAGGAATGAGGAGAGTGTGCCAAGCAGGCTAAGATAAAAGGTAGGGAGGAGGGACTTGGGGGAGGGGCGATGGAGATGTGATAGGTGGAAGGAGGTCAAGGTGAGGGTGATAGGCCGGAGTGGGGTGGGGGCGGAGAGGTCAGGAAGAAGATTGCAGGTTAGGAGGGCGGTGCTGAGTTGAGGGAACCGACTGAGACAAGGTGGGGGGAGGGGAAATGAGGAAACTGGAGAAATCTGAGTTCATTCCTTGTGGTTGGAGGGTTCCCAGGCGGAAGATGAGGCGCTCCTCCTCCAGCCGTCGTGCTGTTATGTTCTGCCGATGGAGGAGTCCAAGGACCTGCATGTCCTTGGTGGAGTGGGAGGGAGAGTTAAAGTGTTGAGCCACGGGGTGGTTGGTTGGTCCGGGCGTCCCAGAGGTGTTCTCTGAAGCGTTCCGCAAGTAAGCGGCCCGTCTTCCCAATATAGAGGAGGCCACATCGGGTGCAGCGGATGCAATAGATGATGTGTGTGGAGGTGCAGGTGAACTTGTGGCGGATATGGAAGGATCCCTTGGGGCCTTGGAGGGAAGCGAGGGAGGAGGTGTGGGCGCAAGCTTTACATTTCCTGCGGTTGCAGGGGAAGGTGCCGGGAGTGGAGGTTGGGTTGGTGGGGGGTGTGGACCTGACGAGGGAGTCATGAAGGGAGTGGTCTTTGCGGAACGCTGATAAGGGAGGGGAGGGAAATATATCCCTGGTGGTAGGGTCCGTTTGGGGGTGGCGGAAATGATGGCGGATGATACGTTGTATACGGAGGTTGGTGATGATACGTTGTATACGGAGGTTGGTGATGAGAACCATGACACAGAAAATGATTGGATTCTTGACGGCCGAACCGATACATGGAAAGCCCTTGAGGATTCCCTGGTCTGCACCATTAACTGCCCAACATCCTGCTGGTGTGCATGACAGAGCAGAAGAGATGCATAGATACCTGATTAAGCTAACCAAAGCATTGCAGTCTTATCATCAACAGGTCAAAGAAGCCTATCGAATACCAGGGAAGGTAGAAGAAAGAGCTCCAATGTTTAAAAACAATAACCCTGATGACTACGTACTATTGAAACACTTTAAAAATGAAAAATTGGGCCCCTGCTGGAAAGGCCCTTATCAAGTTCTTTTGACAACTGAAACTGCAATAAAGGTAGAAGGATGCTCTTCATGGTTCTACAAAGGACATTGCAAGCTAGTATCCCCCTCACAGTGGAGAAAGTGAGGACTGCAGATGCTGGAGATCAGAGCTGAAAAATGTGTTGCTAGAAAAGCGTAGCAGGTCAGGCAGCATCCAAGGAGCAGGAGAATCGATGTTTCCGGCATAAGCCCTTCTTCAGGAATGAGGAAGGTTGCCAGGCAGGCTAAGATAAAAGGTAGGGAGGAGGGACTTGGAGGAGGGGCACTGTGGATGCGTTTTTTTTGGTGACGGAAATGACGAAGGATGATACGATGTATCTGGAGATTGGTAGGGTGGTAGGTGAGGACCTTTTTTTTGGTGGCAGAAATGACGAAGGCATTCCCAATGCCCCTCCCCCAAGTCCCTCCTCCCTACCTTTTATCTTAGCCTGCTTTTATCATGAGAAGGCATAATTCTATAACCTCATCCACTGTTACTTTGAAATGTTTGTCTGTTCCACTCTCAAAATGAACCGTACAGATTGCAGTATTGAGCACATAGTACTGAAATCACCAAACCCTTGGCAACTGTTGCCATGAGACGGACCACCTATACATTCTTGATGGAATTTTTTTTAGATTCCCTACAGAGTGGAAACAGGCCCTTTGGCCCAGCAAGTCTGCACCAACCATCCGAATAGTCACCCACCCAGTCCCCTTTCCCCCTGACTAATGCACCTAACACTGTGGGCAATTTAGCATGGCCAATTCACCTGACCTGCACATCTCTAGACTGTGGGAGGAAACCGGAGCACCTGGAGGAAACCCACACAGACACTGAGAGAATGTGCAAACTTCACCCAGACAGTTGCCCAAGGCTAGAATCGAACCTGGGACCCTGGTGTTGTGAGGCAGCAGTGTTAACCACTGGGCTACATGCTGCCCCAAATCATCTCCTATCCAACCTACGCCACTGATAGAAGTACCTTTACACGTTTCCTGTAATCAGTAGCTACTATAATCAACAATTCAAATTGAAAAAAATTAAGAAAGACAAAAAATACTTTGCACTCCCAATCCTCCATCTGTTTCTTTATTCAAGCTAAACCCCCTGATTCATTTGTTATCTGCTCACTGTTCTATCATTCTGATGTACAGTGTATAGATATGACTCAACCACTTATGCAATCCCTCATTTGTGATGGAAAAGCCCATTCCATAGAAGAAGCACATCGCTTTGTGAAATGCACTAACGAACCTAAATGTTAACCTGGTTCTGCTGTTAGAATGGTGCATTGAAAGACTTTCCGGTACCCACGACATGGGGCAAGTTAAACAAAACTATGTAAAAATATTATCAAAGACACTGCCGTACTCCTGTCCTCTATCCATTAATACACTTGGACAACCGAAAGTTTTATAGCACTCACTGTTTACAACATTCAGTTCTCGCTCTGAGTGGATTTGTCGTTCATTCACAGAAGTGCACCCTTGGAACTCCTTTTAGCCTTCATTGGCTCTGCAAAAACAAAGCCTACCCATATTTAGCCAATGACTGGTACAGACGTTGTGCCCCAGTATACACCTTATCTCTTTCTAACCTCCACCATGAAGTACCTGAAGTAGATGATGAATGGAATGCCCACTAACATATGAATTGGTACAGAACAAAATGTAGAGGAAAAACAAAGCAGGACTTCCACAACTTCTTCCATCAATAAACCTAGTGGTCAAAGATGCTGGGAGATCTTATTTCTGGCTGGGGTGTTGAAGTGGCCCGAGATCAGATAATTGACCTTGCATATGACATCGAAAAACTTGCTAACTCAACTGCCCATGTTTTGAAACTGGTGAACAAAGACCCGGATGGTGATCCTTCAGAATCGGCTAGTGCTAGATTTCCTCCTTGCTAAAGAAGGAGGCACTTGTTCAGTCATTGGCCCACAATGTTGCACCAACATTGATTTCTCAAAAGATATTTCAGACAACGCAGATGTTGTCAACAAAAAGAGTTGATGCAGGGAAGATACCTGCCCCACCATCATCTGATTCATGTGGATGGAGTGTTACTTGCTGGCTATGGTTGCTGTGCGGATGGATCGTGTGGGGTGTACTGATAGTCTTTGGTCTCATCCTAGGAATATCATTGTCGTACGCTTATGCACGAAATGGACCATACATTGCTTTTCACCTAAGCCAAAGAGGAATCTGGTTAATCCACCCTTGTCTATCCCTGTGCCTCCATGCCCGAATGTCATGCTGAAATCCAGTATCTTTCAGACTCTGCTCCTCCGAATAATGACTCGCCAGAGGCGGCACTTGACTTATTAAGACTACAGATCAGCTGACTGGACTAATTATACCTGTATAAGCTATGTAGTTGTCATGAAATGACAAAAGGAAAGAATGAGAAAGTTTATTGCCTTAAAACTTGTCCTTAAACATTTTGACTAAAATGTAATTTAGAATTATAGAACACATCTGCTGCACACTAGAAAATAGACAGGCAGGGAGGGTAAGACAATTAGGAAAGTTTGCTTTAACATCAGTGAATCAGTATAAACAGGACATGGAGTGATAACATTCAAGGCTGTTTTTTTGAAAAAGTGATAACAATGTCCGAAACTCTGTATCAATTAACCTCTCTTCTGAATTATTGTCCTTCACTATTATCTGTCTAGTTGAGAACATGCAGTACTTTTGTTAACTTTGTGTTTGTGACAGTACAACCTTTGTAAACTAGCATATAAAGGTAGTCTGTTTTTGATAGTACAACAGAGTAGCCTGCCAAGGCTCTTGAAGAGCTGATGTTCTACTTTCCTGGGTATTAGAATCAAGTTAGCCTGGTTTATAGGTATCAGTGTTATGTTGGAACAGTGATGCTATTAGTAAATTAAGGGAATGATTGCACTTAAACTAAATTGTCTGTAAGAGTATTTTTATTCCAGCCTATTAAAGGTACGATCTCCAGGACAAACCATGAGAAGCTTACATAAGGGATTCCCTGGGCTGTCTCAAATCTGTATTTTAACACCATAACCCATAATTCCTTTACAGTTAAAAATAATCTATCTTTCTTTGCCTTAAAAACACTCAAAGAGATAGCCTCAACTGCTTCACTAGACGGGGAATTCCACAAATTCGCAACCCTTTGGGTGTAGAAGATCCTCCTCAACTTAGTCCCTCTTTATTTTGAGGCTATGTTCCCGACTTGATGTGTTCCTATTAGATTCAATCCCTCTTCCCCCCCAGTTCTTACAAATTCCAATATATACAGTCCCAGTCTATTCAATCTCTTCTCATAAGTCAGTCCTCTAAATTACATAATGAACTTAGTGAGCCTTCTCTGCACCTCTTCTAGTGTCTTTTAGTCTTCTAGTTCCCCAACGGAACTTGCCCAGTCCAACCGATCTTCCGTTTACAGTCCTCTCAACCTACTTTCAATTTCACAAGTCCATTCAAAACCCCACCCCAACTTCGCCTGGAGATTTTTTTTCTGCCACTGAGTCTTCATTCAACATTGCGCCTGTTCTGTATACTGGTGGAGTATGCACTTTGAACGTGATGTAACAGCATGGAGGGTCTGAAATCATGTGCAATTTCAAGTCAGCACACATGCACAGTTGCTCTGTGAATGCAGTGTAACCAGAAACTAACAAATAAATCATTAGTTCTAAACATATGTCTGTTGCGAATTTCTCAAATCTGCAAGACTCCTGGTCCCTTGCTGTGTCATCCTTATTCAAGTGGCTTGAAACATTGGCATGGACACAAAAAGAAACACAAACCACCAGGGTTCTGGTTAAAAACACAATGAAACACTAATGCCCAACCATATATGCAAATTTAGAGATGTTCAAAATTTGGTCATGTTGAACACCACACATCCAGCAATATGCAAGGTGTGCAGTGCAGCTCTGTTTTTAAGAAGTTCTCAGCAATATTTGCTTACAATCTAAAACAACACCACAAAATACTGGACAAAGTCAATATGTTGTAGAGAGAAACAGAATTAATGTTTTGGGTTGTGGCATGACTATTGTTCAGTGCAGCGAGTGGGATACGAATATGGGTGCAGGGGAAAAAGTGTGCGGCTGGGACATGAAGAGAGGACATGGGGGTGGAAGTGAGATGTAGGGTGTAATGTGGGTGAGTAATTGAAGAATCGGGTGAGGGGTGGAGTAAGGGTGTGTGAAGTTGGAGTGTATTGTGAGGAGGGTGTTGACAGTGGGACGGAGGGAGGGTCGGGGATGCGGTGCGGTGATGATGGAGTAGGAAATGTGTGAAGTGAGGTTTGGGAGGTGGGTGTGATCCATTAACCAGGCCTGACTCTGGGCAGGCGGGACACCTGGTCACCTTCTGCAGACTGGCTGGTGGTCACGGTGGCAGTTCCCTCACCTGTTGCCGAGCTCCGGCGGCCGGGACGCAATGTACTCGGCGTATGCGGTGCGAAAATTTGGTTCTCATTTACGGCATTGAGGAAACGGCCACAAAAAATCACCATCGGCAGCAAGAAAGCAGCGACAGCAAACGTCATGGCGGCAGGAGCACGAAGAGCTCCAACTGTCATCTCGCGTTCAAATCCTGCGCAGGCGCAGCAGGCAAACGCGTGCGCAGGCGATTTGGAAAAAAGCGCGGGAATGTCGCGTGCTCGGAAAGTGAGTGCAAGCTGAGAGCAAAGGCAGAAAAGTGAGAGGGAAAACAGAGAGATAATACAGAAACAGACAGAGAGAGAAAAAAAAACAGGAAGAGAGTGAGAAGACAGGGCGAGAGAATGCCTTTTAAATGTTGACATTGTACCAGCCTCCACCACATCCTCTGGCAGCTCATTCCATACACTTACCACCCTCTGTGTGCAAAGGTTGCCCCTTTGGTCTCTTTTATATCTTTCCCCTCTCACCCTAAACCTGTGCCCTCTAGTTCTGGATTCCCTGATCCCAGGGAGAAAAGACGGCGAGAGAGAGAGTGAGAGAGAACACGTCGAGAGAGAGATAGGGCGGGAGAGAGGACGGTGAGAGAGAGAGAGAGAGACAATGCCGAGCGAGAAAGGGGGGAGAGAGGATGGTGAGAGAGAGAAGGTGTGTGAGAGAGAGAGAGAGAGAACACGTCGAGAGAGAGATAGAGAGAGGACGGTGAGAGAGAGAGAGAGAGACAATGCCGAGCGAGAAAGGGGTGAGAGAGAGAAGGTGTGTGTGAGAGAGAGAGAGAGAGACAACGGCGAGAGAGAGATAGGGGGAGAGAGGACGGCGAGTGAGAGAAGGTGAGAGAGACAATGCCGAGAGAGAGATGGGGGGAGAGAGGACGGCGAGTGAGAGAAAGTGTGTGTGTGTGTGTGAGAGAGAGAGAGACAACGCCGAGAGAGATGGGGGGAAGAGAGGATGGCGCGAGAGAGAGAAGTGAGAGAGAGAGAGACAACGCCGAGAGAGATGGGGGGAAGAGACGACGGCGAGAGAGAGAGAGAAGTGAGAGAGAGAGAGACAACGCCGAGAGAGATGGGGGCAGAGGATGGCAAGAGAGAGAAGGTGTGTGTGAGAGAGAGAGAGAGACAACGCCGAGAGAGATAGGGGGGAGAGAGGACAGTGAGAGAGAGAGAGAGAAAAGGTGTGTGTGAGAGAGAGAGAGAGACAACGCCGAGAGAGATAGGGGGGAGAGAGGACGGTGAGAGAGAGAAGGTGTGTGTGTGAGAGAGAGAGAGACAATGCCGAGAGAGATAGAGGGAGAGAGGACGGCGAAAGAGAGAGAAGGTGTGTGAGAGAGAGAGAGACAACGCCGAGAGAGAGATAGGGGGGAAAGAGGACGGTGAGAGAGAGAAGGTGAGAGAGAGAGACAATGCCGAGAGAGATAGGGAGGAGAGAAGATGGCGAGAGAGAGAGAGAGAAGGTGTATGTGAGACAGAGAGAGACAACGCCGAGAGAGATAGGGGGGAGAGAGGACAGCGAGAGAGAGGTGTGTGTGAGAGAGAGAGAGAGGTGCCGTCAAGAGAGATAAGGTGGGAGAGAGGACGGCGAGAGAGAGAAGGTGAGAGAGAGAGAGAGACGCCGCCAAGAGAGAGAGGATTGGAGAGAGGACGGCGAGAGAGAAGGTAATGATATCTAAGAAGGCTCCATAAATGAAGCCATAGCTGAAGAATTCAAATTTTCAAGATGAGCAATCAAACTGCTAGGACTGCACAGAAAGGCTCCCAGTTAGAGAGAAATAGAAGAAACATATGTAGGCAATCGCAGAATCACAGGTTCTCCTGAGTCTCCTGAGCCTTACATCGGTGGTGGGCAAGTTGTTGGAGGAAACAGGGAGATAATGGACTTGAATGTGTGGCTGAGGAACTGGTGCAGGAAGCAAGGATTTAAATTCTTGGATCACTGGGGTATATTTAGCGGTAAGGATAAATTATACAAGAAAATTGGGTTGCACCTTAATAGGTGGGGGAACCAGCATTCTGGCAGGTAGCTTTGCCACTGCAACACAGCTGTGTTTAAACTAAATAGCGCGGTAAGGGGGGGTGGGGGGGGAACAAACTGGAAGTTTAAGAAGGAAGTTAAAGGGAAAGTTAGAACAAGACAAATCAGGAAAGACAACGGAATCAATGGAGCAGAAAACTCAAAAAAGGATCATGCCGTAAGATTAAGTGAAATAGGGATTGATAGGCGAGGTGAGTAACAAATTAAAAATATTATATATGAATGCAGAAAGCATTAGAAATAAGGTGGATGAGTTTGAGGCTCATTTGGAAATTGGCAGTTACGATGTGGGGATAACTGAGACGTGGCTTCAAGTGGACAGGGCCTGGGAAATGAATATTCAAGGCCATACGTGCTATTGTAAGGACAGACTGATTGACAGAGGGGGTGGGGTGGCCCTGTTGTTCAGGAATGATATTCAGTCCCTTGTGCGGGGGGACCTAGAATCAGGGGATGTAGAATCAGTATGGATAAAACTGAGAAATTCTAAAGGTAAAAAGACCCCAATGGGAGTTATCTACAGGCCCCCAAATAGTAGCCTGGATGTAGTGTGTAAGTTTGAATAAGGAGCTGAAATTGACCTGTCGCAAAGATATTACTTCAGTTGTTATGGGGATTTCAACATGCAGGTAGACTGGTAGGATGGTACTGGACCCCAAGAAAGAGAGTTTGTGGAGTGCCTCTGAGATGGATTCTTAGAACAGCTTGTGCTGGAGCCTACCAGGGAGAAAGCAATTCTGGATCTGGTGTTGTGCAACAAACCGGATTTGATCAGGGACCTCGAAATAAAGGAGCCATTAGGAGGTAGTGACCACAATACAATAAGCTTTAGTCTGCAGTTTGAAAGGGAGAGGGTAGAATCGGAAGTGACAATATTTCAGTTGAATAAGGGGAACTATGGAGCTATGAGGAGGAGCTGGCCAAAGTTCAATGGTGCAATACCCTAGCAGAGATGGCAGTGGAACAACAATGGCGGGTATTTCTGGGTATAATGCAGAAGATGCAGGATTAGTTCATTCCAAAAAGGAAGAAAGATCCTAACGGGAGGCAGGCGTGGCCATGGCTGGCGAGAGAAGTTAAGGCCCATATAAAGACAAACGGGAAAAAGTATAACATAGCAAAGATGAGTGGAAAATTGGAGGACTGGGAAGCTTTTAAAGCACAACAGAGGATACTTAAAAAGGAAATATGCAAAGATAAAATAAGATACGAAGGTAAAACTGGCCAAAAATATACAGGAGGATAGTGAAGGCTTTTTTAGGTATGTGAAAAGATAAAAAATGGTTAAGACTAAAATTGGGCCCTTGAAGACAGAAACGGGTGAATTTATTACGGGGAACAAAGAAATGGCAGAAGAGTTGAATTGTTACTTTAGATCTGTCTTCACTGGGGAAGACATGAGCAATCTCCCAGATGTAATAGTGGCTGAAGGACCTGAACTGAAGGGAATTTATATTAGGCAGGAAATGGTGTTGGAGAGATTGTTAGGTCTGAAGGCTGACAAGTCCCCAGGACCTGATGGTAGGGTACTGAAGGAGGTGGCTCTAGAAATCGTGGATGCATTGATGATCATTTTCCAATGCTCTATAGATTCAGGGTCAGTCCCTGCGGATTGAAGGGTGGCTAATGTTGTCCCACTTTTTAAGAAAGGAGGGAGAGAGAAAACAGAGAATTATAGCCCAGTTAGTCTGACCTCAGTGGTGGGAAAAATGCCGGAGTCAATTATAAAGGACGAAATTAAGACACATCTGGATAGCAGTAACAGGATAGGTCAGAGTCAGCATGGATTTATGAAGGGGAGATCATACTTGACTAATCCTCTGGAAAGTTTTGAGGATGTAACTCTGAAGATGGACAAGAGAGATCCAGTGGATGTAGTATACCTGGATATTCAGAAAACCTTTGATAGAGTCCCACATAGGACGTTAGTGAGCAAAATTAGGGCACATGATATTCGGGGCAAAATACTGAAATGGATTGAAAATTGGTTGGCTGACAGGAAACAGAGTAGTGATAAACGGCTCCCTTTCGGAATGGCAGGCGGTGACCAGTGGTGTGACGAAGGGATCAGTGCTGGACCACAGCTTTTTACAATGTACATTAATGATATAGGTGAAGGTATTAAAAGTAATATTAGCAAATTTGCCAATGATACAAAGCTGGGTGGCAGGGTGAAAGTGAGGTGGATGTCAGGAGAATACAGGGTGACCTGGACATATTAGGTGAGTGGACAGATGCATGGCAGATGCAGTTTAATGTGGATAAATGTGTGGTTATCCACTTTGGTGGCAAGAACAGGAAGACAGATTACTACCTCAATGGAGTCAAGTTAGGTAGAGGCAGTATAACGAGATCTAGGTGTTCTTATACATCAGTCAATGAAAGCAAGCATGCAGATACAGCAGGCAGTGAAGAAAGCTAATAGCATGTTGGCCTTCATAACAAGAGGAATTGAATGACGAGAACGAGGGTAGGTCCGATCAAGGACAGTAATGGGAGATTGTGTATTGAGTCGGAAGAGATAGGAGAGGTCTTGAACAAGTACTTTTCTTCAGTGTTTACGAACGAGAGGGACCGTATTGTTGAATAGGAGAGTGTGAAACGGACTGGTAAGCTAGAAGAGATACTTGATAGGAAGGAAGATGTGTTGGACATTTTGAACAACTTGAGGATAGACAAGTCCCCCGGGCCTGACGGGATATATCCTAGGATTATGTGGGAAGCAAGAGAGGAAATTGCAGTACCGTTGGCAATTATCTTTTCGTCTTCACTGTCAACGGGGGTGGTACCAGGGGACTGGAGAGTAGCGAATGTTGTGCCCCTGTTCAAAAAAGGGAATAGGGATAACCCCGGAAATTACAGGCCAGTTAGTCTTACTTCTGTGGTAGGCAAAGTAATGGAAAGGGTACTGAGGGATAGGATTTCTGAGTATCTGGAAAGACACTGCTTGATTAGGGACAGCCAGCACGGATTTGTGAAGGGTAGGTCTTGCCTTACAAGTCTTATTGAATTCTTTGAGGAGGTGACCAAGCATGTGGATGAGGGTAGAGCAGTGGATGTAGTGTACATGGATTTTAGTAAGGCATTTGATAAGGTTCCCCATGGTAGGCTTATGCGGAAAGTCAGGAGGCATGGGATAGAGGGAAACTTGGCCAATTGGATTGAAAACTGGCTAAGCAGTCGAAGTCAGAGAGTGGTGGTAGATGGTAAATATTCAGCCTGGAGCCCAGTTACAAGTGGAGTTCCACAGGGATCAGTTCTGGGTCCTCTGCTGTTTGTAATTTTTATTAATGACTTGGAAGAGGGAGTCGAAGGGTGGGTCAGTAAATTTGCAGATGATACGAAGATTGGTGGAGTTGTGGACAGTGAGGAGGGCTGTTGTCGGCTGCAAAGGGACTTAGATATGATGGAGAGCTGGGCTGAGGAGTGGCAGATGGAGTTCAACCCTGCCAAGTGTGAGGTTGTCCATTTTGGAAGAACAAATAAGAATGCGGAATACAGGGTTAACGGTAGAGTTCTTAGTCAGGTGGAGGAACAGAGGGATCTTGGGGTCTATGTACATAGATCTTTGAAAGTTGCCACTCAGGTGGATAGAGCTTGTAAGAAGGCCTATGGTGTATTAGCGTTCATTAGCAGAGGGATTGAATTCAAGAGTCGTGAAGTGATGTTGCAGCTGTACAGGACTTTGGTTAGGCCACATTTGGAGTACTGTGTGCAGTTCTGGTCGCCTCACTTTAGGAAAGATGTGGAAGCTTTGGAGAGGGTGCAGAGAAGATTTACCAGGATGTTGCCTGGAATGGAGAATAGGTCGTACGAGGACAGGTTGAGAGTTCTCGGCCTTTTCTTGTTGGAACGGCGAAGGATGAGGGGTGACTTGATAGAGGTTTATAAGATGATCAGAGGAATAGATAGAGTAGACAGTCAGAAACTGTTTCCCGGGTACAACAGAGTATTACAAGGGGACATAAATTTAAGGTGAAGGGTGGAAGGTATAGGGGAGATGTCAGGGGTGGGTTCTTTACCCAGAGAGTGGTGGGGGCATGGAATGCGCTGCCCGTGGCAGTGGTAGAGTCAGAATCATTGGCGACCTTTAAGCGGCAATTGGATAGGTACATGGATGGGTGCTTAATCTAGGATAGATGTTCGGCACAACATCGTGGGCCAAAGGGCCTGTTCTGTGCTGTATTGTTCTATGTTCTATGAATATAGAAGCAAAGAGTCCTTCTGCAGCTGTACAGGGCCTAGTGAGACCGCACCTGGAATATTGTGCGCAGTTTTGGTCTCCAAATTTGAGGAAAGACCGCACCTGGAGTACTGTGTGCAGTTTTGGTCTCCAACTTTAAGGAAGGACATTCTGGCTATTGAGGGAGTGCAGCGTAGATTCACGAGGTCAATTCCCGGAAAGACGGGACTATCTTACGCTGAAAGATTGGAGCGACTGAGCTTGTATACGCTTGAGTTTAGAAGGCTGAGAGGGGATCTGGTTGAGACGTACAAGATTATTAAAGGATTGGACACGCTGGAGGCAGGAAGCATCTTTCAGCTGATGGGTGAATCCCGAACCAGAGGACACAGTTTAACAATAAGGGGTAGGCCACTTAGAACAGAGTTGAGGAGAAACTTCTTCACCCAGAGAGTGGTGGGTGTATGGAATGCTCTGTCCCAGAAGGCTGTGGAGGCCAAGTCTCTGGATACTTTCAAGAAAGCGTTGGATAGAGCTCTTAAAGATAGTGGAATCAAGGGTTATGGGGATAAGGCAGGAACAGGATACTAATTGAGGATGATCAGCCATGACCATAATTAATTGTTGAACTGGCTCGAAGGGCACAATGGCCTACTCCTGCAACTATTGTCTATATTGAAACATGATTTACATGTATTTCAAAAGGCAAGGGCTGATTAAGGATAGTCACATGACTGTGCGTGGGAAATCATGTCTCATGAACTCGATGGAGTTTTTTGAAGAAGTAACAAAGGATTGATGAGGAATGAGCGGTGGACGTAATCTCTCTGGAGCTCAGTAAGGCGTTTGACAAGGTTCCCCGTGGAAGCCTGGTGAGCAAGGTTAGATCTCACGGAATATAGGGAGAACTGGCCATTTGGATACAGAACTGGCTCAAAGGTAGAAGACAGAGGGTGGTGGTGGAGAATTGTTTTTCAGGCTGGAATTCCACAAGGATCGATGCTGGGTCCCCGATTTGTCGTTGATACAAATGATACCATAGGAGATGTAATGATTTGGAGATGCCGGTGTTGGACTGGGGTGTACAAAGTTAAAAATCACACAACACCAGGTTATAGTCCAACAGATTTAATTGGAAGCACACTAGCTTTCGGAGCGACGCTCCTTCACCAGGTGATTGTCACAACATCTTTCCGATAGGAAGAAGACCAGAATTGCATGCAATATTCCAAAAGTGGCCGAACCAAGTCCACAATCACCTGATGAAGCAGCGTCACTCCAAAAGCTAGTGTGCTTCCAATTAAACCTGTTGGACTATAACCTGGTGTTGTGTGATTTTTAACATAGGAGGTGTAGTTGGTAAGTTTGCAGATGACACCAAAATTGGAGGTGTAGTGGACAGCAAAGAAGGTTACCTCAGAGAACATCAGCATCCTGATCAGATAGGCCAGTGGGCTGAGGAGTGGTAGATGGAGTTTAATTTAGATAAATGCGAGGTGTTGCATTTTGGAAAACAAATCATAGCAGGATTTATCTATTTAATGGTCAGGACCTAGGGAGTGTTGCTGAACAAAGAGACTTTGGAGTGCAGGTTCATAGTTCCTTGAAAGTAGAGTCGCAGGTAAATGGAATAGTGAAGAAGGCCTTTGGTATGCTTTCCTTTGTTGGTCAAAGTATTGAGTACAGGAGTTGGGAGGTCATGTTGCACTTGTATTGGACTTGGTTTGGCCACTTTTGGAATATTGCATGCAATTCTGGTCTTCTTCCTATCGGAGATGTTGTGAAACTTGAAAGGGTTCCGAAAAGATTTACAAGAATGTTGCCAGGGTTGGAGGATTTGAGCTACAGGGAGAGGCTGAATAGGGGCTGTATTCCCTGCAGTATCAGAGACTGAGGAGCGACCATATCGAGATTTATAAAATCATGAAGGGCATGGATGAGATAAATCGATAAAGACTTTTTCTCTGGGGTGGGGGAGTCCAGAACTAGAGGACATAGGTTTAGGGTGAGAGGGGACAAATCTAAAAGGGACCTAAGGGGCAACTTTTTCATGCAAAGTATGGAATGAGCTGTCTGAGGAAGTGATGGAGGCTGGTACAATTGCAGCATTTAAAAGGCATCTGGATGGGTAAATGAATAGATGGGGTTTAGAGCATTTGCAGTCCTCACTTTTGTCTTTAGAGGGATATGGGCCAAGTGCTGACACATGTGACTAGATTAGGTTAAGATATCTGGTCGGCATGGATGAGTTGGATTGAAGGGTCTATTTCTGTGGTGTACATCTCTATGACTGCCCAATGCCTGAGGCCTCCTTTATAGGGAATAACCTACTTCCCTCATGAATGTCTCAATTCTTTATTCTTTGACAATGCACATAACACATATGTATTTAATTCTGTCTGACATTGCTTGCTAAAAGAAGACAGGAATTATTTCACAGTTCAATAATATTTCTGTGCAGGTTTTCCTCAAGGCTGAAGGCCAAAGACAGAAGTCTTCTTCCCCAAGATAGGTGATACAGATTTGCCCATCAGAGGGCATCATTGTGGAGATGCATTAGAACACGGAATGACAACTGCAATGCTGCAAGGGGAGTAAGGACTGCATGTGATCCATTAAGGTGAGTGCCGCAGTATCGTTTTCCTGACAATTGACTGTGTCAGTTTGAGTTTAATAGAAGGGAAATACCTATCTAGTCACTCGAAATAGCTAGCAGCAACATTGTCAGACTCTCTGCAAAGTCCAGAGGCGGTCTCATAATTAGACTTCAGTTGGCTTTTATTAATGGGAATTGCCTGTCTGGGTCCTAGGTTCAGCAGCCTGTCTGATTCTGCTTCAATGTTACTAAGATTGCCCAATACTGGACCCACGAGTTGATACAACAAGAGTCCCCATGATTTTACCAACCGCACACCTACTCCTCCTCAACTTATCTGTGTCAGGTGATGCAGGTGTGAGCACCCAGGGAGTTAAAAATTGTGATCCCTTGGCCCCTGAAATTGTCCAGTAGTTCTGATGTTTTTGCAGGCTATATGGATGAGAAAACTACCTCAGTACCTTGCTACATAAAGCCATTCAGCTGTTCTGTTCAGCTGTGGTCAGTAGTACAGAAGACTGTATTGCTTGCCCAGTGCCAGGATTAAGGACATCTCCTTATGTTGGTACCAATGACATTGCTGAAGATAGAAAGGACATTTTGCTGAAAGACTTTAGACCATAAGACATAGGAGCAGAAATTAGGCCATTGAGCCCATCGAGTCTGTTCAACCCCATTCTCCCGCTTTCTCCCCGTAACCCCTGATCCCCTTGAGTTCAAGAATCTATCTATCTCAGTTTTAAATATACTCGATGACCTGGCCTTCACAGCCTTCTGTGGCAATGATTTCTATAGATTCACTACCCTCTGCCTGAAGAAGTTTCTCTTTCTCTCACTTCTAACAAGTCTTCCCTTTCCTCTAAGGCTGTGCCTTCAGGTCCTGGTCTCTCCTACCAATAGAAACATTTTCCCAACATCCACTCTGTCCAGACCATTCAGTATTCTGTAAGTTTCAATTGGATCCCCCTCCCCCTATCTTTCTAAACTCCATTGAGTATAGACCTAGAGATCTCAAACATCCATTGTATGTTCATTCCTGGGACCATTCTCGTGAACCTCCTCTGAGTACATTGCAGAGCCAGGCTACATCCTTCTTGAGATATAGGATCCACAACTGCGCACAATACTCCAAATGTGGTCTGACCAGAGCCTTGTAGAGCCTCAGAAATACATTCCTGATTTTATATTCAAGTCTTGTTAAAATAAATGCCATCAATGCATTTGCCATCTTAACTACTGACTGAACCTGCAAATTTGACATGAAAGAATCTTGGGCTAGAATTCTAATGTCTCTTTGCACTTCAGACTTATGAATTTTCCCACGATTTATAAAAAAGTCCATGCCTCTATTCCTATCAAAGTGTATGACCTCACTCTTTCCCAAGTTGCACTTTGTCTGCCACTTCTTTGCCCACTCTCCTAACCTGCCCAAATCCTTCTGCAGCCTCCCCACCTCCTCAGTGCTACCTGTTGCTTTCCCAATCTTTGTATAAACTGTAAACGTCACCAGAATGCCCTCCGTTCCTTTACCTAGATTATTAATGTACAAAGTGAAAAGCTGTCCCAACACTGAGTCATGTGGAACACCACTTGTCACTGGCTGCCATCCTGAGAAGGACCCTTTTATGCTACTCTCTGCTTTCTGCCAGACAGCCAACCTTCTATCCATACTAGCACCTTGCCTCTAATACCATGGGCCCTTATCTTGGTCAGCAGCCTCTTGTGCAGCACCTTCATGAAGACTAGGGCCTTCATGAAGTCCAGGTAGAAACATCCATTGGCTCTCCTTAGTCTAACCTGTTCGTTACTTGCTCAAAGAATTCTAGCAAATGTGTCAGGTATTACCTCCCCTTGATGAACGTTTGCCGACTTTGCCCTATTTTACTAAACACTTCCAAGTATTCAGAAATCTCATCTTTCACAATGGATTCCAGGATCTTACACATGACCAAGGTTAGGCTAGTTGGTTTATAATTTTCCATCTTTTACCTTCCTCCCTTTTTAAACAGGGGTGTCGCATTAGCAATTTTCCAGTCCTGTTTTGCTAATGCTGTTGTGAAGGGGTGATGGGAACCAAATAAGTAGGTTAGTGGACAGGAAGGAGGTAGTAATTAAAGCCTGTAAGGAAGTCAACGTGACTAAGGGGAAGAGTAGGCAGGAGGCAATGGATGAACACAGAGGGACTGGCGGTCTGAGGTGCATTTGTTTTAATGCAAGAAGTATAATAGGTAAGCAGATGAACTTAGGGCTTGGATTAGGACCTAGAAGTATGGTGTTATTGCTATTACTGAGACTTGGTTGAGGGAAGGGCGTGATTGGCAACTAAGTGTCCCAGGATATCAATGCCCCTTCAGACGGGATAGAGAGGGAGGTAAAATGGGTGGAGGAGTTGCATTACTGGTCAAAGATGGTATCACAGCTGTGTTGAAGAAGGGTACGATGGAAGACTTGAGCAGTGTGACAATTTGGGCAGAGCAAAGAAATAGGAAGAGTGCGGTAACAATATTGGGGCTGTATTACCGGCCTCCCAACACTGAACATGAGATAGAGGTACAAATATGTAGAGAGATCATGGAAAGATGTAGGAGCAACAGGGTGGTGGTGATAGGAGTTTTAATTTTCCCAAAATTGACTGGGATTCACTTGGTGTTGTAGGATTAGATGAAGGAAAATTTGTAAGGAGCATCCAAGAGTGTTTTCTAGAGCAGCATATAAGTAGTTGAACTCATGAAGGAGCCATACTGGACCTGTGTTAGGAAATGAGCCTGACCAGGTGGTTGAAGTTTCAGTGGGGGATTACTTTGGAAATAGTGATCACAATTCCATAAGTTTTAGAATACTCATGGACAAAGATGGAAGTGGTCCTAAAGAAAGAGTGCTAAATTAGGGGAAGGCCAACAATACCAAAATTCAGTAGGAGCTGGGGAATGGGATTGGTAGCAGCTTTTAAAGGGAAATCCACATTCGACATGAGAGAGGCTTTTAAAAAGAGTTTTTTTGAAGTTCAGGGGAAATATGTTCTTGTGAAAATGAGGGATAGAAATGGCAAGATTAGGGAACCATGGATGATAGGTGAAATTGTGAGACGAGGGGAGCACAGCAGTTCAGGCAGCATCTGAGGAGCAGTAAAATCGATGTTTCGGGCAAAAGCCTTTCATCAGGAATACAGGCAGAGAGCCTGAAGCGTGGAGAGATAAGTGAGAGGAGGGTGGGGAGAAAATAGCATAGAGTACAATAGGTGAGTTGGGGAGGGGATGAAGATGATAGGTTGGGGGGTGGAGGGTGGAGTGGATGGGTGGAAAAGAAGATAGGCAGGTAGGACAAGTCATGAGGACAGTGCTGAGCTGGAAGTTGGGAACTGCGGTGAGATGGGGGAAGGAGAAATGAGGAAACTGTTGAAGTCCACATTGATGCCCTGGGGTTGAAGTGTTCCGAGGGAGAAACTGAGGCGCTCTTCCTCCAGGCGTCTGGTGGTGAGGGAGCGGTGGTGACCTCATACAGCCTTGATTCAAACATGGACAAAAGAGCTGAATTACAGAGATAATGCGAAAGTGATAGCCCTTGACATCAAGCCCTTGGGCATCAAGGAGCCCAAACAAAACTGGAATCAGTGGGTATCAGGAAACAAACTCTCCAGTGTTTGGAATCATATCTGACAAGCAAGAAGATTTTTTGATTATTGGAGGTCATTCAGCTCAGATCCATGATATCTCTGCAGGCATTCCTCAGAGCAGTGTCCTTCGCCCAACCACCTTCAACTACTTTGTCAATGACCTTCCCTCCATCATAAGGTCAGAAGGAGGCATGATTGCCAATGGTTGTGCAATGTTCATCACCATTTGTGACCCCTCAGATACTGTAGTAGTCTGGGTACAAATGCAACAATATCCAGGTTTTGGCTGATAAGTGATAATTGACCACACAAATGCCAGGCTTTGCTCCTCAATTACAAGAGACAAGCTAACCACCACCCCTTGACATTCAATGATGTTCCCATCACTGAATTCCCCCAGTTTGAACATCCTGGAGTTTATCTTTGACCAGAAACTCAACTGGCCTCACTCCCCAAAGCCTGTCCAATATGTTACAAGGCAGAAGTCAGGAGTGTGATGGAATACACTCCACTTGCTGGGATGAGCACAGCCCCAAGAACACTCAAAAAGCTTCACACCATCCAAAACAAAGAAGCCCATTTGATTGGCACTACATTCACAAGCTTGCACTCCCTCCACCACTGACACTCAGTAGCAGCAGTGTGTACTAACAATGAAAAATTCAACAAAGATCCTCAGACAGCAGCTTCTAAACCCATGACCACTCCATCTAAAAAAGACAAGGACAGTAGATTGATAACATCTTCAAGTTCCCCTCCAAACTACTCACCATCTTGATTTGGAAATATATCACTGTTCCTTCACTGTCACTGGGTCAAAATTCTGGAATTCTCTCCCTCATGGCATTGTGGATCAACCCACAGCAGATGGGTTGCAGCGATTCAAGAAGGCAGCCCACCACCACCTTCTCAAGGGCAACTAGAGACTTGCAATAAATGCTGGACCAGCCAGTGTTGTCCACATCCCAAAAATGAAATTGTATAAAGTACTTCTGTCAGACTACTTGTCAAATCCCAACACTAGCAAAAACAATCCAAGTTTTTTCAGCCTCTCTTCATAGGACACTTTTTTTCACTCTCTCCGAGGCCTGACAAAGATATTTGGTGACCCTTCTTTGGCTTCCTAAGTGTTTTTAATGTATCCCCCCTACACACTCTATATACCTGAAGGGCCTCCCCCGTTTTTAATGTTCTGTACGTAACATGTATCTGCATTTTTTTTCTTTATCAAACCTTCAATATCCCATGACATCCAGGGTTCCGAGGACTTGGTGTTCTTGCCCTCCACTCTTCAAGAGCATGCTGGCCCTGCGCTCGCTTTGTACAAGTTTTAAAAGATTCCCACATTTCAAATGTAGACTTAACTCCAAGTAACTCATCTTCCACCCCACCCCATCATCCTCTGCCATTTCCATCACTGGCAAATGGACCCTACTACCAGAGATATATTTCCCTACCCACCCCTATTGGCTTTCCGTAAAGACCGTTTCCACCGTGACTACCTCGTCAGCTCCATGTTCCCCAACAACCCACTGTTCCCTCATAGCACCATCCCCTGTTACTGCAGAAAATGCAAAACCTGCACCCACATTTCCCCCCCTCCCCCCCCCCCCCCCCCCCGCACCTCCATCCAAGGCCCCAAAGAAGCCTTCTACATCCACCAAGGTTTCACCTGCACTTCCACACATGTCATTTACTGTATCCATTGCTCCCGTTGCAGTCTCCTCTACGTTGGGGAGACAAGACGCATATTCGCAGAGAGCTTCAGAGAATATCTCCAGGACATCCGCACCAATCAACCCCACTAGCCCGTGGCCGAACACTTAACTCCCCCTCCCACTCTGCTGAGGACATATAGATCCTGGGCCGCTTCCATTGCCCTTCACTTACCAGCCGACACCTGGAGGAAGAACGCCTTATCTTCCACCTTGGGGCTTTCCAACCCCATGGCATCAATGTGGATTTCACTAGTGTCTTCATTTCCTCTCCCTCCACCTGACTCCAGTTCCAGCCTTCCAGCTCAGCACCGTCCTCATGACCTGTCCCACCTGTCCATCTTCGTTCCCACCTGTCCACTTCATACTCCTTTCCAACCTATCACTATCCCCTCCTCCATCTACCTATTGCACTCTCAGCTACCTTCCCTACAGCCCCACCCCCTTTCCATTTATCTCTCCACACTTGAGGCTCCCAGCCTCATTCCTGATGAAAGACTTTTGCCCAAAACATCGATTTTCCTGTTCCTCGGATGCTGCCTGACCTGCTGTGCTTTTCCAGCATCACACTCTTGACTCCAAGTAGCTGGTACACTGACTTCACGTCAAAAGGGTCTATTTTCACTTTGGCATCTCTCTTCCATTTTTATGTATTTAAAGGAATTCCTGCTGTCTTTCTTGATATTACTTGCAGGTTTGGTGTCAAAATTCATTTTCTCCCTCATTTTTCATTGTCTTTTATTGTCTTTTTAAAACTTTCACAATCCCCTTACTTAGCCATATTGTATGTTTTTTAATTCATTCTGATGCTATCCTTAACCTCCCTCCAAATACCATGGTTGGCTTATCCTCTTCCTAGAATCCCTCTTGCTCACTGGAATATGTCTTATTGAGAGCCATGGGCAATTTGCTTAAATGTCAGCCATTGTTTGTTAACCAATGTTGCTGCTATCCCAGTGCACTTCTACCAGCTTGATCATCATTCCTTTTTAATTATCCTTGGATAAACTTAGCACACTTGTTTCTGACCCAGGTTGCTTCCTGTCAAATTGAATGTTACAGTCAGTGTTTCCAAGGTAATTTTTACATTGTTTATTTATTGTTTATTAAAACAGCCGTATCACACATCACTAGATCCAGAATAGTGGATCCAACCACAGGTTGGATCCACAACATATTGTTCCAAGAAACCACTCCAAAATCCAGTGTTCAGGTTGTGTTCACAGGTCGTTGCAACATCCAAAGCCAAAGCGTCTGTACTGCGCTATAATGTTCTATGTTCTATTACAGTGCAGTACAGGCCCTTCGGCCCTCGATGTTGCACCGACGTGTGAAAACAATCTGAGGGCCATCTAACCTACACCATTCCATTATCAATCATATGTTAATCCAATTATCATTTAAATGTTCTTAAAGCTGGCGAGTCTACTACTGTTGCAGGCAGGGTGTTCCACACCCTTACAACTCTCCGAGTAGAGAAGCTCCTTCTGACATCTGTCCTATATCTATCACCCCTCAATTTCAAGCTGTGTCACACCACCCCGTGTCCCAACATTTCAACTCCCCCTCCCACTCTGCTGAGGACATGGAGGTCCTGGGCTTCCTTCACCGCCTCTCCCTCACCACCAGATGCCTGGAGGAAGAACACCTCATTTTCCGCCTCGGAACACTTCAACCCCAGGGCATCAATGTGGACTTCAACAATTTGCTCATTTCCCCTTCCCCCACCTCACCTGAGTTCCAAACTTCCAGCTCAGCAAGTCCCCATGACTTGTCCAGACTTGTCCTACGCGCCTATCTTCTTTTCCACCCATCCACTCCACCCTCTACTCCCTGTCCTATCACCTTCATCCCCACCCCCACTCATCCATTGTACTCTATGCTACTTTCTCCCCACCCCCACCCTCCTCTAGCTTATCTTTCCACGCTTCAGGCTCACTGCCTTTATTCTTGATGAAGGGCTTTTGCCCGAAACTTTGATTTCGCTGCTCCTTGGATGCTGCCTGAACTGCTGTGCTCTTCCAGCACCACTAATCCAAAATCTGGTTTCCAGCATCTGCAGTCATTGTTTTTACCTATGTCCCCTCATACTAGCCATCACCATCCGAGGAAAAGGCTCTCACTGCCCATCCTATCTAATCCTCTGATCATCTTGTATGTCTGTATTAAGTCACCTCTTAACCTTCTTCTCTGTAATGTAAACAGCCTCAAATCCCTCAGCCTTTCATCGTTAGACGGTCCATCCATACTAGACAACAACCTGGTAACTCTCCTCTGCACTCTTTCCAAAGCTTCCACACCCTTCCGATAATGCGGCAACCAGAACTGTATGCAATACTCCAAGTCCAGCCACACCAGAGTTTTGTACAGCTGCAACTTGACCTCATGGCTCCGAAACTCAATAAAAGCTAATACACTGTATGTCGTCTTAACCACCTTTCCATTTCTATCTCGGGCGACCGACTCAACACAGACATCTATTATAAACCGACTGACTCCCACAGCTACCTGGACTACACCTCCTCCCACCCTGCCCCCTGTAAAAACGCCATCCCATATTCCCAATTCCTTCGTCTCCGCCGCATCTGCTCCCAGGAGGACCAATTCCAACACCGCACAACCCAGATGGCCTCCTTCTTCAAGGACCGCAGATTCCCCCCAGACGTGATCGACGATGCCCTCCACCGCATCTCCTCCACTTCCCGCTCCTCCGCCCTTGAGCCCCGCTCCTCCAACCGCCACCAAGACAGAACCCCACTGGTTCTCACCTACCACCCCACCAACCTGCGCATACAACGTATTATCCGCCGCCATTTCCGCCACCTCCAAACGGACCCCACCACCAAGGATATATTTCCCTCCCCTCCCCTATCAGCGTTCCGCAAGGACCACTCCCTTCGTGACTCCCTTGTCAGATCCACACCCCCCACCAACCCAACCTCCACCCCCGGCACCTTCCCCTGCAACCGCAGGAAATGTAAAACTTGCGCTCACACCTCCACACTCACTTCCCTCCAAGGCCCCAAGGGATCCTTCCATATCCGCCACAAGTTCACCTGTACCTCCACACACATCATCTATTGCATCCGCTGCACCCGATGTGGCCTCCTCTATATTGGTGAGACAGGCCGCTTACTTGCGGAACGCTTCAGAGAACACCTCTGGGCCGCCCGAACCAACCAACCCAATCACCCCGTGGCTCAACACTTTAACTCCCCCTCCCACTCCACCGAGGACATGCAGGTCCTTGGACTCCTCCACCGGCAGAACACAACTACACGACGGCTGGAGGAGGAGCGCCTCATCTTCCGCCTGGGATCCCTCCAACCACAAGGTATGAATTCAGATTTCTCCAGCTTCCTCATTTCCCCTCCCCCCACCTTGTCTCAGTCGGTTCCCTCAACTCAGCACCGCCCTCCTAACCTGCAATCCTCTTCCTGACCTCTCCGCCCCCACCCCACTCCGGCCTATCACCCTCACCTTGACCTCCTTCCACCTATCCCACCTCCATCGCCCCTCCCCCTAGTCCCTCCTCCCTACCTTTTATCTCAGCCGGCTTGGCTCTCTCTCTCTTATTCCTGATGAAGGGCTTATGCTCGAAACGTCGAATTCTCTATTCCTGAGATGCTGCCTGGCCTGCTGTGCTTTGACCAGCAACACATTTGCAGCTGTGATCTCCAGCATCTGCAGACCTCATTTTTTACTATCAAAGTAGGTGCCAACTTTCAGGGATCTATGCACATGGACACCAAGATCTTTCTGCTTATCTACAGTGCCAAGAATCTTACCATTAGCCTAGTACTCTGCATTCTTTCCAAAGTGAATCACCTCACATTTTTCCACATTAAACTCCATTTGCCACCTTTAGCACACCTCTGCTATGTGCCTCTGTAACCTGCAACATTCTTCCACACTATCCACAATTCCACCAACTTTAGTGTCACCCACAAATTATTAACCCATCTTTCTATGCCTTCAACTACACCCCTCATGGGAGGAAGAGAGATGAGGTCCTGCAAAGGGAATTCAGTAAGGTTGGTAGACAGTAGAAAAACAGGACTTCTAGGCTGTAATCTCAAGATTACACCCAGTCCTATATGCGAGTGAGGCCAGAAATAGAAAATCAACACAGTTGTATGCGTGGCTAAAGAGCTGGTTTAGCAAGAAGGGCTTTAACATCTGGGAACTGAGATCTCTTCCAAGGCAGGAGGGACCTGCATGAGAAGGACATGCTGTGTTTAAACTGGAGGGGCAACAATTTCCTTGCAGGGAGGTTTGCTATTGCCATTCGGGTGGGTTGTGTGGTAGGCGTGGTGGGAAAGAGCAGTAGGTCAGCATGTTGAGCGATTGAGGTGAATGTGGACTTTATGTTAAATCAGTTTATTAAGAACAGGCAGAGGCAGTTAAGGAATATGGCAGTTCTGGCAATCTGAAGTTTATTCTCAAGTATATTGTGATGATGCTGGTCCTTTAACAGTTTGTCCTTTTTTTCAAGAGGGGTTTTAAAAGGCAGAGGTTCTGATTTGTCTAGGGTTAAGGACTTTATCATGGCTAACAGATACCTCCTAAGGCAACAATTGGGGAAAAGGGCTTTTAGGTTTTTTATAAGAACACCTGTACAGTGGCCAGTTCTCCCATGTTCAGGGATTTTCTGGTTTGGTTTAGTTTTTAGCTGGGGAACCCAATAAGCTGTTGGGAAGAAAAAAGTTCCATGCTGATTCTCACTCTACCATCTCTCATGTAAGAAACTGTGTTTGAATTTACCTTTTCACAAAGTGGTGTGTTTATGGGATGTTACAGGAAATCAGAACAGCTCTTTGTTAAGTTGCAGGAGATATTGTATTGGTTGGATTTCAAATAATTGTTATTCTAAAATCTGTTTTTTCTGCTTGTGTTTCACTCAGTAGTCTGTAAATAAATTTTGTTTTGTTTAAAACTGAGTCGTTTAACTAGCTACATCACACCTGGAATATCCACCTGACACCTGCTTAAAACAACTAGAAAAGTTAGGGTCTAGTGTACCTTCTTGAAATGTTTGGTGAGGGTCTGGCCTGTTCCATAACAATATTGACAACCTATTTTCTCTGTTTTCCTAATTAGTCTGTTCAGCGATGTTATTATACACCTGTGTCACAATAAGGTCCTGGGAGGATGGTTCTTTTTTCCTTCGTTACCTGTTTTTCTGTTCAGAATGTTATTGTACACCTCTGGAGTAGGTAGAATTTGGACGTGGGTTCTCTTGGTCCAGGAGTAGGGACACTACCATTGAGCCAAAAGAAGGCCCTTAGGAGGATGGTCTTAGGTTACCAATCTGACATTGAGCAGCTAATATGTTGGGCGAAGTAAAGGAAAATGGAATTTATTCTTCATCCTTGCAAAATGATGCATTTTGGAAAGTTTAATAAACTGAGGATTTACACAATGAATGGTGTCAGCCTAGCGAGCACTGAGGAACAGAAGAGTCGTGATGATCAAATACAAATTTAGAGAGAATTGGTTAGCTACAGCTGGTACATGTGTAGTTCTGATTGTCACACTCGTGGAAATATGTGATTGCACTGGAAAGGGTGGTGAGAAGATGCACCAGAATGTTGCCAAGGATGAAAATTCTCATTTAGGAAAAACTTTATTGACTGGGTTTGTTTTCTGTAGATCAGAATATAGATTTGATTGAGGTAAACATAACTATGAGAGACATAGACACAGTAATCATGAGAAGTTCTTTCCCATGGCAGATGTGTCTAAGACCAGAGAAACTAAGTTTAAGGTGAGGAGTCAATTTTTAAAATTTAATTGTTTGAGGGATGTAGGCATCGTTGGCTTGTCAGCATTTATTGCCTATCCCTGGTTGCCTTTGAAAAAGTGATGATGAGCTGCCTTCTTGAATCAGTGCTTTCTACCTACTGTGGTTGACCCACAATGCCCACAATAGGGAGGGAATTCCAGGAATTTGAAACAGCAACAGTGAAGGAACTATGCTACACTTCTAAGTCAAGATGATCAATGGCTTGAAAGGAAACTTGTCACTGCTGGAGATTCCATGTATTTGCTGCTCTTCTGCTGTTCTTCTAGATGGAAGTGGTTATGGGTTTTGAAGGAGCTATCTAAGGATCTTGGGTAAAATTTTGCATTGCATCTTGTCAATAGTACACACTGCTACTACTGAATGCTAATTGTGGAGGGACTGGAAACTTGTGGAAATGGTGCCAATCAAGCAAGTTGCTTTTTCCTGCATGGTGACAAGCATCTTGAGTGTTGTAGGAGTTGTACCCATCCAGGCAAGTGGGGAATATTCTATCACACACCTAATTATGCCTTGTAAATGGTGGACACGCTGTGTGCAGTCAGGAGTTACTCACTGCAGCATTCATAGCCTCTGACCTGCTCTTGTAGCCACTGTGTTTATGTGGTGAGTCCAACAGACTTTTTGGCCAATGGTAGGTTGCTTACAGTGGGGGATTCAGAGATGATACCACCATTGAATGCCAAGGGGAATTGGTTAGATTATTTCTGATTGGAGATGGTCATTGCTTGCCATCTGTGTTGCGTGAAAAATACTTCCCACTTGTCAGCCCAAGCCTGGGTATTGTCCAGATCTTGTTGTGCTTGAATATAGACTGCTTCAGTATCTGGGGAGTCACGAATGATGTTGAACATTGTGCATTCATCAGTGAATGTCGGGAAAGGTCATTGATGAAGCAGCCAAGGATGGTTGGGCCTAGGACATTGCCTGATGAACTGCTGCAGAGATGTCATGGACTTGAGATGACTGATCGCCAACAACCTTGTGGCAGGTGTGACTCCAACCAGTGGAGGGTTTGCCCCTGATACCCATTGAATCCAGTTTTGCTACTGCTCCTTGATGCCACAGTTGGTTGGATGCAGCCTTGATGTCAAGGGCTGTTATTCTCACCTCACCTTCTGGAATATAGTTCTTTTGTTCATGTTTGAACCAAGGTTGTAATGAGGTCAGGGCCTGAGTGATCCTGGAGAAAAGTGGCTTAGAAATTTGTGGAAAACTTTTTTCACTGAGAGAGTAGTGTAAATATGGAACATGATGAGTGAGAAGGTTGTGGAAGCAAGTACTCATGCAACATTTAAGAAGCATCTGGACAAGCCTTAAAATGCCAGGGCAAAGTAAGCTGTGGACTAAGCACAGCACAATGAAATTAGTATTATTTGATGTTTGTGGTTCTGCATTAGACATGGAGCGCTAAAGAACCTGATTCTGTGCTGTGTGACTCTGAATACAAATGGGGAGGCAAGAAATAGCACATGAGTTGAATAAATAGTTTGTATCAGTCTTCACTGTAGAAGACACTAATACCATCCCAAAATTGCTAAGGAGCAAAAAGAAGAACCAATAACTATAATAACTATTCTAAGAGAAATTGCACCAGGGTAACTGAAATTGTTATCCAATCATATTCAAACAAATGCACCTGATTATATTGCTCCCCCTCCCCTGAAAGGATCCCGAAAACACAATCAGAGAAATTACGAACCCTGGCACCTGGGAGGCAACACACCAACCATGAGTCTCTCTTGTTCCCACAGAAACTGATGGTGACCCTTACCTCCCACATTTTGCAGCAGGAACATTCAACTATCCTAACCTCCATTCCCACTGTTCTAAATTCCCAATGAGCCTACTGAAAACTAATGGAGTAGAAAAAAAGACAAGTCACCTTATTAGGTCTAAACTAGTCACAGAACCTTTCTCTTGGTTGGAGGAGGAGGATGGGTAGGTGTTGAAGAAAACTCTCGAGACTCAGACCTTGAGAACTGATTTGTTTATTACATGATATATCATGGGGAATTCACCGTCAGAACTGTGGCTCGGTGCTATTCCGAAGTACATCAGGATACTACAGGATTATATAGAGAAAGCAGATAGGAGTTGATCGTTAATTACACAGTTTGGAATGCATACAAGTTGGTACCAAATGAGAGTTAGTCATTAGGGTCGAAACTAAAGCACTGTTTTGCATTCTACAAGTGGACAGAACAAATGGAATCACCATTTGTTCTATTTACACAGATTGTTAACTCTAAGCACAGATGTCCCCAGTTACCTGAATGACCGTGAAGTGGCAATAACTTGTGAAAGAAGTGGGACTAATTGACAAGTCTATGTCTGCTTGACTGGTTTTACAGCCTGCACAGATCATTCATCAAAGAGTGTAAACACTGACTTGACACCTTAGGACGATTAGGCCTACCTTTCACATTACTTCATAGTAAGGAATGCACAGCCAGCAAAGTTCTGGGGACACAAAATGGTTTCTCAGCCGGATTAGGAAAATGGCTTCCAGGCCAACCATGTTAACTTTTCACCAACAGTGGGAGACACTACCCAAGTAGTGTTTTGGGAAAAGCAATTGCCCAAATATAAAGCCTCACTTATCCAGCAGTCCTGTGTCCACTACTGCTCAGCGTGCGTTATACCTATATACAAGGTAAGTTTTTAGGTGCTTTAAATTTACCTTCCGTTTGGGTCTCTGGCCCTCGCTGTCAATCCTCCCACTGCAACTGCTGCTGAGAAAAATGAAGAACGCTGAATTACGAGTTTTTAAAAACTTTGCTCCTGCATTCCTGTTAGGCCTCTGGTCCTCGCTGTTGCTCCTCCCACTGCAACTGCCTTCGAGGTTTGTAAAAGTATGAGAGGCATGGATTGGATAAATAGACAAGGTCTTTTCCCTGGGATAGGGGAGTCCAGAACTAGAGGGCATGGGTTTAGGGTGAGAAGGGAAAGTTATAAAAGGGACCTGAGGGGCAACTTTTCACGCAGAGGTGACGCAGAGGTGATGCTTGTATGGAATGAGCTGCCAGGGGAAGTAGATGGAAATGGGTACTGCAGATGCTGGAGATTAGAGTCAAGATTAGAGTGATGCTGGAAAAACACAGCAGGTCAGGCAGCATCTGAGGAGCATGAAAATTGATGTTTCGGGCAAAAACCATCCTGATGAAGGGCTTTTGCCCAAAACTTTGGTGCTGCCTGACCTGCTATGCTTTTCCAACACCATTTTAATCTTGCCAGAGGAAGTGGTGGAGTCTGGTACAGTTACAGCATTCAAAAAGTATCTGGATGGGTATATGAATAGCAAAGATTTAGAAGTATGTGGGCCCAATGCTGACAATTGGGACTAGATTATGTTAGGGTATCTGGTCAGCATGGATGAGTTGGACCGAAGGTCTGTTTCTGTGCTGTACATCTCTAGGACTTTGACACTAAATGGAAGGTGATGCATTTTGAAAGATCAAATTTAGGTGTGAATTATACTGTAAATGGCAGGATTAGAAACATTAAACTACAGATGGAATCCAGATGTGCAGGTCCTTAGTTCCCTACAAGTGGCAACAGAGATGGCGAAGGTGATTAAGAAGTGTTATGGACCAGGCAAGACCCCCTCAAAATATTTTAAGAACGTATCCATATACTCTAATACTTTCTTAATTTAAAGGCAGATGTGAAGTGTATATTCCAGCAGTGAATGCAGCTGGTCAAACCACTCGGTTCTGAGCAAAACAGAATTTATTTCAACGCTACAACTGAAACACGAACAAAAGAAAATGGAACTTAGGATAACTTAAACATTGGAAAACTTAACCAACCTGATACAACACCTTAAAAGTAGGGCTGTTCCAATCCTGTAACATCCCATAAACACACCCATTGGCAAAATGGTAAATTGAAACACAGATTCTTACAGCCAGGAGGGAACAACTTCCAAAGAGATTTCAGAGAGAAATGTCAGTCATGAATCTTGTGAAGCTTGGACCTTTTCAGAATCTTGTGACTGCTACAGCTAAACCAAACTAGAAAAAACTGGAACTGGGAAAATTAGCCATTCCCCTGCCATTGCTAAACCAGACAATTCAGCATCTCCATCTTTACAACCTGTAAAATGACAGCATTGTCACAGAAGGCATATGGCATGCTTTCATTTATCAGTCAGGGTATGGAGTATAAGAATTGGCAAACCATGTTGCAGCTATATAAAGCCCTTGTTCGGCCAAATTGACGTATTATGTGCAGTTTTGATTGCCACGATACCAGAAGAATGTGGGAGCTTTGGCCTGAATGCAGAGAAGATTCACTAGGGTGTTGCCTGGGCTCGAGGGCATTGGCTATGAAGAAAGGTTAAAAAGACTAGGATTGTTTTCACTGAAAAGACGGTAGTGGAGAGGAGACATGACAGAGGTCTACAAAATTATGAGACGCATAGACAGGATGGATAGTCAGAGGCTTTTTCCCAGGGTTGATGTTTTAATTTCAAGGGGCACAGGTGAGAGGGAGAAAGTTTAAGGTAGGTGTGCGGGGGAGGTTTTTCATGCAGAGAGTGGTAGGTGCAAGGACATACTTCTAGAAGAGGTGGTGGAAGCAGCATGATGGCAACATTTTAAGAGGCATCAGGATTGAGAGGAAATAGAGGGATACAGACTGACTAAGAACAGAAAGTTTGTCTTTTTAAAGTTAGTTAGGGCATGATGATCAGCACAGGCTTAGAAGGCCAAAGGGCCTATTCCTCTGCTGCACTTCTCTTTTGTTCTGTCTTTTGTTTTGTATTGAACTGTTCCAATCTTGTAACATCACATGCTCACCTCTTGGCAAAACAAGGAAAATTCAGATTCTCACACACAGTTTTCCCAGTCAGGCAAAAAAAATCAAGTGAAAATCCAGAAAGAGTAGCAGCAGGTCCAATTCTGTTGAGACCCCAATAGCTTCTGATGCTACTGAGAAACCAAAACCTAGAAATTGTAATCTGAGAGACCTGGTCACACCTATTCAGACTGTATTTTAAAAGAAAAAAACCCAAGGCCTCCCAAGCTGATTACTCAAGTGGCCTTCAGTAACCAGCTCTGTACCTATCTTTCAATCTCTCTCTTAAAGGAAATCAGGGCAAAACACCCCCTTAAAGCTAAATCATTGTCACAACAGTTTCTGTCTTGCAACTGCATTTTTATTTCTAAATTCCCAACAGTTTGTCTTCTGGTTGCGTGCTTTAAATTGGTATAAAACATAATATTTTCCCTCGTGGGCATACATTCTTACTGTGTTTAAATTCTTTGTTGTGACTTGTCACACAGTAAATCTTCTTATGATTTATTTTCACCCATGTTGCCATATTCCTAACATAAAACAGTTACTCTGATGACTAAGTATAAGTCATTTTCTATCATATCACTCGTATTGTTGTAATATTAAACAAATCACTAATCATATTTCCTTTAACAAAAGATGAAAAACAACTTGAGCAAGTGATTAAAAAAACTTCCTTAGAATCTTATGCATTTACAGATCTCAATCTTACTTTCTTACTTCTGTCTAATAATTCTTTGCCAGTCTTTTGTTAACCTTTGAAAATGATCTGTTCAAAATGGCTACATTTGTATTTTCTTTCCATTTATATATTATCATAATGTATTATCTATTATCTCTGAATAATATTGACTCAGATTAATGTCCCTTAATTTAGTTTGATATTCTTCCATTCTCTACTCATAGATCACTTCATGCAATAATATTATTGTAACATGATACATGAACATAAAGTTCTGTAGCTTTCCTTTCATCTGTATCCATCTTAAGGATGCATTTTATGAAGTGTTCCTATTCCAAAGACCTGGGTTGTTCTAAATCAAATTTTCCATCCATTTTTCTCTGAGGGGCAAGTATCAATGCCTTGTTAATTTTAAAGATACTCTCTCATTATACAGGTCACATTAACCATCTCATGCCATGCTGCCAAGTGGGGCACATGATTGAATCCCTTTCTTCGGTGTAATGTTTCCAATTTTCATATCAGTCTATTCTGAAATAATGTCAGCATACACTGTGCATTTATGAGGTTTCCCAATACCATGCCACATATTCTTGACTCCTATATGATTGTCTCAAAAGATCTGTCAAGTTTTTACTTATGCCTCCACATATGGTCTTGATGCCTAGTGTGGTGACCTGACTGTTAAATTCTTGTATTTTAAAATAAATGAAGCAGATGGTGACACAGTGGTTAGCACTGCTACCTAACAGGATTCGATTTCAGCCTTGGGCGATTGTGTGGAGTTTCCCCATTGTCCCATTGCGTGGTTTTCCACCAGGTGCTCACATTTCCTCCTACAGTCCAAAGATGTGCAAATTAGGTGATTTAGCCATGCTAAATTGCCAATAGTGCCCCAGGAATGTGCAGACTAAGTGAATTAGCCATAGGAAATGCAGGGTGACAAGGATAGGGTAGGAGAGGTAGGTCTGGGTAGGATGCTCTTTAGAGATTTGATATGGGCATGATGGGCCAAATGGCCTGCTTCCATACTGGAGGAATTCATATGATTCATTCATATGACAATAGGTGCAGGAGTATGCCGTTTGGCTCTTCAAACCAGTACCCCCATTCATTATGATCATGGCTGATCATCCACAATCAGTATCCTGTTCCTGCCTTATCCCCATAACCCTTGATTCTACTATCTTTAAGAGCTCTATCCATCTGTTTCATGAAAGTATCCAGAAACTTGGCTTCCACTGCCTTCTGGGGTAGAGTATTCCATATATCCATTGCTCTCTGGATGAAGAAGTTTCTCCTCAACTCTTTTCTAAATGGCCTACCCCTTATTTTTAAACTGTGTCCTCTGGTTCTGGACTCGCCCATCAGCAGAAACATGCTTCCTGCCTCCATAGTGTCCAATCCATGAATAATTTTATATGTCCCAATCAGATCCCCTCTCATCCTTCTAAACTCAAGTGTATGCAAGCCCAGTCACTCCAATCTTTCAACATATGATAGTCCTGTCATTCCGGGAATTGACCTCGTGAACCTTCACTGTACTCCCTAAATAGCCAAAATGTCCTTCCTCAAATCTGGAGACCAAAACTGCACACAGTACTCCAGGTGCAGTCTCACCACGACTGTGTACAGCTGCAGAAGGACCTCATTGCTCCTGTACTCAATTCCTCTTGTTATGAAGGTCAGCATGCCATTATCTTTCTTCACTGCCTGCTGTACATGCTTGCTTTCATTGACTGATGTACAAGAACACCTGGATCTCATTGTACTTCCCCTCTTCCTAGATTGACTCCATTTAGATAGTAATCTGCCTTCCTGTTCTTGCCACCAAAGTGGATAATCATACATTTATCCACATTAAACTGTATCTGCCATGCATCCATCCATTCACTTAGCCTAGCTAAGTCACCCTGTATTCTCATAACATCCTCCTCACATTTCATCCTGCCACCCAGCTTTGTGTCATCATCAAATTTGCTAATATCACTTTTAATACCTTCATCTATATCACTAATGTATATTGTAAACAACTGCGGTCCCAGCACCGAACCTTGTGGTACCCCACTGGTCACCGCCTGCCATTCCAAAAGGGACCCGTTTATCACCACTCTTTGCTTCCTATCAGCCAGCCAATTCCAGTCAGTATTTTGACCCCAATACCATGTACCCTAAGTTTGCTTATTAATCTCCTATGTGGGACTTTATCAAAGGCTTTCTGAATGTCCAGGTACACTACATCCACTGGCTCTGCCTTGCCCATCTTCATACTTGCATCCTCAAAAAATTCCAGAGGATTAGTCAATCACGATTTCCACTTCATAAATTCATGCTGACTCTGACCTATCCTGTTACTGTTGTCCAAATGAGTTGTAATTTTATCTTTTGTAATTGACTCCAGCATCTTTGCCACCACTGAGGTCAGGCTAACTGGTCTATAATTCCCTGTTTTCTCTCTCCCCTTTTCTTGAAAGGTGAGACAATATTAGCCACCCTCCAATCCGCAGGAACTGATCCTGAATCTATAGAACATTGGAAAATGATTACCAGTGCGCCCACGATTTCTAGAGCCACTCCTTAAGTACCCTGGGATGCAGACCATTTCCTGCCTAATATAAATTCCCCTCAGTTCATCCATTACCCTAGGTCCTTCAGCCACTGGGAGGTTGCTTGTGTCTTCCCCGGTGAAGACAGTTCCAAAGTATCTGCAATTACCTTGTTCCCCATACAAATTCACCCTTTTCTGTCTTCAAGGGCCTAATTTTAGTCTGAGCCATTTTTTTTTCTTTTCACATACTTATTACAAGCTTTTACTATCCTCCTTTACATTTTTGGCCAGTTTGTCTTTGTAGCTCATTTTTTCTCCACTGATTGCCTTTTTAGTTATCCTTTGTTGCTCTTTAGAAGTTTCCCAGTCCTTGGGCTTCCCACTCATCTTTGCTATGTTATACTTCAAGGATACAAACATCACCAAGAGCTATGGATTCAAAATAGCACCAACTCCAGATGACTCTTTACAAGCTCCTTCCAGCAGACCTATCCATTCTGCACTTTTAATCCTAATTTCTAAGCCTGTAAAAATGACTAGTAATGTTCTTTTCTCACTTTGTGCATCTCCTGTGCAACCATAACTTCAATTGCCTCACTTTGTCTAAGCATCCTGTGATCTATATCTCATTGTTTGCTATGATCTGCCTGTACTTCTCGCAAAACAAACCTTTTCATTGTGCTTAGATACAATACGTCAAATCAAATTAAACCAATTTAGCTCTCTCATCAAAGCTTATTTCACTAAAATTTCTGTTAGTACTAATTGATATTGTACTGAATCATATCAAGTCACATTACTCTACTTCTCTTTTGCTTCCAGACTTCTGTCACCACCCTCCAGCCTCAATACCTTCCTGTCATCCATTTTTCCAAATTTAGCTAGTTATCATACCTATCTCGTTTGTGAGGCTTGGAGAAATTTCAGAGTCCAATGAAATATTCTCAGAATCTGAATTAAATCGGCTTAGATTAATTGTCATATGTATTCACATGGGTGCAGTGAAAAGTTTCTAAGTGCCACTTATGGCACCATCTGAGGTGCAAAGGTACGTGGTACCGAATCTTAAGTACAAAGCAGAAAATAAAAGAAGGTTAAATAGTTAAATGTCACAGTCGTTCTTGCTAAAAAGTAGCAAAACACAAAGCAAGACAGTTACAATTCAATACCACTGTCCATCTTGAAACCAGAATTGAGCAACTTTGATATAGATATTCTCAGATTCAGAGCATATTATCAGAAAATTACTCTTCCAATGTGTCAAAATTTCAATCCTCTCTTATTTTGTCTATTTTTATCACTTTGCCCAATACACATTTAATATGAGACCAGTGTCTAACAGCATAGCACCAAGATCAGTTCTGGGTGCCTTATTGTTCATGATATATTTAAACAACATAAATGAGAACATTGAGGAGTATGAAGGTCTTAGGTTACAGGAGGACATAAATAAATTGGCAGATGGACAGATCTGTGGCAGATGGTATTTAGCTCTGATAAATATGAGATGATACACTTTGGGAAGATGTAACAAGACAAGGAAGTATGCATAGAGCATAGACCGGTACAGCACATGAACAGGCCCTTCAGCCAACCATGCCTGTGCTGAATCTCCAGCATCTGCAGTCCTCACTTTCACCATGATAGCATTCTAACCTACCCAATGAATTGTTGAACATGAGGAAACTCAGAGATTTTGGATGTTTGTCCACAACCCATCTAGTTCACTAATAGCCATTAGGGAAAGGAACTGCCATCCTTACTTGGTCTGGCCTGTGTGTGATTCCAGATCCACAGCTTTGGGGATGTGGATATTTTTGGAGTGCAGTGAGTTGTTTAATTGTTGAACCAAATGAAGAGGTTAGTAGACAGTAAGGAACTAGATAATGGAGTTTAGATTAGAGTGGTGCTGGTAAAGTACAGCAGGTCAGGCAGCATCCGAGGAGCAGGAAAATCAACGTTTCAGGCAAAAGCCCTTCATCAGATGCTGCCTGACCTGCTGTGCTTTTCAAGCACCACTCTAATCTAAACTCTGGTTTCCAGCATCTGCAGTCCTCACTTTTGCCTTGTCAACTAGATAATGAAGTCAGCGTGACTAAGGGGAAGAGTAGGCAGGGAGCAGATGATGAACGCAAAGGAACAGCTGATCTGAGGTGCATGTGTTTTAATGCGAGAAGTATAGTAGGTAAGCCAGGTGAACTTAGGGCTTGGAATAGTACCTGGGAGGGGATGTTATTGTTATTACTGAGACTTGGTTGAGGGAAGGGCATGATTGGCAACTAAATATTCCAGGATAGAGTTGCTTCATGTGAGAGAGGGAGGTAAAAGGGGTGGAAGGTTGCATTACTAGTCAGAGTGGATGTAACAGCTTTGCTAAAGGAGGGTACTACAGAGGACACGAGCAGTAAGGCAATATGGGCAGAGCTCAGAAATAGGAAGTGTGTGCTAACAATGTTGGGGTCTCCCAACAGCAAGCATGAGATGAAAGTACAAATATGAAAATAGATAATGGAAAGATGTAGGAGCAACAGGGTGGTGGTGATAGGAGATTTTAATTTTCCCAACATTGATTGGAATTCACTTTATGTTAGAGGTCTGGATGGAGCAGAATGTTTCAAGAGCATCCAGGAGGGTTTGATAGTGCAGTATGTAAATAGTCCAACCCGGAAGGGGATATACTGGACCTGGTGTTGGGGATATGAGCCCAGCCAATTGGTTGAAGTTTCAGTAGGGGATAACTTTGGGAATAGTGATCACAATTCTGTAAGTTTTAGAATACTCATGGACAAAGATTAAAGTGGTCTCAAACGAAGAGTGTTCAATAGGGGGAACACTAATTAGAGCAAAATTTGGCAAGGGCTGGGCAGAGTGGATTGGGAGCAGCTATTTGAAGGTAAATCCACATTTGATACATAGGAGGCTTTTAAAAGAGGTTGATTAGAGTGCAGGACAGACATGTCCCTGTGAAAATGAGGGATAGAAATGGCAAGACTAGGCAACCATGAATGACAGGTGAAATTGTGAAATGAGCTATGTTGTGCGCACCTATCTCTCTCCATAACCAAGGTGAAAGTCACAGAATTGTGGTCACCATCACCAAAATGTTCACCCACTAACAAGCCCATCACTTGTCCTGGTTCATTACCGAGTACTAAATCCAATATGGCCTCCCCTCTGGTTGGACAATCTGCATACTGAGTTAGAAAAGCTTCCTGGACACACTGCACAAACACCGCCCCATCCAATCTACTTGATCTAAAGAGCTTCCAATCAATATTTGGGAAGTTGAAGTCGCCCATGACCACGACCCTGTGGCTTCTGCACCTTTCCAAAATCTGTTTCCCAATCTGTTTCTTCACATCTCTGCTGCTATTGGGGGGCCTATAGTAAACAAGGTGACTGCACTTTTCCTATTTCTGACTTCAGCCCATACTACCTCCAAAGGCAGATCCCCCTCAAACTTCCTTTCTGCAGCCGTTATACCATTTCTAATTAGCAATGCCACCCCCCTCCTTTTTTACCACCCTCCCTAATCTTACTGAAACATCTTACTGAAATATCCACTGCTGTACCCTAATTGATCACCTTTGTCACATCTTCAAAAAATTCAATCAAGTTAGTAAGACATGACCTGCCCTGCACACTGCCATGCTGACTGTCCCTGATTAGATATGCTTTTCCAAATGCACATAAATCCTATCCCTAAGAATTCGCTTCTCAACCTCACCAGTCTATAATTTCCTGCATTATGCCTATTTCCCTTCTTGAACAGAAGAACATCATTAGCTACTCGCCAGTCGACTGGCACTCTCCAGTGGCTAGTGAGGATACAAAAATCTTGGTCAAGACCCTAACAATCTTCTCTCTTGCCTGTCCCAATAACCTGGGGTAAATTCCATCAGGCTCTTGGGACCTACCACCTTAACGCTCTTTAAGAGACCCGATGCTACTACTTTCTTGATTTCAAAGTGTCCTGGCATACTAGCACACTCCACACTAATCTTATTATCCTCAATGTCCTTCATCTAGGTGAATACAGATGCAAAGTACTCATTCAGGATCTTGCCCACATTCTGTGCCTCCAAGCATAAGTTCCCTCTTTACCCTTAAGTGGTCTTACTTTCTCCCTAGTTATCCTCTTGGTTTTGATGTATGTATAGAATGCCTTGGGATTCTGTTTTACCCCACCTAACAAGATCATTTCATAGCCCCTTCTTGCTTTCCTAATTTCCTGTTTAAGTTCTTTCCTCATGGCTCCAATGCAGTTTTAGCTTTCTAAATGTTATATATGCTTCTTTTCCCCTTTTGACCAAATTCACAACCTTCCTTGTTATTCAAGGATCCCATACCTTGACATCCTTGACATTCCTCCTTACTGGAATGTACTGGTCCTGAACTCGCATCAGCAGATCTTTAAACAACTCCCACATGTTAAATGTAACTTGCCTAACTGCTCCACCCAATTAATACTCGTTTGCCCCTTCATAATACTGTTGTAATTTGCCTTCCCCCAATTTAATACCTTTCCATAAGGTCCTTTTTCATCCTTATTTATAGCTATCTTAAAACTTAAGGAGCAGTGATCACTGTTTCCAAAACGGTTCCTACAGAGAGGTCAGTCACCAGGTCAGGCTCATGAACCAATACAAAGTCTGATATAGTCCCTCCTCTCGTTGGACAATCCACATGAACATAAGAACTAATTCCTTTATTGTTGAAGAAAAATCTATCTTAGCTTTAAAAATGTTTGCTGAAGTAGCATCGTCTACTTCACTAGGCAAGGAATTCCTGATGAAGGGCTTCGGCCGAAATGTCGATTTTCAGACTAATCGGATGCTGCCTGACCTGCTGTGCTTTTCCTGCAACACACTCTCAACTCTGATTTCCAGCATCTGCAGACCTCACTGTCTCCAAGGAATTCCATAGATTTACAACCCTCTCGGTGAAGAAGTCTCTTCTCAATTCTGTCCTACTTTTGCTCCCTCTAAACTTGAGACTATGCCGTCTTGTCCTAGTTTCACCTGCCAGTGGAAACACCCTCTATATTTCTATCTTATCTATTTCCTTCATAATTTTATGTGTTTTTATAAGATTCCCCTAGTTTTCTAAATTGTAATGAATATAATCCCAGTCTACTCAGACTCCTCATATGGGAACCTCCTCAACTCTGGAATCAGCTTTGTTTAACTCTTCTGCCACCCCCCCCACTAGTGCCAGGACATCAAATAGGGAGACCAAAACTGCATGCAGGACTCCAGATGGGCCTCACCAGTACCCTGAACAGCGACCAACATGAACACCCTGCCTTTAAACTCAATCCATTTAGCAATGAAGGACAATATTCCATTTGCCTTCCTAATTACATGTTGTTCCTGCAGACCAAACTTCAGCTGTTTCATGAAATCCTCTTGATTGTATTCAACAAATTCTGCCCCATCCGAGCCTCTTGCTCTAACAAATCCTAGTCAATATTGCAGGAGTTGAAGTCACCGCTATGACAACCCTGTTGTTCAAATATCTTTCCATAATCTGCTAATATATTTGTGCCTCAATGTCTCAGTGGCTATTGGGATCTTTTAGTATAAGTAATTGTACCCATCTTATATTTGAACTGTCAGTTTCAGGAATACAGTTTGTTCTTAGGAATGATTCAGCAGGATCCAAGGTAAGAGTGATGCCTGCAGACTCTGTGCACGCTGTATCTGGCTGTTCACTGGGTACTCCATCCTCAGATCTGTAGCTCCAGTTCCCACACTCCTGCCCAAGTAGTTTAACCTCTCCCAAAGAGCTCGACCAAACCTCCTGCCCAGGATATTACTGCCCCTCGAGTTCAGGTCCAACCTATCCTCCTTGTACAGATCATACCTTCCACAGAAGGTATCCTAATGATTCACATATCTGAAGCCCTCCCTCCTCCACACATTTATCTGCACTCACTCTGTGTTTATAGTCTCACTAGCACGTGGCACCTGGCAGCTCTGTTCATCCTGCCTTTTAGCTTCCAACCAAGTTCACTATATTCTCTTTTCAGGTCTTCATCTCATTTTGTGCAGACAGGAAATATTACAGGTAGTACATCAATTATCAGAAGGAGGTTATCTAAGTGTGAGGAAGACTCATGCTAAGGTACAAAAGCACTTTTATTGGCCTGGACTGGAAAGGAATGTGTTTAAATTTTCCCGTACATGTCATGCTTACCACATTGGTAGGTAAGCCACAGGGCAGTAATAAAACCAGCACCTTTGTTGCTAATTCCTGCATTCTAAGAACCCTTCACGTGGGTTATGATTGATTGTGTAGATCCTCTCCTTGAAACTAAAAGTGGGAACCAGTACTTGCTAACCATAATGGATGTGTCTACGCGATTTCTGGAGACAATTCCATTTCGGAGTATTAAGACAAAAAGAGTGGTGCAAGAGTTAGTAGCATTGTTTACACAGTGAGAGTAAGTCAGACCAAGAGTCTAATTTTACTGCTAGACAATTTAAGGAAGTCATGAATAGCTTAGGCACACAGCACTTTAAATCAAGTATGTACCATCCTGAATCCCAGGGAGCTTTGGAAAGCTTTGGCTACATACTCTGAAGATCATGTTAAGAACATATTGTCAGGATTATCCGAATGATTGGGATAAAGGAATCTCATTCGTATTGTTTGCCATTACAGATGCCCCAAACAAATCTACTCAGTTTACTCCCTCTGACTTAATATTCAGACATGAAGTGAGAGGGCCTTTGAAATTAATTAAAGAAAAAATGACAGGACCAAAGTTAGAGATCTCACACTTTGATTTTATACCTGAGGTGAGGGAGGGATTAAATTGGTTATGTGAGTTAGCTAAACAGCACCTGAAGAGGGCACAGCATAAAATGAAGCAGGTGCCAGATAAAATCTCTGAAATTCTGACTGTTTCCTATGGGGATGACGTATTAGCATTGTTAGTAGGAGATCTAGAAGTGGTAGGAGATCTCTTCAAAGCCAGGTCTCTATCAAATTGAAAAAAGTTGAGTTCAGTAAACTATCTGGGAAAGATGCCAGATAGAAACAAAACTGTATTCGGCATGTCATGTGAATAGTTGAACCCTTAATATAACAGGGAACTGGAGAAACAGATATTAGTTACTGCCCTGTAGGATGAGAAATCATATCCAGATGTTGTGTAATTTGATGAGCCTCAAAATATATTACATAATGAGGAAGTCCTTGAAGAGTGGGATAGGTTAGTGAGCTATCTGTCTCAGGAGCAAAAAACCAAGTTGAAAGGTTTGTTGCAGCAGTATGAGAACAGATGCAGGAATAAAATAGGGAGGACTTGCATGGGAGTTGCAAGTAGGGAATGTTGTTCTGATAAAACATCACCCTTACAGGCTTAATCCTTTCAAAGCCATACAGGTCCAGAAGGCAATTTTGAGGGATCTGTGGACCCTAAGATCCCTCTGCTCCTCCACACTGCCAAGAATCTTGCCTTTAACCCTGTATTCTGTATTCGAATTCGACTTTCCAGACTGAATATTTTCACACTTTTCCAGCTGGAACTCCATCTGCCACTTATCTGTCCAGTTCTGTTTCCTTTCAATGTCCCGTTACAACTTGAAACATAGCTATAAATTCTGTATCTTATACTCCACAATCACCGATGAAAGAGCAGTGCTCCAAAAGCTAGTGCATCAAATTAAGGCCTGTTGGACTATAGCCTGGTGTTGTGTGATTTCTAACTTAATGCCAAGATTGAAGGACTGTATAGAGAATGTTGGTCAAGCCACTTACATCATGAAGTTGGACCTACTGCATGGTTATTGCAGGTAGCTTTACCAGAAAAGTGAAATAAGGGTCTGTGTTTGTAATTTCAAATTGACTACATCAATTCAAAGTAATGCCCTTTGGAAAGAAGAACGCAACAGCCACATTCCAAAGATTCATGAACAGAGTTGTAGTTGGATTAACAAATTGCAGTTTTTCTGGATGATGTAGTGATCTTTAGCAAGTCATGGAAAGATCACATGGTAAATTGGCAGAGATCTTTGAATGGTTAAGAGAAACAAAACTGGTAATAAACTTAAAGGAAACAGAATTCGTAAAGACAGAGGTGACGTTCTTGGAACATAACATCGGTCATGGAAGGTTGACCCCAAGGAACGCAAAGACGGAGGCCATTGACAAAGTTCTATGACCAACCTCGAAGAAAGAGATGCTTCGATGTTTTGGACTAAGTGATTTCTACTGGATGTTTGTTCCAAGCATAGCAGCATGATGGCACCGCTAAAGAATTTACTAAAGAACACAAAATTTTGGTGGACAGAAAAATGGCAGGAGATATTTGAAAAATTAAAAGCTGTATTAACCACCGCAGCAGTTTATCAACACCAAAAGCTTTGAAACCCTTCAAAGTTGCAATCAATGCTAGCAATATAGGAGTTGCTACAGGAAGATGATGATGGAATTTACCGGCAATTGGCTACTTTTCAAAGAGTTGAAAAATGTGGTGCTGGAAAAACACAGCAGGCCAGGCAGCATCCGAGGAGCCGGAGAATCGACGTTTCGGGCATAAGCCCTTCTTCAGGAATGAGGCTGGTGTGCCAAGCGGGCTGAGATAAAAGGTAGGGGGGAGGGAATTTGGGGGAGGGGCGCTGGGAATATGATAGGTGGAAGAAGGTGAGTGTGAGGGTGATAGGCCGGAGATGGGGTGGGGGCGGAGAGGTCGGGAAGAAGATTGCAGGTCAAGAGGGTGGTGCTGAATCCGGGGGTTGGGACTGAGATAAGGTGGGGGGAGGGGAAATGAGGAAGCTGGAGAAATCTACATTCACCGCCACCTTCAAGTTCCCTTCCAAGTCATTGACCATTCTAATTTGGAAATATATCACTATTCTTCCACTGTCACTAATCAACCTCCTGGAATTCCCTCCCTAATGGCATTGTGGATCAACCCACATTGAGAAAGTGCGTACTGCTGGCTGATCAGTATTTGTTGTCTGTGCCTACTTGTCCTTGAACAGGTGCAGGTGAGCTGCCTTCATGAACTGCTCTTCTAAATGGAAATGGTCATGCGCTTGGAAGGTGCTGTCTGAGGATATTTGGTGAATTTCTGCAGTGCACCTTTAGATAGTACACACTGCTACAATTGAGCACTGGTGTTGAAGGGAGTGGATGGTTCCAGATATAGTGCCAATCAAGCTGGCTGCTTTTCCTGGATGATGTCAAGCTTCTTGAGTCTTGTTGGGACTGCACTCATCAAGGCAGGTGGGGAGTATTCCATCATACACCTGATTTGTGCCTTGTAGATGTTGAATAGTCTTCATGGAGTCAGGTGGTGAGTTACTCATCGCCATATTCCTCGCCTCTGACCTGCTCCTATAGCTACAGTTCCAGAAAGTTCTCTTGCAGGCATTTCACATCTGTATGACCTGTATGTCATTGGCGGAGTGGGAGGGGGAGCTAAAGTGTTCAGCCATTGAGCGGTTGGGTTGGTTTTAATACAAATAGTGGTTTGTGTACGGAATGAACTTCCTGAGGGATGTGAGTATAGTTACAATTTTTAAAAGCCATTATGAGTCTAACCTGCCATTTGATCATGGCCGATGCATTTTTCGACACCACTGTCTTGCCTTCTCCCATAACTCTTGATCCACTTACTATTGAAGAACATGTCTATCTCTATCTTAAAGACAATTAATACTTGGTCTCCACAGCTTCCTGTGGGAACGAGTTGCACAGATTAACCACCCTCTGGTTTAAGAAATTCATTCTTACCTCAGTTCTAAAAGGTCATCTGTTCATTCTAACACTGTGGCCTGAGGTCTGAGTCTCTCCTATTAGTGAAAATATCATCTCCATATACAGTTGAGCCAGGCCTCTCAGTATTCTATAAGTTTTAATTAGATCTCCCATATCTTTCAAAATTCCATCGAGTACTGTTGGAATGAGTTGGAATATTGTGAATCATGTTCAGCAACAACTAACTGAACAAATAACTGCATGATAAAATTCAAAGAATCAAGGAAAAGCTTTCTAAAGGTGTGTCTTCTATTCTTGATGAAGGACTTTTGCCCGAAACGTCGATTTTCCTGCTCTCAGATGCTGCCTGACCTGCTGTGCTTTTCCAGCACCACTCTGATCTAGACTCTGGTTTCCAGCATCTGCAGTACTTGTTTTTACCTAGTAATAAAAGAATGATGACAGTAAGAATACAGCCAGTCAAGGACAGTTGTGCATGAAGTCTGAGAAAATAGGAGAGGTAGTAAATAAATATTTTTCGTCAGTATTCACACTGGAAAAAGACAATGTTGTCGAGGAGAGTACTGAGATACAGTCTGTTCGACTAGACAGAAGTGTGGTTCATAAGAATGAGGTGTTAGCAATTCAAAAGGAGGAGTTGTTAGCAATTCTGGAAAGTATGAAAATATCTAAGTCCACTGGGCTGGATGGGATTTATCCTCGGATTCTCTGGGAAGCTAGGTAGGAGATTGACAAACCTTCGGTTTAGATAGTTATGTCGTCATTGTCTACAGGAATAGTGCCAGAAAACTGGAGAATAGCAAATGTCCCCTTGTTCAAGAAGGGAAGTAGAGATAGCCCTGGTAACTATATACTAGTGACACTACTTTGGTTGTGGGTAAAATGTTGGAAAGCATCATAAGAGATAGGATTTACAATTGTCTAGAAAGGAAAAATTTGATTAGGGCTAGTCAACACGGTTTTCTGAAGGTTAGGTCATAAACCTTTATTGTGTTCTTTGAGAAGGTTACCAGGCAGGTGGATGAGGGTAAAGCGGTTGATGTGGTGTATATGGATTTCAGTAAAGCATTTGTTGAGGTTTCCCATGGTAGGCTATTGCAGAAAATGTGGAGCCATGGGATGAAGGGTGATTTAGCGGTTTGGATCAGAAATTGGCTAGCTGATAGAAGACAGAGGGTGGTGGTTGACGGGAAATGTTCATCCTGGAGTTCAGTGTACCACAAGGATCTGTTTTAGGACCGCTGCTGTTTGTCATTTTTATAAATGACCTGGATGAAGGATGTAGGATGAAGGATGTGTAAAGGATGGGTTAGTAAATGTGCGGATTGATGGAGTTGCGGACAGTGCGGAAAGATGTTGTATATTACAGAAGGGCATAGATAAGTTGCAGAGCTGTGCTGAGAGTTGGCAAATAGTGTTCTGACTCTGCCACTCCCACAGGCAGTGCATTCCATGCCCCCACCACTCTCTGGGTAAAGAACCTACCCCTGACAACCCCCTATACCTTCCACCCTTCACCTTAAATTTATGTCCCCTTGTAACACTCTGTTGTATCCGGGGGAAAAGTCTCTGACTGTCTACTCTATCTATTCCCCTGATCATCTTATAAACCTCTATCAAGTCACCCCTCATCCTTCGCCATTCCAATGAGAAAAAGCCTAGCACACTCAACCTATCCTCGTACGACCTATTCTCTATTCCAGGCAACATCCTGGTAAATCTCCTCTGCACCCTCTCCAAAGCTTCCACATCTTTCCTAAAGTGAGGCGACCAGAACTGCACACAGTACTCCAAATGTGGCCTTACCAAGGTCCTGTACAGCTGCAACATCACCTCACTACTCTTGAATTCAGTCCCTCTGCTAATGAACACTAATACACATAGGTCTTCTTACAAGCTCTACCACCTGAGTGGCAACTTTCAAAGAGCTATGAACATAGACCACAAGATCCCTCTGCTCCTCCACCTTACTAAGAACCCTACCGTTAACCCTGTATTCCACATTCTTATTTGTCCTTTCAAAATGGACAACCTCAAACTTGACAGGGTTGAATTCCATCTGCCACTCCTCAGCCTAGCTCTGCATCATATCTAAGTCCCGTTGCAGCTGACAACAGCCCTTCTCACTTTCCACAACTCCACCAATCTTGGTATCGTCTGCAAATTTACTGACCCACCCTTTGACTCCCTCTTCCAAGTCATTAATAAAAATTACAAACAGCAGAGGACCCAGAACTAATCCCTGTGGAACTCCACTTGTAACTGGGCTCCAGGCTGAATATTTACCATCTACCACCACTCTCTGACTTCGACCGGTTAGCCAGTTCTCTATCCAACTGGCCAAATTTCCCACTATCCCATGCTTCCTGACTTCCCACATAAGCCTACCATGGGGAACCTTATCAAATGCCTTACTACAATCCATGTACACTACATCCACTGCTCTACCCTCATCCACATGCTTGGTCAATGCGGTACTAGGTCAACAGAGTACGAGGCTAATGGTAAGATTCTTGGTAGTGTAGATGAGCAGAGAGATCTCTGTGTCCATGTGCATAGATCCCTGAAAGTTGCCACCCAGGTAGATATGGTTGGTAAGAAGGTGTATAGTGTGTCAGCTTTTATTGTTAGAGAGATTGGGTTTTGTAGCCATGAGGTAATGTTGCAGCTATACAAAACTCCGGTGCAGCCGCACTTGGTGTATTGCGTACAGTTCAGGTAACTGCATTGTAGGAAGGATGTGGCAGCATTGGAAAGGGTGCCGAAGGTATGTATGAGGATATTGCCTAGTATGGAAGGAAGGTCTTATGAGGAAAGACTAAGGGATTTGAGGTTGTTTTCGTTAGAAAGAAGATTGAGTGGTGACTTAATAGAGACATACAAGATGATCGGAAGATTAGATAGGGTGGACAGTGAGAGCCTTTTTCCTCAGAGGGTGATGGCCAGCATGAGGGGACATAGCTTTAAATTGAGGGATGATAGATGTAGGACAGATGTCAGAGATAGGTTCTTTATCGGAGAGTGGTAAGGACATGGAACGCCCTGCCTGCAACAGTAGTTGACTCGCCAACTTCATGGACGTTTAAATGGTCATATGGATGATAATGGAGTTGTGTAGGTTGGATGCGCTTCAGATTGGTTTCACAAGTCAGCACAACATCGAGGGCTGTAATGTTCTATATTCATTATTTATTTCACCATTTATAACAAACAATTTTGAATAAACTAGCCATTCAACAGGATAAATATTTCAGATTTTTAAAATCTTTACGGAGAATTACTCATGGCAGACTGGTAGAAAAGATGATGTCACATGGTATTGGGGTTAGCTGGCAGGATGGACACAACTGGCTGAATCATGTGAGACATACGGTAGCAGTGGAAGAATGCTTTTCGGAATGGAGCTGTGACTAGTGATGTTCCACAGGGATCAGTATTGGGACCTCTGCTCTTTGTGGTCTAGATAAATGATTTGGAGGAAAAAGTAGCTCGTCTAATAAATACGTTTGTAGACAATATAAAGATTGGTGGAATTGCGGGTTTGAGGAAGTTTGTTAGAGATACAGTAGGATATAGATGAGTTGGAGGTTGAGCAGAAAAATGGCAGATGGTGTCTAATCCAGACAAATGTGAGGTGATGCATTTTGGAAAGTCAAGTACAGGTGGAAATTATACAATAAATGGTGGATGCCTTAGGTGTATTGATGTGCAGCGGGATCTGGGTGTGCAGTTCACAGATACTGAAGGTGGCAATGCAGGCAGATAAGGTCGTAAACAAAACTATGGCATGCTTGCCGTCATTGGAAGGGACATAAAGATGGGCATGCTATGCTGCAGTTTTGTCAAACTTTAGTTAGACCATACTTGCAATATTGCACACAATCTGGTCATCATATTATGAAATGGATGTGGATGCTTTGGAGAGGGTGCTGAAAACGTTCATCAGAATGTTACCTGGTATGGAGGATTTTAGCTTTGAAGAAAGGTTGGCTGGACTGGGTTTGTTTCACTTGAATGAGAAGATTAAAAGGTGACCTGATAGAAGTTTATAAGATTGTGAATGGCATGGAGAAAGTGGAAAGTACAGGGCTTTTTCCCCAGGCTGAAAAGGTCAGTTACTGAGGAACATAGTTTCAAGATGCAAGGGGTGCAGTTTAAAAGTGATGTATGCATTAAGCTTTTCAAACAAAAGGCGTTGAGTGTCTGGAAGTGATTAATCTTTGGAACTCATTGCCACACAAGGCTCTGGGGGCCAGATTATTGATATTATTTAAGAGGGAGATAGACAGGTTTTTGATTGTCAAGGGGATCAAGGATTGCAGTTAAAAAGTGGGAGAATGGAATTGAGAAACTTATCAGCCATGATCGAATGGCAGAGCAAACTCAATGGGCTGAATGGCCTAATTTCTTCTCCTGTATCTTGACAGAGGAAGTGGTGGAAGCAGACACAGTAGCATCATTCAAGAAGTACCTGGACAAATACATGAATAGGAAGGGAATAGAGGGTTATGGATCCTATAAATGAAGACAGTTTTGGTATGTGGCCGCACAGGGTTGGGAGGTTGAAGAGCCTGTTCTTGTGCTGTATTTTTCTTTGTTCTCTTTGTACTATTTCATTAGGAAATTTCAGTCATTCAGAAAAAAATCTCATTTCATCCGTGAAAATGCATCTAGTGTGCACCCTTCTCCCACTATTAGAGAATTTTAATACATAGTGATACACAAAACAAATATTTGAGCACAATGGGTGCATATAACAATTTTTTAAATGATTCATAAAATTCTGCAGTTGGCTGGCGGGTGTCTGAATCTGTGGAGAGAAGAAAAATATTCAAACATTGGTCAATGTTTTGTAAATAAAAATCTATCACCAAATTTATTTCTCCTTTGCTTTTTCACTTTCTTCCTGCTCTCTTGCATTGTGAAGATTACCTATAGTTTACAAACTAGAACAAAGCGGAAAAGAATGGAGGATACAAAAAGTTACCTGAACATTTATCATAAGGAATGTACAGGAAGATCACACTGTAAAGAGATCACACTGAGATACACTGCCTCAGATTCCCTCACAGACACCATCATGCACTCCCTCACACAGAGACACACTATTGCACTTGTCCTCAAACAGACAGTTACACCATAACACATTACATCACACAGAACGCACCATTACACACTCCCTCACACTGGACTACACCATTACAAACTTCCTCATACAGAAACAAGTCATCAATAGAGTCACCATCTCACACACGCAGATGGAAGGTGATGGCCCAATGATATTATTGTAGGAGTATTAAAATCAAGAATGTTTGGGTTCAAATCCTATCAGCTGAAAATGTGTTGCTGGTTAAAGCACAGCAGGTTAGGCAGCACCCAAGGAGCAGGAAATTCGACGTTTCGGGCCAGAGCCCTTCATCAGGAAGGGCTCTGGCCCGAAATGTCGAATTTCCTGTTCCTTGGATGCTGCCTAACCTGCTGTGCTTTAACCAGCAACACATTTTCAGCTGTGATCTCCAGCATCTGCAGACCTCACTTTTTATTCAAATCCTATCATGACAGATTGTGGAATTTGAGTTGAGTCAAAAAAATTGTGAATAAGAACTCACGGATGACCATTGTCGATTGTGTGAAAAAAACCTATATGAGTCACAATGTTCTTTTGTGAAATCTGCTGTGGTCACCTGGACTGGCCTAACTATGACTCCAGACCCGTAGCAATGTGGTTAACTCTCAACTGACCTCTGAACTAACCTGACAAGGCATTCAGTTGTATCAATAGTGACAAAACCTACAAAGAGATTAATCCAGACAAATCATCCGACTTTGTTCTAGGCACTGGAAAAGTCAATAACGAAACAGCCCTGTCAGTGCCTCAAAGACCTCCTGACTGACATCTGGGGGTTAGTACGTGTGAGCTGTCTCACAGACTAGTCAAACAAAAGACTGACATAGTTATCATTGAAGAATCATACCTTAAAGACAAGGTTGAAAATGTGTTGCTGGTTAAAGCACAGCAGGTCAGGCAGCATCCAAGGAACAGGAAATTCGACGTTTCGGGCCAGAGCCCTTCATCAGGCTCTGGCCCGAAACGTCGAATTTCCTGTTCCTTGGATGCTGCCTGACCTGCTGTGCTTTAACCAGCAACACATTTTCAGCTCTGATCTCCAGCATCTGCAGACCTCACATTTTACTTAAAGACAAGGTCCCAGACACAACCACCACCATTTCACTGACAGGACAGACCCAGCAACGGTGGTGGTAGACTGGTATACAGTCAAGAGGGAGTTGCTCTCAGCATCCTGAACAGTGATTCCAGATGTCATGAAGTCTCATGACTTCAGGTTGAACATGGGCAAGGAAATCTCTTGCAATGAAACCATATACTGTCCTCTTGTGGCTAATGAATCAATGTTCCTCCATGTTGAACACCACTTAAAAGAAGCATTGAGGGCGGGAAGGCTACAAAATGTTCTCTGCCTATAGGATTTCAGTGCCCACTACCAAGGTTGGCTTGACATCTGCAGGACTGATCGAACTGGTTGAGTCCTGAAGGACGTAGCTGCTGGATGGGTCTGCAGCAAATGGAGAGGGAACCAATTAGAGGGAAAAGCATACTGAGCAATACTTGACCACATCTTTACTCATCTGCCAGCTGCAGATGTATCTGTCCATGACAGTATTGGAAAGAGTGACCCAGTCATAAACTCACATTTTCACATTGAAAAAAATCTCCATTGTATTATGTGGCATAGTGCCTGCGATAAATGTAACAGATTTAAAGAGGAGGTGAAGACTGGGCATCCATGATGCGCTTTGGACCATCAACAACAGCAGTATTGCACCCTAGCAGAATCTGCAACCTTACAGCCTGGCATATTCACCACTCAAGCCATGGATTCAACCTTGTTTCAATGGAGCATGCAAGATGGTATGCCTAGAAGAGCACCAGACATAACCGAAGATGATGTGTCAACCTGGTGAAACTACCAAACAGGACTACTTACATGCCTAACAGCATATGCAGCATGTAATAGAGAGAGCTTAGTGATCTCACAGATCCAATCTAATCTGTGCTACTCTGCCAGATTCAATCGTGAATAGCGGTGGACAGTAAAAAAAAAATCAGTGGAGGAGGAGGCTATGAAAAGATTCCTATCATCAATGATGGAAGAGTCCAGAATGCTGAAATATTTACAGGAATCTTCAGCCAGATGTGCCAAGTGAATAATCCAACTTGCCCCATTCTAGTGATCTGCAAAATGACTGATGCCAGTCTTCAGCCAATTGATTAGATTAGATTACTTACAGTGTGGAAACAGGCCCTTCGGCCCAACAAGTCCACACCGACTCGCCGAAGTGCAACCCACCCATACCCCTACATATACCCCTTACCGAACACTACGGGCAATTTAGCATGGCCAATTCACCTGACCCGCACATCTTTGGACTGTGGGAGGAAACCGGAGCACCCGGAGGAAACCCACGCAGACACGGGGAGAATGTGCAAGCTCCACACAGTCAGTCGCCTGAGGCGGGAATTGAACCCAGGTCCCTGGCGCTGTGAGGCAGCAGTGCTAACCACTGTGCCACCGTGCCGCCCAATTGAATTCACTCCAATTGATATCAAGTTGATGACCATGGATACTGTAAGGGCTATGGCCCTGACAACATGCCAACAATGCAGGGAAGAGTTGCGTTCCAAAACTTGCTGAACCCGAGACCAAACTCTCCCAGTACAGCTACGACATTGGCATCTATCCAAAAATGTAAAAATTGCCCAGCTATGCCCTGTTCACAAAACAAAACAGGAGAAATCCAACCTGACCAATTACTGCCCTATCAATCTATTCTCAATCATCAGTAAGGTGATGGAAGGTAACATCATCAATGCTATCAAGCAGCACCTGCTCAGCCTCTGCCCTCATTACAGGTTTGGTTGAAACATGGAAAAACGAGCAGAATTCCAAAGGTAAGGTGAGCCCTTGACATCAAGGCTGCATTCAACCAAGTGTGGCATCATAGAGCCTGATCAAAACTTCAATTAATATATATCTCTGCTGGTTGAAGTTATACGTGGCACCTAGGAAGGTGGATATAGTTGTTGGAGGTCAGTCATCCCAGCTCCAGGACTTCTTTGTAGGAGTTCCCCAGAGTAGTGTCCGAGGACTAACGATCTTCAACTGCTTTATCAATGATCTTCCCTCCATCATAATGTCAGTAGTGAGGATGTTTGCACAATGATTGCACAATTTCAGCACCATTTGTGACTCTTCAGATACTGAAGCAGTCCATGTTCAAATGCAAAGTATTTGGACAATATCCAGGCTTGGGCTGACATGTGGCAATTTGCTATCATGCTACACAAATGCCAGGCAATGACCATCACCAATAAGAGATAATCAGGGCAGCATGGTGTCTCAGTGGTTACCACTGCTGCCTCACAGTGCCAGGCACCTGGGATCGATACCAGCCTCGGGTGACTGTCAGTGTGGAGTTTGCACATTCTCCCTGTGTCTGCGTGGGTTTCCTCTGGGTCTCTGCTTTCCTCCTACAATCCAAAGATGTGCAGATTAGTTGAATTGGCCATGCTAAATTTCCCATAGTGCTCAGGGACGTGTAGGTTAGGTGCATTAGTCAGGAGTAAATATAGGCTAATAGGGGAGAGGAATGGGTTTGGGTGGGTTATTCTTCGGATGGTCGATATGGACTTGTTGGGCCAAAGGGTCACTATAGGGATTCTTTGATGTTTCACCATGGCCCCACAATTGGAGTTATGTACATGCCTTCAAAATGTTGTCACGAGCTAGGGTGCATGACACAACAAGAGCTAGAAAAGATGTGAAAGAAAGGCATCATGGGGGATTTCAATATGCAGGTGGACTGGAAGAATCAGTGGATTACAAGAAAAGAAATTTGTGGAATACATGCTGGGTAGGTGAGTGAACTGATATATTTTGGCAGCAGCTGAGCCTGAGACACTACATATGTAATGTTTGTCACCCGCTCTCCTCCTCTAACCAAAAGATAAGGACTCTGTAGTGTGTTGATAAGGGAAGGTTTCTTTTTTTTATTGCGTGATTGGTAAAAACTTTTCTTTCCTTTTTTGTTCAACTAAGTGAAGGCAAAGTTAAGCTTGAGATTAAAAATGACAGAGGATCTCAGATCCATGTTATGCTCCTCATGCTCCATGTGGGAGCTGAGGGACACAGTTGATGTCCCTGACTCCTTCATGTGCAGGAAGTGTGTTCAGCTACATCTCTTATTAGACTGCTTGACAGTTCTGGATAGACTCACTTTGGAGCATACACAATGCTGAGGGGGTCGTGGATGGCATGTTTAGTGACTTGGTCACACCGCAGAATAGGATTACAGAGGGAGATAGGGAATGGGTGAGCAAAAGGCAGAAAAGAGCAGGAAGGCAGTGCAGGTGTCCCGTGTGGCCATCTCCCTCCAAAACAGGCTTACTGTTTTGGATACAGCTGGGGGAGATGGCTCACCAGGGGAATGCAGCAGTAGCCAGGTTCATGGCACTGTGGCTGGCTCTGCTGTTCAGAATAGCGGGAAAGAGTGGAAGAGCTCTAGTCATAGGGGGTTCAGTTGTAAGGGGAGTAGATACACAGTTCTGCTGTCGCAAACTTGACTTTAGAATGGTATGTTGCCTTCCAGGTTCATGGGTCAGGGATGTCTGAGATTGGCTGCAGAATATTCTCAAGGTGAGAGGGTGACATATAGGCACTGATGATGTTGCTAAGAAAGGGGATGAGGTCCTTCAAGCAGAAATTTGGGAGTTCAGAGCCAAATTAAAAAGTAGGACCTCAGACGTAGAAATCTTGGGATTGTAGTCCAGTGTCAAACGCTAATCAGAGTAGAAATAAAAGAATAGGCAGGATGAATGGGTGGCTTGAGAAATGGTGCAAGAGGGAGGGGTTCAGATTTTTGTGACATTGGGACAGATTCTGGGGCAGGTGGAACTATTACAAATTAGTCTATACCTGGACAGGGCTGGAACCAATGTCTTTGGGCATTTAAACGAATGTGGCAGGGGAATGGGAACCAAATGAGGAGGTTAGAGGACAGTAAAGAGGTAGTAACTAAAGCCTGTAAGGAACAAGATGATGAAGTCAACGTAATTAAGGGTAAGAGTAGGAAGGGAGCAGATGATGAATGCAAAGTGTCATGTGGTCTGAAATGAATTTGTTTTAATGCAAGAAAATAGATATTGACATCTTGAAAGATGTCCACATTACAGAGAAGGAAGTGCTGGATGTCTCCAGGACCTGATCAGGTGTAACCTAGAACTCTGTGAGAAGCTATGGAAGTGATTGCTGGGCCTCTTGCTGAGATAATTGTATCATCGATAGTCACAGGTGAGGTGTCAGAAGACTGGAGGTTGGCTCATGTGGTGACACTGTTTAAGAAAGGTGATAAGGACAAGCCAGGGAACTATAGACCAGTGACCCTGACCTCAGTGATGGGCAAGATGTTGGAGGGAATTCTGAGGGACAGGATGTACATGTATTTGGAAAGGCAAGGACTGATTAGGGATAGTCAACATGGTTTTGTGTGTGGGAAATCATGTCTCACAAACTTGATTGAGCCTTTTGAAGAAGTAACAAAGAGGATTGATGAGGGAAAAGCGGTAGATGTGATCTATATGTACTTCAGTAAGGCATTCAACAAGGTTCCCCATGGGAGACTGATTTGCAAAGTTAGATCCCATGGAATACAGGGAGAACTAGCCACTTGGATACAGAACTGGCTCAAAGGTAGAAGACAGAGGGTGGTGGTGGAGGGTTGTTTTTTAAATAGGTGGCATGTGACTAGTGGAGTGCCACAAGGATCAGTGCTGGGTCCATTACTTTTCATCAATTATATAAATGATTTGGATGTGAGCATAAGAGGTATAGTTTGTAAGTTTGCAGATGACACTAAACTTGGAGGTGTAGTGGATAGCGAAGGGGGTTACCTCAGATCACAACAGGATCTTGACAGATGGGCCAATGGACTAAGAAGTGGCAGATGGAGTTTAATTTAGATAAATGTGAGGTGCTGCTTTTTGGGAAAGCAAATCTTAGCAGAACTTATACACTTAATGGTAAGGTCCTAGGGAGTGTTGCTGAACAAAGAGACCTTGGAGTGCAAATTCATAGCTCCTTGAAAGTAGAGTTGCAGAAAGAGAGGGGAGTGAAGAAGGCATTTGATGTGCTTTCCTTTATTTGTCAGAGTATTGAGTACAGGTGTTTGGAGGTAGTGTTGCAACTGTACAGGACATTGGTTAGGCTACTTTTGGAATGTTGCGTGCCATTCCAGTCTCCATCCTATTGGAGAGATGTTGTGAAACTTGAAACAGTTCAGAAAACATTTACAAGGATGTTGCCAGGGTTGGAGGATTTGAGCTATAGGGAGAGGTTGAATAGGCTAGGCCTGTTTTTCCTGGAGGTGTTAGAGGCTGATGGGTGACCTGGTAGAGATTTATAAAATAATGAGGGGCATGGATAGGATAAATAGACAAAGAACTTTTCCTGGGGTGGAACAGTCCAAAACGAGAGGGCAAAGGTTTAGGGTGAGAGGGGAAAGACATATAAAGAGACCAAAGGGGCAACTTCTTTCACATAGAGGGTGGTATGTGTAGGGAATGAGCTGCCAGAGGAAGTGGTGGAGGCTAGTATAATTGTAACATTTCAAAGGCATTTGAATGGGTACATGAATAGGACAGGTTTGGAAGGATATGGTCTGGATGATAGCAGTTGGAACTGCATTGGATTGGGATATCTGGTCGGCATGGACGAGTTGGACCGGAGGGTCTGTTTCCAAGCTGTACATCTGTGACTGTATGACTCTAACTGTAGTAGGTAAGGCAGTTGAATTTAGGGCTTGGATTAGTACCTGGGAGTATGATGTTATTGCTATTACTGAGACTTAGTTGAGTGAAGGGCATGATTGGTAACTAAATATCCCAGGATAGAAATGCCAGGTTAGAAAGGGAGGTAAAAGGGTTGGAGGAGTTGCATTACTGGTCAGAGAGAATATCACAGCTGTGCTGAAGTAGTACACTACGGAAGACTTGAGCAGTGAGGCAATATGGGCAGAGCTCAGAAGTAGGAAAGGTGCAGTAACAATGTTGGGGTTGAACTACCGCCTCCCATCAGTGAGCATGAGATAAAGGTACAAATATGTAAACAGATTATGGAAAGATGTAGGAGCAACAAGATCGTGATGATAGGAGATTTCAGTTTTCCCAGCATTGATTGGGATTCACTTAGTATTAGAGGTCTTAGATGGAGCAGAATTTATAAAGCATCCAGGAGAGTTTTCTAGAACAACGTATAAATAGTCCAACTAGGGAAAGGGTATATAGGGCCTGGTGTTGGGGAATGAGCCTGGCCAGGTAGTTGAAGTTTCAGTAAGGGGTTACTTTGGGAATAGAGGTCACAATTCTGTAAGTTTTACAAAACTCATGGACAAAGATGACAATGATCCTAAAGAAAGTGTGCTAAATTAGGGGAAGGTCAACTCTACCAAAATTCAGCCGGAGCTGGGGAATATAGATTAGGAGCAGATGTTTGAAGGTAAGTCCACATTTGATATGTGGGAGTCTTCTAAAGATAGGTTGATTAGAGTTCAGGAGAGATATGTTCCTGTGAAAATGAGGGACAGAAATGGCAAGATTAGAGAACCATGGTTGACAGGTGAAGTTGTGAGTCTGGGTAAGAGGAGAAAAGATATATACTTAAGGTCTTTGCGACTGAAAATAGACAAAATATCCTTCTGATATGGAAGGATATCAGAAATGTCGGACCAATCTAAACCAGGAACTCGAAGATTAAAAGGGGTCATGAGATATCTTTAGCAAACAGGGTTAAGGAAAATCCCAAAGCCTTTTATTCATATGTAAGGAACAAGAGGGTAACTCGAGAAAGGGTTAGCCCACTCAAGGGCAAAGGAGGAAAGATCTACATGGAGTCTCAGAAAATGGGTGAGATTCTTGATGAGTACTTTGCATCAGTATTCACCGAGGAGAGGGAAGGATGTTGAGGATGGGAATAAACGTTGATTACTCTAGATCAAGTCGGCATAAGGCGGGAGGAAGTGTTGGGTATTCTAAAAGGCATTAAGGTGGATAAGTCCCCAGGTCCAGATGGGATCTATCCCAGGTTGCTGAGGGATGCAAGAGAGAAAATAGCTGGGGCCTTAACAGATATCTTTGCAGCATCTTTGAACATGGATGCAGTCACGGGGGACTGAAAAATTGCTAATGTTGTCCCCTTGTTTAAGAGGGGTAGAAGGGATAATCCAGGTAATTATAGGCTGATGAGCCTGACGTCAGTGGTCGAGAAGCAGCTGGAGAAGATACTAAGGCTTTCCTTTGTAGGGGTGTTGAGTACAGAGTTGGTAGATTATGTTACAGTTGTATAAGGTTTTGGTTCGTCCACATTTGGAAGACTGTGCGCACTTCTGATCATCACATTACCAAAAGGATGAGGATGCTTTGGAGAGAGTGCAGAGCAAGTTCACCAGGATGTTGCCTCGTATGGAGGGTTCTAGCTATGAAGAGAGATTGAGTAGATTAGGTTTATTTTCATTAGAAAGATGGTGGTTAAGGGGCAGCCTGATTGAGGTCCAAGGAATCATGAGAGGTATGGACAGGGTGGAGAGCAATACACTTTTTCCCAGAATGGGCAACTCAGTTACTCAGGGCCATGAGTTCAAAGTGAGAGGGGAAATGTTTCAGGGAGATATGCATGGAAAGTTCTTAACGCAGAGGGTGATGGGTGCCTGGAGCACGTAGCCAGCAGAGGTGGTAAAGAGGGATACGATAGTGTCATTTAAGATGTAACTTAACATCTATATGATTGGGCAGGGAGCAGAGGGATACAGTTCCTTAGAAAATAGACAACAGATTTAAATAGAGAATCTGGATTGGCACAGGCTTGGAGGGCCAAAGGGTCTGTTTCTGTGCTGTAATTTTCTTTGGTTTTTTTGTTGTTCTTTTACCTATCAACTATGAGGAACCTTGACAAACGTTTTACTGAAGTTGATATAGAATCATGTCTACCTCTCTGCCCTCATCAATCCTCTTTTTTTATTTCTTCAAAACACTCAATCATATTTGTGAGACATGATTTCCCATGCATAAAGCCATGCTGACTATCCCTAATCAGTCCTTGCCTTTCCAAATCCATGTAAAACCTGTCCCTCAGGAAACCTTCCAACAACTTGCCCATCACCGATATCAGGCTCACCAGTCTGTAGTCTCCTGGCTTTTCCTCACTACCTTACTTTAGTAGGCTACCTTGAAGATCATTAAGGGCCCCTATTTTCTTCCTGGTTAACCATTTGTCCTTGATGTATTAATAAAAGCTCTTTGAATTCTCCTTTGCCTTGTTCACCAAAGCTGTCTCATGTCCCCATTTTGCCCTCCTGATTTCCCTCTTAAGTATACTCCTACTGCCTTTATACTCTTCTAAGGATTCACTCAACCTCTCCTGTCTATATCCAACATACGCTTCCTACTTTTACTGGCTCAAGACCATCCAAAGTGAAAGGGGAGCATCTGGGAAGAAGTCCAGCACATCGAGACTTGCCATTGGGAGAAAGTGGAAGCCAGGTGTAAACAGCGAAAGGAACTTGCTGCCAACTCGACAACTCACCCGCCCCATCCCGTGAACACCTATTGCCCCATGTATTAGCCACCTCGATCAGTTCAGACACTTACGGATTCATCCTGAGAATGGAGGAGAGTCATCATCATCTGCAAAGGACCACCTATGATGATGGTCATGAATGAATGTCGTAGAGTCCTTGAGTAATACAGCATGGAAACAGGCCCTTTGGCCCAAGTGGTCCATGCTGACAAAGATGCCCACTCAGCTAGTTCCAAGCTACATTTGGTCCATATCCCTCTAAACCTTTCCCATCCATGTACCTATCCCAATGTTTTTTAAGTGTTGCTATTGTACCTGCCTCAACCACTTTCTCTGGCAGCACAATCCATATACGTACCATTCTCTGCATGAAGATGTTGTCCTCAGGTCCTTATTAAATCTTTCCACTCCCACCTTAAACCTATACCCTCTAGCTTTCAATTCCTTATCCCCAGGATGGGGGAAAAAAAAGCATCCTATTTCTGCCTGTCATGATTTTGTACACCACAATAAGGTCACCCTTCATTCCAGTAAATTAGTTAACATGACTACCTTTCACAAAACCATGCTGCATCTGCCTGATGGGAAGGTCTCTGTCTAGATGTCTTGCTACTACTTCCTTGATTATAGATTCAAGCATTTTCTGGACTACAGAAGTTTAGTTAACAGGCCTGTAGTTACTTGCATCTTATTTGCCTCATTTTTTAAAGAGTAGCGTCCCAACCCATGGACTGCAGTGGTTGATGAAATCAGCTCACCATTACTTTCTTAAGGGCAACTTGGGACAGACAGTGAATGTTGGCCCCACCAGCAAAGCCCACATGTTACAAGTGAATAAAGAAAAATGTCAAATCATTCCACACTTTCACACTGATTCACTGTCTCAAATGAAAGCACAATCATACACTGGCTGATATACAGGCCCATCATCACGCAATTTCTCACGAAGACTCATACTTTCATACACTCCCACATATGGAGAACCCATCAAGAAAGAAAATGCAGCACAGGAACAGGCTCTTGGTCCACTCAAGGAGGCAAAAGTGAGGACTGCAGATGCTGGAAACCAGAGTTTAGATCAGAGTAGTGCTGGAAAAGCACAGCAGGTCAGGCAGCATCCGAGGAGCAGGATGAAGGGCTTTTGCCCGAAATGTCGATTTTCCTGCTCCTTGGATGCTGCCTGACCTGCTGTGCTTTTCCAGCACTACTCTGATTTAAACTCTTGGTCCACTCATGCTGACACATGATGCCTTTCCAAATGAAAAACATTTTGTTTCTACACGGTCCATATCCCTCTATTTCATACCTTTAGAAGATGCCTCTTAAATGTCTATTTTTGTGTCTTCTTCCACCACCTTCTGTGGCAGTACATTCACGGTACTTATTAATTTCTGTGTAAAAAACCTGCCTCTCACATCTTCTTTATACTTAATCCCCTTTACCTTAAACCTATGTCAATGAGAGATTGACATTTCTAACCTCTGAAAAAGACTTTCAACTATCCATTCTATCTGTGCCTCTCATAATTTTGTCAACTCTGTCAGATCACCCCTCATCCTTTGATACTTAAGTGAAAATAAACCAAGTTCCTTCAATTTCTGTTCATAGCTAATACCTCCAAACCGCACAACATCCTGGTAAACTGTTTTCTTGTAACTCCTTCAGAGTCTCCACATCCTTATCGTAGTGTGGTGACCAGAACTGTACAATATTCCAAATGTACTAAATGTCTATAGAGTTGCAACATGTGCCCTGACCGAGGAAGGCAAGCATGTCATATGCTTTCTTTACCACCTTATTCATTATGTTACCACTTTCAGGAAACAGTACACCTATACACCTCTAACCGTTTAACTTAATGCTTCAAAAGGTTCTAGAATTAACTGTATACTTCACTTCTGAATGATATCTTCATAAATGCAACACTTTGCATTTGTCCAAATCAAACACCATCTGCCATTTCTCTGCCCAAATCTCCAGCCTATCTTTAACTTGCTGTATCCTATTAGCAAATTAATTCTGTTTTTATCAGTGAGCTGAATATGTATCTTATTATGTAGGGAAGTTGTAACCAATTCACTTACTTGTCCTGTGGCAATCTTCGTCATTATCTCCCCTAATATTTCTGTTCTGCAAACTTATGAATCAGGCCATCTCCATTTTGATCCAACTCATTTACTTTTATTACAAATGACAGGGGTCCAAGCCCTGCTGAAGACCACTGATCAGAGATTTCCAATATGAAAAAAAGCCTTCCACTCCTGTGACTAAGCCATTTATTATTCATGTTACCAGCTCACCGTGGATCCCTTGTGAATTCATCTTCTGTATCAGTCTGCCTTCAGGAAGCTCACTAAAGGCCTTCCTAAAGTCCAAAGAGACAGCACCTATTGCCCTGCCCTCAAACATTTAAATTCTGGAATGTTGAGCTACCAGTTTTGTCCTGCTCTCAACCAAGACTCTGCAATAGCTACAACATCATAGTCATATGCTGTTAATCCAAGTTCTAAGTTCATCCACCTCACCTGTGATGCCCCTCACATGAAAACAAATTCACTTCAGACCACCAGTCTTGCCATGTTCAGTAGCCTTGTATACCCTTCCTCATAGTCTTTGTGGCCTTAGTTTCTAACACCTCCTCAGTCATTTTACTTGCTGACCTGCTGTGGTTCCTGCATTCCTGCCATATTAGTTTAAACCCGCCTGAGTGACAGTTGGAACCTCCCTGCCAGGAGATTGGTGCTCCTCCAGTTTAGGTGCAACCTGTCCTCTTATACAGCTCCCTCCTAGCTCTGGAGACATGCAGTGATCCACTCTAGCTCTTTAGCCATGTATTTAACTGTACTATCTTCCTATTCCGAACCTCATTGGCACATGGCACAAGAAGTAATCCCAAGATTACAACCTTGGAGATCATCCTTTTCAATCTTCTACCTAGCTCTCTGAACTCCCTTTGTGGGGCCTCATCTGTCTTTTTGTATATCTCTGGCTTTTCATCCACTTCTTCAGAATGTCAAGTGCCTGCTCAGTGTTGGCATCAGGGAGGCAGCATACCATCCTGGAGTCTCTTTTGCGGCCACAGAAATGCCTATCTGTGTCTCTGACCAAAGAAACCCATATCACTACTCTACACTTTGTCAATCCCTGCCATGCAACGGTGTCAGTCATAATGCTGGTGATCTGGTTTCTGCTGTCCCTTAAGAGGGAGCCCTCACCACCCCATCCAGCATCAGTATCCAAGCATTTTCCTGCTTCAGAGAGAAATGGCTGCAGTGTACTCCTGCACTGCCCATGCTTACTCACTTTTTTCATGATTTGGAGATGCTGGTGTTGGACTGGGGTGTACAAAGTTAAAAATCACACAACACCAGGTTATAGTCCAACAGGTTTAATTGGAAGCACACTAGCTTTCGGAGCGATGTTCCTTCATCAGGTGATTGTGGAGGGCTCGATCGTAGCACAGAATTTATAGCAAAAATTTGCAGTGTGATGTAACTGAAATTATACATTGAAAAATCGATTGTCTGTTAAGCCTTTCATCTGTTAGAATACAGTGGTAGTTTCACTTCTTTCATGTGTAAATCACAAAACCCTTTTTTTTAAAGTTGCATTCTCGGGTTAGCTGCTAACAATGGTGATAGCTAGACAATATGTTGAAGTTAAAATCAACGAGGTAAAAACAATGACTGCAAATGCTGGAAACCAGATTCTGGATCAGTGGTGCTGGAAGAGCACAGCAATTCAGGCAGCATCCAACGAGCAGCAAAATCGACTTTCCTGATGAAGGGCTTTTGCCCGAAATTTCGCCTTCGCTGCTCGTTGGATGCTGCCTGAACTGCTGTGCTCTTCCAGACCCACTGATCCAGAATATGTTGAAGTTGTTAGCCCCCTGTGTTCTCTGTCTATGACCTGATGTTTAGATTGATTCTAATCTAATAAGTGAGATAGCAGTGTTTTACATAAATTCCTGCGGTTTTTGAGCTCAAGAGTTCTACATGAATGTATGCAGTTTTTGAGCAATGTGCAATGTAACTGTGCAATACAAATTCAGCACACAAAATATATGTGTGCGTGTGGGTCTTTGTCTGTGTGTGTCTGTCTGTCTGGGGTGGGGGTTGTGAGTGTGAGAATGTGTGTGTGTGTGTGTGTAGTGGGTGCAGAGTGTCTTAAGTCTGCGAGTGGGTGTCTGTGTGTGTGTGTAGTGCAATGGTGGTCACCTGTAATGTGACATGAACCCAAGGTCCCGGTTGAGGCCCTCCCTATGGGTACCAAACTTAGCTATCAGCCTCTGCTCGGCCACTTTCCTCTGCTGCCTGTCCCGAAGTTCACCTTGGAGAATGGTCACCCGAAGGTCCGAGGCTGAATGTCCTGGACCACTGAAGTGTTCCCCAACTGGGAGGGAACCCTCCTGTCTGTTGATTTTGTGTGGTGCCCATTCATCTGTTGTCATAGCCTTTGCTCGGTTACCCAAATGTACCTTGCCTCTGGGCATCCTTGCCTGCAACGTATAAGATAGACAACGTTGGCTGAGTCACATGAGTACCTGCCATGTACAAGGTGAGAGGTGTTCCCACGCATAATAGTAGTATCTGACACGTCTTGCAGCGTCCACCGTGACAGGGTTGTATGGATTTGTCCTGAGAGCCAGGCAGTTTGCTACAAACAATGATTTGTTTGAGGTTTGTCGGTTGTTTAAAGGCAAGTAGTGGAGGTATGGGGAAGGTCTTGGTGAGGTGCTTATCCTCATTGATAATGTGTTGCAGGTCACAAAGAACATGGTGTAATTTTTCAGCCCCTGGGAAGTACTGAACAACGAAGGGTACCCTGTCAGTTGCAGCACGTGTCTGTCTCCTGAGGAGGTCATTATGGTTCCTTGCTGTAGCATGTCGGAACTGACGGTCAATGAGTTCAGCATCGTACCCCGTTCTTGTGAGGTCATCCTTGAGTACTTCCAGTAGACCGTCACGTTCCTCCTCATCTGAGCAGATCTGGTGTATGCATAGGGCTTGTCCATAGGGAATGGCTTTTTAAATATGTTTTGGGTGGAAGCTGGAGATGTGTAGCATTGTGAGGGTCTGTGGGTTTGCGGTAGAGCGGGGTGCTGAAGTGTCCATCCTTGATGGAGACGCACGTGTCCAAGAATGAGACAGACAGTCGAGAGTAGTCCATAGTGAGTTTGATGGTGGGATGAAACTTGTTGATGTCACTGTGTAGTTTTATCAGTGACTCCTCGCCATGGGTCCAGAGGAAGAAAATGTCATCATTGTACCTGGTGTACTATGTTGGTTGGAGATACTGCATAGAGAAGAAATCTTGATCAAACCTGTGCATAAAAATGTTGGCATATTGGGGTGCAGACTTGGTCCCCATGACTGTTCGGTGTGTCTGGATGAAGAATTCGTTGTCAAAGGTGAAGACATTATGATCGAGGATAAAACGGATGAGTTGTAGGATGGTGTTTGGAGATTGGCAGTTGTTGGTGTTGAGTACTGAGGCTGTTGCCGTGATGCCATCCTTGTGGGGGATGCTGGTGTAGAGTGTGGAAACGTCCATTGTGACGAGGAATGTTCCCGGTTCGACTGGTCCATGAGTGCTAAGTTTCTGCAAGAAATCCATAGTGTCGCGACAAAAGCTGGAGATCCCCTGTACAATAGGTTTCAAGATGCCTTCCACATAGCCAGAGAGATTCTCACATAAGGTCCCATTGCCCGACATGATGGGTCGTCCCGTTGTGTTGGCCTTGTGTACCTTTGGAAGGCAGAAGAAGTCGCCTACACGAGAAGTACGTGGGATAAGGGCGCGTAGGGAACTCTGAAGGACTGGATCCAAGGTTCTGATCAGTGTGCTTAATTCTCGGGTGTGTTCTTTGGTCAGATCAGCTGCTAGTTGCCTGTAGTGTTCCTGGTTGTTCAGTTGTCGGTACACTTCCTTGCAGGAATCTGTTCTATTCTGAATGACGATGGCTCCTCTTTTATCTGCTGGTTTGATGACAATGTTGTGATTGGTTTTGAGAGCCTGGATGGCATTGCGTTGTGAACGGGGTGATGTTTTGCTCTACCTTGTGGGTACGGCTGATGAATCTGGCATTTATATATTTCCTGACAGTTTGAGCATACATGTCAAGCCCTGGGCAGTGGCCCTCCGGTGGAGTCCATGTTGACACCTTCTTTGGTCGCTCCTCTACAGATCCCTGTGATGACAGTTCTAGTTCATCAGTGGGTTCAGTGGGATCACTGCCTGCACCTTGAAAGAATTCCCTGAGTCTCATTCATCTGATGAACTCCTCTGTGTCTGCTGCCAGAACCAACGGGTCCATTTTGGTGGCGGGGTAGAAGTTGAGACCCCAACTCAGGACTTCAATCTCTTCCGGTCGAAGGGTGTGGTCCGATAAGTTGACAATAGACTTCCCCGCAGTGATAATGTTGTCTACTGTGGTTCCAGGGCGGACTTTGCTATTTCTGGTAAGATTGCCAAGTTTCTCCAGTTTCTTGTTCTTGGCATGCATGTACGTGGTGTAGTTTTGTTGCCTTGTCTGTTTGGCAATGTCACATAATTGTACTGATGTATCCTGGGTGCAGGCTGTGAGTGTGGACTCCATCTGAATATCAAGGTTGTGGTACCTGCTGGAGAGTTGGTACACGAGATGATTGAGAAGTTTACGAGAGGTGCGGTGGCAAAGTCTCTCTGCGTAGTCTGTGTTGTAGGTTGACCTAAGTCGGTTCGTGATCCGTAATCCTTTCGGGATCTTTCCTGCTTGCCTGCATTCCTGTAGAAACTTGATGTCTGTGTCGATATGTGCAATCTTCTTGGAGATCCTCTCCACTTTAAGCCGGCTGTTAGTGGTGTCGATAGTAGTCATGATTTGGAGATGCCGGTGTTGGACTGGGGTGTACAAAGTTAAAAATCACACAACACCAGGTTATAGTCTAACAGGTTTAATTGGAAGCACACTAGCTTTCAGAGCGACGTTCCTTCATCAGGTGATTGTGGAGGGCTCGATTGTGACTCAGCCAACTTTGTCAATCTTATACGTTGCAGGCAAGGATGCCCGGAAGCATGGTACATTGGGAAAACCGAGCAAAGGTTACGACAACGGATGAATGGGCACCGCACAACAATCAACAGACAGGAGGGTTCCCTCCCAGTTAGGGAACACTTCAGTGGTCCAGGACATTCAGCCTCAGACCTTCGGGTGACCATCCTCCAAGGTGGACTTCAGGACAAGCAGCTGAAAATGTGTTGCTGGTCAAAGCACAGCAGGCCAGGCAGCATCTCAGGAATAGAGAATTCGACGTTTCGAGCATAAGCCCTTCATCAGGAATGAGAGAGAGTAGCCAAGCAGGCTAAGATAAAAGGTAGGGAGGAGGGACTTGGGGGAGGGGCGGTGGAGGTGGGATCGGTGGAAGGAGGTCAAGGTGAGGGTGATAGGCCGGAGTGGGGTGGGGGCGGAGAGGTCAGGAAGAAGATTGCAGGTTAGGAGGGTGGTGCTGAGTTGAGGGAACCAACTGAGACAAGGTGGGGGGAGGGGAAATGAGGAAACTGGAGAAATCTGAATTCATACCTTGTGGTTGGAGGGTTAGTTCGGAGTCCGTGTGGGATCAGTCGGTTCCGTAGGCAGGTGCTGAGGAAGGAGATGTGGCTGTGGTAACGAGTCTGTTTGAGAACGTGGCTGAAGACTTTCTGTGCAGAGGAGATGACCTGGGAGGTGCAGTGAGAGAGAGACTCACTGAAATCCTTGTAGAGGGAGGAAGAGAGCTTCTTCAAGGAAGGCATCCTTGTAAGAGGATTCGCAGTAGGTTAAAATCTTCGAGTAAAAAATGAGGTCTGCAGATGCTGGAGATCACAGCTGAAAATGTGTTGCTGGTCAAAGCACAGCAGGCCAGGCAGCATCTCAGGAATAGAGAATTCGACGTTTCAAGCATAAGCCCTTCATCAGGAATGAGAGACAAGCAGCAGAGGAAAGTGGCCAAGCAGAGACTGATAGCTAAGTTTGGTACCCATAGGGAGGGCCTCAACCGGGACCTTGGGTTCATGTCACATTACAGGTGATCACCATTGCACTACACACATACACAGATATTCCTACACACACACTCTCACATACACAAGGATACAGGTACACACAGACGCACACATAGACACCCCCTCGCAGACTTAAGACACTCTGCACCCACTACACATACACACACACACTTTCTCACACTCACAACCCCCACCCCAGACAGATAGACGCACACAGACAGACAAAGACCCACACGCGCACATATATTTTGTGTGGTGAATTTGTATTGCACAATTACATTGCACATTGCTCAAAAACTGCATACATTCATGTAGAACTCTGAGCTCAAAAACTGCAGGCATTTATGTAAAACACTGCTATCTCACTTATTAGATTAGAATCAATCTAAACATCAGGTCATAGACAGAGAACATAGGGGGCTAACACCTTCAACATATTGTCTAGCTATCACCATTGTTAGCAGCTAACCCGAGAATGCAACTTTAAAAAAAAGGGTTTTGTGATTTACACATGAAAGAAGTGAAACTATCACTGTATTCTAACAGATGAAAGGCTTAACAGACAATCAATTTTTCAATGTATAATTTCAGTTACATCACACTGCAAATTTTTGCTATAAATTCTGTGTTACGATCGAGCCCTCCACAATCACCTGATGAAGGAACATCGCTCTGAAAGCTAGTGTGCTTCCAATTAAACCTGTTGGACTATAACCTGGTGTTGTGTGATTTTTAACTTTGTACACTTTTTTCATGGTTACCTAACTTTTCTCCGTCTACATAGTCCCTACTAGAGTTGTGACCAGTACATTAATTGTGCCATCCATGATATTCTCAGATTTACGGAAGTTCCATTGTAAGTCCATCCGCTGCTCCAGCTGCTCAGTGTGACAAATCACAAGCTTCAGCTGAACACACATAATCAGAATAGGTACTGCAGGTGTCCCTGATTTCCTGCATATAACAGGAGGAGCATTCTATGGGGCTGGGTTCTCCTGCCATTTTGAACTTGATCAATTGTAGATAATAATCCAGAAACTAATATCAACATGCCCTTTTCATTACCCACATCCACCTGTGTGACTATCAATATAAAGCATGTGTTAAGGATCTCACCTTCTTCCAATAGTTCCACACATTAATTCCCCCTTTTGTCCTTGAGTGAACCTATCATTTCCCTAGCTATCCTCTTGTTCCTAATTTCCCAATAATGTCCCTGCCACTGGTGTAAGATTCATCAGTCAATAATTTCTTGGATTATCCCTGTGACTGTTCTTGACTATTCTCCAGTCTTTTGGAACTTCCCCTGTGGCGAAAGAGGACACAAAAATCTCTGTCAAGGCCTCCTCCCTTGTCCTTTACAGTATCCTGGGATTGATTCCTTCAGGCCCTGGGGACTTAACTGTATTGATGTTTTTCAACACAACTCCTTCTCCATTTTAATATCCACAGCCCCAGAAAGTGAACAGATCTCCCCATAATCTTACCATCATCCATGTCCTGCTCCTCGGTGAATACCGATGTGAAGTACTGATTAAGAAGCCACCCAATTCCTCCAGCTCCACACATAAATTCTGTCTTTTGTCCTTGAATAGGACTATCTTTTCCCTTGTTACCCTCTTTCTACTAATACATATGTAACATGCCTTGGGATTCTCCTTAGCCCGATTTGCCAAGAACATTTCATGACCCCTTTTACCCCTCCTATTACTTGTTTAAATTGATTCCTGCTTCCTTTATTTTCCTCAAGGGCCTTATCAGATTTTAGTTTTCTAAACCCCATCTGCTTCCTTTATCTTTGACTAATGCTTGCAGCTACTTTTGTTATCAGCCTATTCCAGGCACATTTCTAACCTGATCACTAGTAACTCAGTGTTAGGTTTTACTGAGGATGAAAGAAAGTGCTGAGGCTTCATTTTGCTTGTTGATTCTTACCTTGGACAGCCACCATTTCTTTAACTTGCTCGAGATCTTGCACTTGCAATCTTGGCTTTCTTCATAAATACCTTCGTGAGGAAATAGGCTAATACCGGGACCATTAAAGCTGGTGCCATGATCGTAACACCCAGAACAGCTGGCTTAGGTATACTTCCTGGAACTGAGGAATAATGGGTCAGATTACAATTAACAGAACTGAAGATTCGAGTTGGCTGAGCCTGAAAGAACATTGCTGTAAGAGTATGTCTGTGTCTTTTGTGGGAGGGTGGATAAAACTAGAGGAAATCATTTACTTACCATCATACTCACAATTAAATCTGTTGCATGTGTGTTGGTCCGTGATAGTTGTGATATCAGCTAGAGTGACCACCCCATAGTCCTTGTGGAGATGGGGCCATCAGAAATAGCAACAGGAGTAGGCTGTTTCGTCCTCGAAACTGTTCCATTATTCAATAGGATCATGATGTGGAGGTGTTGGATTGGGTTGGACAGTCAGAAGTCACATGATACTAGGTTATAGTCCAAAAGGTTTATTTGAAATCACAAGCTTTTAGACTGCTGCTCCTTCATCAGATGAAGTCAATCCCAAGCTTTCAGACTTCACCTGATGAAGGAACAGTGCTCTAAAAGCTTGTGATTTCAAATAAACGTATTGGACTATAATCTGGTGTCATTTGTCTTCTGACAGTAGGATCATGCATGATCTGATACTCTTCCCTGCCCTTTCCCCAAAACCCTTGATCCTCAACTTATCATGAATCTATCTCAGCCTTCCAAGTGTACCAAAGGTCTCTGCTCCCACAACTCTCAGTGGCAAGGGGATCAAAAAACTCACAAACCGTCTGAGAAAAGAAATTCCTCCTCATTTCAGTGTTAAGTTGGCAACCCTTAAATCTGCGACTATGCCCTCTGGTCCTAGACTCTTCTAGGGGAAGAGAGGGGCAGCATTTCTCAAAGTGTACCCTGTCAAGCCCCTTAAAATCATATATTTTAAATGAGATCCCTTCCCATTCTTCCAAACTCCAATGAGTAGAGTCCCAATACGATGAACCTTTTCTTAAATGACAATCCCTCCATACAGGTGATCACCCTAATGAATCTTCTCTGATCTGCTTTCAATGAATTGTCTTTTTTACCAAATTCAAGGGGACCAAAATTTCTCACAGTACTCCAGGTGTCATCTCACCAGCACCCTATGCAGCTGGAATAAGACTTCTGTACTCTTATACTCCAAGTTAGATTACTTACAGTGTGGAAACAGGCCCTTCAGCCCAACAAGTCCACACCGACCCGCTGAAGCGCAACCCACCCATACCCCGACATTTACCCCTTACCTAACACTACGGGCAATTTAGCATGACCAATTCACCTGACCCGCACATCTTTGGACTGTGGGAGGAAACCGGAGCACCCGGAGGAAACCCACGCAGACATGGGGAGAACATACAAACTCCACACAGTCAGTCGCCTGTGTCGGGAATTGAACCCGGGTCTCAGGCGCTGTGAGGCCGCAGTGCTAACAACTGTGCCACCGTGCCGCCCACAACTGTTGAAATAAGGACCAATATTCCATTGGCGTCCTGATTATCCACTGCACGTGTGCTGACTTCCTGTGTTTCTTACACAAGTTGACTCAAGTGCCTTTGTGTTGCAGCTTTCTGCAGCTTAATGCTGTTCTTGTGTTCTCCCTTCTGAACTGAACAATTTTGCACTTTGCCACAATGTCCTCCATTTGCCAAATCTTTGTCTACTTTCTTAACCTTTCTGTATCTTTCTGTAAACTGTTTTTATCCCTCTAGCATTTTGACCTACCACTTAATTTTGTGTATTAGTAAATTTCCTCCAATTCATTGATATAGGTGAAAACAGTTGTGGTTCCAGCAATGATCCTTGTGGAACCCTTCCAGTTACAGGCTGTCAACCTGAAAAGAAGGAATCCGTTATCCCCACTCGCTGTTTCCCATCCATGAGGCAATTCTCTCTTCACATCAGTATACTACCTCCAACACCTCTGTGGGCTCTTATCTTACGACGTAAGCTTTTGAGAGTTGCCTTATCAACTCTCGAAGTGTCAATACAATACTTCATATGGATCCCCCCATCCACTTTGTTGAGACCTGCTTAAAAACTCTCATAAATTAGTCAGACACGATGTGCTCTTCAAGAAGCCACTGACTCAGCTTGACTTTCCAAATGTTCTGCTAATAGTTCCTTATTGCTTTTAAAATCTGATTGAAGATTTGTAGCTCGGGTATCCGTTGTTGTGGTTCTGCTCGCCGAGCTGGAGGTTTTTGCTGCAAACGTTTCGTTCCCTGGCTAGGGAACATCATCAGTGCTGTTGGAGCCTCGTGTGAAGCGCTGCTTTGATGTTTCTTCCGGTATTTATATTGGTTTGTTCTTGCCGCTTCCGGGTGTCAGCCGGAAGCGGCAAGAACAAACCAATATAAATACCGGAAGAAACATCAAAGCAGCGCTTCACACGAGGCTCCAACAGCACTGATGATGTTCCCTAGCCAGGGAACGAAACGTTTGCAGCAAAAACCTCCAGCTCGGCGAGCAGAACCACAACAGTTCCTTATTGCAGCAAACTTTTTATGAACTGGCACGTGTGCGCCCAGGTGTTTGCCAGTTAATCAAATATTCTGAATAATCAAGATGTCCACATAATCAATGTACAAACACACATTAAGTGACAGAAGCATAATGCAGGGCGTACACATTACTGTTATACTTTAATTACAGCATAAATCACTTCCTTAAATAAAACACTCTCTTACGCTACACTGACTATTTGGAGATCATGATAATACAGTAATCTTCTGTTATTTCAGATATATAATTTTTGCCAGTTTATTGAGAGGGCTGGTTCATTATACTCCAGTTAAAACAAAGTTTGCTGTTTTACCTCCATCAACATGGGGTTTTATTTTAGGAAGTAGCATCAACGGTGGTACCTCATCAAATGGATTCGGAAAATCCAAATATATTACATCCAATATTTTTCCTTCATCTATCCTACTTATTAACTCCTCAAAGATTTCCCATAAAGTTTTAAGACATGATGCCCCCTTCATAAAGCTGTGCTGACTCTGCTTGGTCACATATTTCCAAATGCTCTGCTGTTACATCCTTTACGATACAATCTATGTTTTTTTTTCCCCACAAAATCAAACATTAAGTCAACTGGCCCATGGTTGTCTGTTTTTGGCTTCTTCCCTTTTTCAAATAAATGAGTTACATTGACAGTTTTCTAATTCTCTGTGATTTTTCCAGAATGTGAGGATTCTTGGATGATAACTGCTACTCTATTCGATACCTATGCAGCTACTTCATTTAATATCTGATGTTCATCCCGTTATGTTGAGGGGATTGATCTGTCTCTAATCCCATTAGATTATTAAGCACTTTTTGTCTTGTGAAAATTATAGTAATTATTCCTTCTCCTCCTTTTGCCCTTTCTGTATTTAGTATTTTGGAATGTTACTCTGACATTGTGTTATTTATGGTATTTGAGGAGAAAAGGCTCAGAATTGAATCAGCTGTTGATATTTTGTGTGGCCATTTGAGTGAACAACAAATATATCTTCATGACAAATTTTAAAACGGAGCCATAATAAGTGGACAAAATAATTTGGTAAATTTTGCGGTATTTGAGGTAAATAATTTTTGCTGGTTTATCAAGAGGGCTATTTCATCCAGTGTCAGTTAAACTGAAGTTTGCTGTAACTAATTCCAATCCTATTCCGACAATAGGAGAAGATGAAGTCCTATCTTCACACTAAGGATACCCTCCATCACTGTCACACTCTCATTGCGCTAACTTGGACAGACAGAATAGATCTGTTAACAATACTGGGCGTCTATGAAACCCTGTGGATCATCAGCGCAACAAAATTTCTTCCAGAGCAATCTGCAATTTCATAGCGTGATATATCCCTCTCTCTACCATTGTTATCAGGCTGGGAGATCATCTCCTGTTCAGTGATGAGTGTAGAAGGGCATACCAAAAGCAACACCAGGCACACCTAAAAATATGGTTTCAACCTGGTGAAGCAACCAAACAAGGCTGCTTGTGTACCAAACACCAGAGGAGCTTGAGATAGACTGAGCTGAGCAATTCCACGATCAAAGGGTCAGATCTAAGTTCTACAGTCCTGCCACATCCAGAAAAGCACATGGCCCATCTCGATCTCCTTCTGAGGTCACCAGCATTACAGCTGCCAACGTTTGTTCCCTGAAGGACATCAGTAAACCAGATGAGTTTTCACAACAGATAATAATGTGGTCACCATTATACTAGCTTTCAATTACAGATTGTTTAAAGTTGAATCTGCCATGATGGAATTTGTACCTGGACCCTGAGAACATTAGCTCAGACTCTGGATTGCTAGTACAGTGATATTATCACAGTGCTAGTGCCTTTTGAAATGGCACCCAGCTCTGTTAAATCTCTGAACGTATTCTCTGCCTCTTGACTTATTTTGCTGCTTGACTAACTTCCACAAATTGGATGAGTAAGCATTATGGGATAGATTGAAATCATTGCTTCAGCCTTCATCACCAATTCCTTCCAGCCACCTTCTGACTGCCTTGGACTGAACCAAACTTTGATGCTCTATTTGAGCCTGAACGGAATTTTTGGCCCAACATTCTTTTCATCATGAAGACTGTTGACTTTCACCTCTGTAAAGTGACCGGTCTCTGACCATGCCTCACCCCATACACTGCTGAATCTCCATCCATGTCTTTGCTGAGCTTTGTTGAGCTACTCCAATATTTCCCTGCCCCAAATCCCATTTTTTCCCTCTGAGAGCATGAATTTATCTAGATCTCTCCTCCCCATACCATCACACCCACCCAATGCTATTCACTTATCAACCTTCTGCTCATTGGTCCGTGCAGTTTCTCAGTTTGACAACACTCATTTCATAAATTTCCTTCTTGTTTGCAAAATGATTTCTGGTCCCAGTCCTTCTTTTCTCATTTTGTCATAGATCATTGAACTACTACACTATGGAAGCAGGTCATTCTTCCAATCAAATCCACACCAACTTTCGAAGAGCGTCTCACCCAGACCCACCCTACTCCTGTAAACCTGCATTTTCCATGGCTAATCTGCACATCCATGGACACTATGGTATTTTTCCATGCCCATGCACCTAAGCTGCACTTCTTTAGATTGTGGGAGGAAACTGGAGTACCTGGGGGAACCTCATGTAGATGTGAGAATGTGCAAACTCCACACAGATAGTCATCCAAGGGTGGAATCAAACCCAACTCCCTGGCATTGGGAGGCAGCAGGGCTCAACACTGAGCCACGATACTGCCCTTCAGGTTAGTGGAACCTGTGTAGTTTGGGAAGTGTCAGCTTTAATTTGGTTAGAATAATAAATAGTGCACTTTGAGTGATGCCAGATATAACTCCACAGAAACTGGCATCCCATCACTCTTCATATGCACATGAATAGTTCCTGACACTGGTGCCAGCTGTCAGCACTAGCAGAACCCCTGATCTTCCTGATTGGACCAGGTTAGCAACCCCAATCAGGGAAATCTTATTCTATGACGCCCATCTGGCTGACTGTCTTCCAGTCTCTACCATCTGGCTGCTCACATTCCAATCACTACAATGCCACTGCTGAGGGAGGCTTTTCCATACAGAAATATTAAGGTGCACAATCAGAACTGATACAATCGATTGTGAAAAATGACTGGTATCGTTCCGCAACCTCAGCTCATGGACACATACTGGTGAGGAACTCAGAAAAAAAAACTCAAAGAAAAGTGACCAAAAGCATCAGCACGATGAAAAACTGAAAAGATTACCTTTGACTGTTCTAGTCATAGGCCCACTGTCGATGCTGCCACCTGGACCCTTGGTGTTACAAAATGGAGGACCCCAGCCAACATCACAGTGACAGTTACCTCTGTTGTTGCAAACCTGAAACCATGAAAGATGTTAAAAACACATAAAATGGCATCCAGTTTCAAACTGACGATGAACTGCAGTCATATATGTAGTTGTCAGATGACAGTCTACAGAACTGCAGATACCTTCAAGCAAGCTACTGGCTAACATCCATCCACTTTATTCATCCACGGTGAACATTGTTCATGGGAGAGTGATATGGCACAATCACAGAATGCATACTGTCATAAACAGGGATAAAATGTAGCTATTTAACATAAGTGGGAACTCTACAGACAAAAACAGAGAGATTCCTTTTTTTAGCATGAGTATTGGCAGATCATGTAATGTTGACACTAATTATTTGAAAATTTTGTTTCGTCAAAGTAATAAGTTTGTGTGTGGAGAAAAGAGCTGGCTACATCCAATTGAGAAGTAAATGGAAATTATCAGACTAAGGTTGACAGATTCACGTGTAAAAGCTTGTGGATGGTTATACTTATAGAAGCAAATATGTAATGTACTTTTAAAGGACATGCTGAAGATGTTATCGCCCTGTTATAGCATGTCTGTGAATAAAGTTTGTGCGAAGATTTGTAGCTCGGGTGCTTGTCGTAGTGGTTCTGTTCGCCGAGCTGGAAGTGTTTGTTGCAAACGTTTCGTCCCCTGGCTAGGAGACATCATCAGTGCTCTGGAGCCTCCTGTGAAGCGCTTCTTTGATGTTTCTTCCGGCATTTATAGTGGTCTGTCCTTGCCGCTTCCGGGTGTCAGTTTCAGCTGTCCGCTGTAGTGATTGGTATATTGGGTCCAGGTCGATGTGTCTGTTGATGGAGTTTGTGGATGAATGCCATGCCTCTAGGAATTCCCTGGCTGTTCTCTGTCGGCTTGCCCTATGATAGTAGTGTTTTCCCAGTCGAATTCATGTTGCTTGTTGTCTGAGTGTGTGGCTACTAGGGATAGCTGGTCGTGTCGTTTCGTGGCTAGTTGGTGTTCATGTATGCAGATTGTTAGCTGTCTTCCTGTTTGTCCTATATAGTGTTTTGTGCAGTCCTTGCATGGTATTTTATAAACTACATTAGTTTTGCTCATGTTGGGTATTGGCTCCTTTGTTCTAGTAAGTTGTTGTCTGAGCGTGGCTGTTGGTTTGTGTGCCGTTATGAGTCCTAGGGGTCGCAGTAGTCTGGCTGTCAGTTCTGAAACGCTCCTGATGTATGGTAGTGTGGCTAGTCCTTTTGGTTGTGGCATGTCCTCGTTCCGTGGTCTATCTCTTAGGCATCTGTTGATAAAGTTGCGCGGGTATCCGTTTTTGGCGAATACCTTGTATAGGTGTTCCTCTTCCTCTTTTCGCAGTTCTGGTGTACTGCAGTGTGTTGTAGCTCTTTTGAATAGTGTCCTGATGCAGCTTTGTTTGTGTGTGTTGGAGTGGTTACTTTCATAGTTTAGGACTTGGTCTGTGTGTGTTGTTTTCCTGTGTCGGAGGCTGAGGGATGACCTTATAGAGGTTTATAGGATAGGATAACTAGACAAAGTGTTTTCCCTGGGGTCGGAAAATCCAGAACTAGAGGGGATAGGTTTTAGGGTAAGAGGGGAAAGATGTAAAAGGTACTTCAGGGGCACCATTTTCATGCCGAGGGTGGTGTGTGTATAGAATGAGCTGTGAGAGGAAGTGGTGGAGGCTAGTACAATTACATCATTTAAAAGGCATCTGGATAGGTATATGAATAGGAAGGATTTAGAAGGATATGGGCCAGGTACTGGCAAATGGGTCAGATTAGGTTAGGAAAGCTGGTCGCATGGATGAGTTGGACCGAAGGGTATTTTTCTGTGCTGTGCATCTCTCTGACACTATGACTTGGAGTTTGCTCCACATTCAATTACAGCTAATATGTTTCTCAATCTCTTTCTCTTGCTTTCTCCCCATAACCTCTGATCCCCTGACCAATCCTGAACCTATCTATCTCTGTCTTAAATACACTCACCACCCTCTGGCTGAAGAAATTCCTCCTTATCTCAGTTCCAAAGCTCATCCCTTCACTCTTTGGCCATGTCTGCAGGACCTAGTCAGTCCTCCTGGTGGAAACATATCCTCCACATCCACTTCATCCAAGCCTCTCAAAACTCTGTCTGTGACTTTATTACTATTTGAAACGCCTCACTGTTCATGAATCCACAGCTCAATCATTATCATATCTCAACCACGCTGTTCACAGCCTCCTTGTCTCAGTGTTCAGTTCTGTAACTTTGGATCTTGAGTTCCCTTTTTCATTTGTTTTTATTGTTTTTCCCTCTGCGACTCTGCATTTAATTGCAGGTCAGCTCCACTCACTCCTCTTAAGACATATTTGGCTTTGTGCTCTGAAACTTTTTATCTATCTTGTCCAGCTGATAATAGCCTCAAATTTTAATTATTTATTTGTTTATGATTTAATGCAACAAGTATGTCTCTCGCAAAGTCATCCTTTGTTGCCTATCTCTCATTTCCCTTTAACTGAGTGGTTTGCGAGACCATTTCAGACGATAGTTAATGGTCACCCACATTCTGGTACATCGAGATTGACAAATGTTGACCAGAGGAGGTAAACAGCTGATTTCTTTCTCTAAAGGACATTAATGAACTAGTTGTTTTTGTTATGATATTAACAGACAGTTTCGTGATTCTCATCATGAATGACTGGCTTTTGGTTCCAGGTTTATGAAGTGAATTTAAATTTGACGAGCTGCTGTAGTGGGATTCGAACCTGTATCCCCAGATCAATACACAAGGTATGAGCAGTCTTTTGTCATGACCACTACACTACCATGACTCCCCCACTTTTGATGGTTACACCAACAGCTTTACATTATTCTTTAAGGCTTGAAAATGTGCAACAAGATCCCAAAGTTATTTATGTGCATCAGGGACAGTAGAGATCCACACAAATCCTGATCCTGCAGGAAGAGACTTTACCCACCAGGTTCTGATCAGTCACAAGCACCAGCTCGACATATCTTGTCTCTGACAGCACATCCCTTCCCATCTGGAGAAAGAGAAAATCTCTGTCAGTTTGAAGTGAAACGATACAGTGAGCTCTGAATGAGCCGGTACCGGTTACAGGCCAATTCACATGGCTTATCCCTTTTCTTGTAGGCCTGAGTATCTTGTCCTGTCCACTATCTTTATTTCCACAGAATGATCCTCAGTTTGAAATGAACTGTGGTCTATTACTTCTCCTTCCTTTACATTCTCCTTTTCCGGACCCTCCCTTCTTTGTTCTTTAAGTAAAAGTTGCATCTGGCTCAGAAAACATCACAACTTGCAGATCAAACCTGTGGGCCATCATCAGGTAGGTGTGGCCCGGATCTATATTTATCAGTGAGTAGGAAATGGAAGAGCATTGAGAACTAGGGGTCACTGTTTACAATAATGTACCATCCATTTAAAATCGAGAAAAAGTGATATTCTCTGTCTCAAAAAAGCTCGTATATCTTTGAACTCTCCACCTTTATAAGGTATTGAAAACAGAATTCTTGAACATCTTAAGGGAGAGGTGAGGAAATTTGTGAGAGGCTATCGGAATTATTGACCAGTCAATCTTATGTCTGAGGTAACCAAATATTGGATAGGATTCTTATTGGAAGGACATGGTTTGATTAAAAATAGTCAGCATGGCTTTGTGAGGGGCAGGTCATGCCTCACAAGCCTTATTGAGTATTTTGAGGATGTGATGAGATAAGTTGACAAAGGCCGAGCTGTAGATGTGGTGTATATGGATTTCAGTAAGGAATTTGATAAGGTTCCCCATGGTATGCTCATTCAGAAAGTTAGGAGGTATGGGATACAGGGACATTTGTCCGGATGCAGAATTGGCTGGCTGAAAGAAGATAGCGAATTGTAGTGGATGGAAAGTATTCCGCACAGAAGTTGGTGAACAGTGGTGTCCAGCAGTGATCTGTTCTTGGGCCTCTGCTCTTTGTAGATTTTATAAATGACTTGGATGAAGAAGTGGATGGGTGGGTTAGTAAGTTTGCTGATGACACAAAGGCCAGTGGTGCTGTAGGGCTGTTGCAGGCTTCAACAAGGCATTGACAGGACGCAGAACAGTCCTGAGAAGTGGCAGATGGAGTTCAACCTGGATAAAGGTAAGTGATTCATTTTGGAAGGTCGAACTTAAATGCTGAATACAGGTTTGAAGACAGGATGTGTGGCAGTGTGGGGGAACTTGTGGTCCACTTACATAGATCCTTCAAAATTGCCAGTCATGTTGACAGGGTTGTTAAGAAGATGTACCGTGATTTGGCTTTGATTAATGGAGGGGGGGGGGGAAAACTGAGTTTAAGAGCCATGAGGTTTTGCTACAGCTCTATAAAACCCTGGTAAGACCACACTTGGAGTATTGTTCCAGTTCTGGTTGCCTCATTATAAGGATGCAGTGCTTTCGAGAGGGTGCAGATGAGATTTACCAGGATGCTGTCTGGATTAGAGACCATGTCTTATGAAGAGAGGTTGAGTGAGTTCAGGCTTTTCACACTCAACAGAAGAAAGAAGAGAGGTGACTTGATAGAGGTGTACAGTGTAAAGAGAGGCATAGATAGAGTAGATAGCCAGAGACATTTCCCCAGGGCAGAAATGGCGGTCATGAGGGGTCATAATTTTCAGGTGATTGAAGGAAGGTGTAGGGGAGATGTCAGAGGTAGGTTCTTTACACAGAGAAGGTGGGTGGGTGTCACTACCATCAGTGATAGTAGAGTCAGAGACATTAGGGACATTTAAGCGACTGCTGGACAAGCATATGGACATCAGTAATTTGAGGTAGGTGTCGGATCTTAGATTAAGATAAATGCTCATGGGCGGAAGGACATTTACTGTGTTGTACTGTTCTATGTTCTAAACAATAGCTGGACACCTTGATTTCCTTCTCCTGAAGTTACTGTTATGAACAGAACTCAGAAGCCCACGCAGTAACACAAACTATTAGAGGGAACATATGTTCTGTGCAGCAGTGGTTGTAGGTTTGCCAGGTGCTGTCGAAGGATGTTTGGCTAATTTCTGTCGTCAGTAAGTGTCAGTTGTGGAGAGAGTGGATGCTTGTGGATACGGTGCCACTCAAGTAGGTAGCTTTGTCCTGCATGTTGTCAAGCTTTTGGAGTGTTGTTGGAGCTGCACCCACCTAGGCAAGTGGTTGCTATTCTATCACATTCCTGACTTAGAATTAGAATTCTAAGTGGAAACAGGCCCTTCAGCCCAAAATGTCCACACCATCCCTCTAAAAAATATCCCACCCAGCCCCATTACCCTACATTTCCCTTGACTAATTCACCAAGCCCACATGTCCCTGAACATTATGAGCAATCTAGCTTGCCAATTCACCTAACATGCACATCTTTGGACTGTGGGAGGAAACCAGAGCAAACCCACACAGGCACGAGGAGAACGGTTGGTGGAGTTGTGGATAGTGAGGAGGGCTGTTGTCAGCTGCAAAGGGACTTAGATATAATGCAGAGCTGGGCTGAGGAGTGGCAGATGGAATTCAACCCTGTCAAGTGTGAGGTTGTCCATTTTGGAAGGACGAATAAGAATGCGGAATACAGGGTTAACGGTAGGGTTCTTAGTAAGGTGGAGGAGCAGAGGGATCTTGGGTCTATGTTCATAGCTCTTTGAAAGTTGTCACTCAGGTGGATAGAGCTTGTAAGAAGGCCTATGGTGTATTAGCGTTCATTAGCAGAAGGATTGAATTCAAGAGTCGTTAGGTGATGAGCGTTCCTTCATTATCTTTTAGAGGATATTCCATATAACTGTCTCTGGTCCATAGCCCTTAATGCCATGATTTAACAAAAATGTATATATGTTGAGAGTGTGGTGCTAGAAAAGCACAGCAGGTTAGGCAGCATCCGAGAGCAGGAGAATTGATGTTTCGGGTGAAAGTCCTTTATCAGGAATAAGGCTTGTGGGCTAGGTGTTGAGAGTTAATTGGGAGAGGGGTAAAGTTGGGAGAAGGTAGTTGAGAATGTGATATTAGATGAAGGCAGGGGAGAAGGTGATTGGTCAGAGAGGAGAGTGGAGCAGATAGATGGGAAAGATAATGGACAGGTCAAGAGGGCGATGCCACGTTGGAGGCTTGAGATGAATAATGTGGGGGGAAAGGGAAATGAGGGAACTGGTGATATCTCCATTAATCCCATGTGGTTTCAGGGTCACAAGGCTGAAAATGAGGTCTTCTTCCTCCAGGCATCAGTTGGTAAGGGTTTGGCAATGGAGAAGACCCAGAACCTGCCTGTCGTTGGCATAGTGGGAGGGGAAGTTGAAGTGTTCAGCCATGGAGTGGTGGGGTGGGGTTGGTTGGTGCGTTTGTCCCAGAGATGTTTCTATGTCAATGTATATCAAAAATGTATCTATCTCAAATTTCAAATTAACAAGTGAACCAGCATCCACTGCCATTTGTGATGGAAATTTCCAAACATCTACCACTTTTTGGGTGTAGACATGCTTTCTTATTTCTCTGCTGAACAGTCTGGCCCTAATTCTCAGTCTATGTCCCCTACGTGTATACTACTTTAGTGACAGGTGAACAGAAGTTATCGAAAATGAGGAACTTAGAACAATCATCATCACGAGGGAAAACGCGCAAAACAAACTGTTGGGATTGAAGGCAGGTAAGTCCCCAGTAACTGAGACCTACTCCTACAGCCTTAAAGGAACTGGATCTATTGGTTATAACATTGCAAAATCCCTGAATTCGGGAACAGTTCCTCTGGAAAAATGCAAATGTAACACTCTTATTCAAAAGGAGAGGGAGGCAGAAAATAGGAAATTAGATTTTTTTTAGATTACTTACAGTGTGGAAACAGGCCCTTCAGCCCAACAAGTCCACACCGATCCGCCGAAGCGCAACCCACCCATACCCCTACATTACCCCTTACCTAACACTACGGGCAATTTAGAATGGCCAATTCACCTGACCCGCACATCTTTGGACTGTGGGAGGAAACCGGAGCACCGGAGGAAACCCACGCAGACACGGGGAGAACGTGCAAACTCCACACAGTCAGTCGCCTGAGTCGGGAATTGAACCCGGGTCTCAGGCGCTGTGAGGCAGCAGTGCTAACCACTGTGCCACCGTGCCGCCCACCGGTGGTTAGTGGTGGTGAGTTAGATTAGCATGTATTGATGAGAAATCGTTAGAATCCATTATTAAGGAAAATTAGGACATTTGGAAAGTCAAAATACAATCCATCAGAGTCAGAATGGTTTTGAGAAGGGGAAATCATGTTTGACTAATTTGCTAGAGTTCTTTGAAGATGCCATAAGCAAAGTGAATATTGGAATCCTGCAGATTTTGTATCAGTAGAATTCAGAAGGCATTTGAAAAGGTTACACAGAAAAGGTCAATACACAAGGTCACATGGAGTGAGGGGAATTTATTAGCTAGGAATCTATTAGAGGACCATCTAACCAACAGAATTCAGAGAGTCAGGATAACTGGATTTTTTAAACTTCATTCACAAATGAAGGTATGGCTGGTCAGGCAAGTATTTATCACCCATTCCTAATTGCCTAGAGGGTAGTTAAGAGTCAATCACATTACTGTAGGTCTGGAGTTACATATCAACCAGACCAGCTAAGAGTGGCAGTTCCCCTCCGTAAAAGACACTCATGAACTGGATGGGTTTGTCCAACAATCAACAGGAGATTTATGGTCAGAATAATCATGACATGGAGGCACCAGTGTTGGATTGGGGTGGATATGTCAGTGTTGGATTGGGGTGGACAAGGTCAAACATCACATAACATGAAGTTATATTCCGACAGGTTTATTTGAAGCCACAAGCTTTCAGAGCACTGCCCTTCATCAGGTGATGTCCCTTACAAAGGGGCAATGCTGCGAAAGCTTATGATTTCAAGTAAACCTGTCAGACTATAACTTGATGTTGTGTGACTTTTGAGGAGGGTAAATGTGAGGTTATTCATTTTGGATGGAGGAATATGAAAGCAACTTATTATCTAAAGGAAACGAAACTTCAGATTGCTTCGGTACAGCGGGATCTGGGTGTCCTTGTGCATGAATTACACAAATATGCAGGTGCTGCAGGTAATAAGAAAGGCACATGGAGTTTTGGCATTTAATGCAAAATGAATAAAGTATAAAAGTAAACAAGTATTGTTGGAACTGTACAAGGCATTAGAGAGATCACACCTTGAATACTGAGTATAGTTTTGGCTCCCTTACTCGAGGACAGATGTAGTTGTATTGGTGACACTTCATCAGAAATTGCAGCAGCTATCACACAGTGGTATTTATGCTGATCGCTGGGTGGTCGGAAGGGAGGGGAGTAGAAGGAAGGGGAGATGAGCAGATAGGTGGAGATTGTTCGCAGAGAGAGAGAGAGAGCGAAAGGTGAAGGCTAGGGAGAGATTGCTGATCATAAGTCAGGAAATAAGAGAAGCTAACAAAGTGATAATGAGAACTAAGAGTAGGAAAGATTGGATAGGCTGTAGGCTAGATTTGCTGAAATTATCCAGTAATTTGTTTTTGTTGCGATTATTTATAAAGTCTAGTGAGGAACTGATCAATTTTGACAGCCATTAATTGTTCTGATTTACCGTGTAGTGAATCCAGTGACAGGGAGTCTAATTTGGCATGGCTAACTATTCTGTGTCCTAACAATAGTTGAAGGTACCCAGATCCTAGGAACTGATCTATCCGAGAATACTAAGGGAAGCAGGTGAAGATATTGCCTGGGGCCCTATGAAATGGTTGTATCCTCATTAGTCACAGAAGAGGTCCCAGAGAAATGGAAAATAGCCAATGCTCTTCCTTTGTTTCAGAAAGGCAACAGAGACAGTCCAGGAAATTATAGCCTGTTGAGTCTTAGGTCAGTGGTAGGGGAACTATTGAAGAAGGTTTTTTTAGCAAGAATATACTCACAGTTATTTGCGAGAGGGAGCATGGTTTTGTATGGGGGAGCTCATTCCTCACCCACTTGATTAAGTTCTTTGAAGAAGTGACAAAGATTATTAATGAGGGCAGAGAGCTTGATGTTGTCAAATGGACTTTAGCAAGGCCTTTGATAAGGTCCCTCATGGCAGGCTGATAAAGAAGATGAAGTTATGTGTGATCTGTGTTGTGTTGATAAGATGGGTACAGAACTGGCTTGGTCACAGAAGACAGCAATAAGCAGGGAAGGGTGTTTTTCTGATGAAGATCTGTGACAACTGGTGTGCCGCAGAGATCAGTGCTGGGACCCCTTTTGTTTGTAATACCTACAGTGATTTGGAAGAGAACATAGATGGTCTGAGCACAACAAAAAGATTAAGAAAGCTGTGAATGGTGAGGAAGATTGCCAGAGGATACAGCAGGATATAGATAGCTAGAGATTTGGTCAGAGAAATTGCAGATGTAAATTCATCTGAACAAATGGGAAGTGATGTATTTTGGGAGGAGAGTAGTATTCTGTAAATGGCAGAACTCTGAGAAGCATCAGAAAAGAGAGAGATCTAGGCACATAAGCCCACAGTTTCCTCAAAGAGGCAACACAAGTGGATAAGGTGGTCTAGAACACCTGGCATTGTGAGGCAGCAGTGCTTCCCAGTGAGCCACCATGCTACCTCTCACTAATGCTGTTTTTTTTCTCCCTTCCAAAATGAATAGCTTCACATTTTCCCACATTACACTGCATTTGCCACCTTTTTGCCTATTTACTTCACCTCTCAATATCTCTCTGTAAAGCACTTATATCTCTCTCACAGCTTTCCTTTTTACATATGTTTGTGATGTTTGCAAATTTGGCAAAAATACATTCTCTTTCTTCCACCACGTCATCAATGAATTTTGTAAACATTTGCATTCCCGATACTGACACTGGGCATGGGTTGCCAACCCTGAAAAAGAACCCCTTAGCCCCAATTACTGTTTCCTGTCTATTTGCCAGTTCTCTCTCCATATCAATATACTATCTCCAACACCATGGACTATTCCTCTGTAATTTCACCTTTTGTGAGGTACCTTGTTGAATACCTTCTGGAAATCCATATTCAAATGTTCTCCACTCTCATTGAGACTTCCTTGAAAAAATCTGTTACATTAATCAAACTTTAATGGAATCATGCTGACTTTGCTTGTTTGGATTATGATTTTCCAAATATTCTGCGTTTCTCCCTCAATAATTGATTCAAATACTTTTCCCACTATAGCTTTTAGACTAATCGGTCTTAGTTATGCATGTTTTTGCCTGTCTCACTTTTTGAATAGCGGTATCACATTAATGGTTTCCAATCATCTGGTACTTCTCCAGAATCCAAGGATTATTGGAAAATTACAGCTAATGTAACCATTATCTCTGTAGCTACCTTTTTTTAGGATCCCAGATTGCAAGCCGTCAGTGCCAGGAGACAGATCTGGCTTTAGCCCTGTTGTTTTGTCTGATACTATTCTCTAGTGATACTGATGGTATTTAATTCCTCTCCGTACTCTTTAGTATTAATGGAATGTTCGAAGTATCTTCCACCATAAAGACTGATGCAAAATCTCCATTTAACTCCCTTGCCATTTCCTTGTTCTTCATAACCATTTCCCCAAATCATTTTCTAAGGAGCAAATATTCAATTTGATCACAGTCTTTTTATATATTTAAAGAAGCTATGATTGTCAGTTTTTCTATTCCTGATTAGTTTTCCTCCATAAATTGCTTGCTCTCTTTTTATTATCTTTTCTTATCCTCCCTTATTTATTGTGAACTTATTCCAGTCTTCAGGGCTATCACTGACATTTGCCTCCTTTGCATTTTGTTTTCAATTTAATACTCTGCTTAACGTTCTTGGTTAGCCATGGTTGGTCTTTATCCCCCTCCCATAATCTTTCCTCCTCGCTGGAACGTATTTTTGCTGAGAATCATGAATTACCTCTTTAAATGTCTACCAGTACTTGCTTACTGTTGTTTCTGCTAATCTATCCAGCTAGTTCACTTGAGCTAACTCTGGCATCATTTCATGTAATTCCCTTTATTTATATTGAACACAGTTGTTTCTGACTCCTGTGAACTGAATGTTAGATTTCTATCATACTCTGATTACAAATTTTTCCAGTATCATTGACTCTGAAGTCATTGATCAAACCTGCTTATGACCCTTCATTTGACCCAAGATATCCTGTTGGCTCCATTATATATTGGTACAGCAATGTTCCAGCTTCTGTGTTGTAACATTCCCTAATGCACTCTATCAACTTTTTGTCATAGTTACCCTTTCCAGTTTGATAAACCTCATCAACATGAAGATTAAAATCATTCATAATTATAGATTTATTCTCTTTACATAGTCATAGAGATGTACAGCACGGAAACAGATCCTTTGCTCCAATTCTTCCATGCCAACCAGATATTATAACTTAATCTTGTCCCAATTTCCAGCATTTGAAATTTGAAAGGGTTCAGAAAAGATTTACAAGAGTGTTGCCACATTTAGAGGATTTGAGCGAAAGAGAGAGGTTGAATAGGCTGGGGCTGTTTTTCCTTAGAGCATTGGAGGAAGAAGGGTTATCTTATAGAGGTTTATAAAATCATGATGGGCATGCATAGGATAAATAGACAAAATCTTTTCCCTGGGGTAGGGGAGCCCAGAACTAGAGAGCATAGGTTTCAGATAAGAGGGGAAAGAGATTAAAAGGGCCTAAAGGACAACTTTTTCACACAGAGGGTGGTACATGTATGGTATGAGCTGTCAGAGGAAGTGGTGGAGGCTGGTATAACTACAACATTTAAAAGGCATCTGGATGGGTTTATGAATTGGAAGGGTTTGGAGGGATATGGGCCAGGTGTTGGCAAATGGGATTACATTAGGTTGGGATATCTAGTTGGCATGGACGAGTTGGACCATAAAATCTTTTTCTGTGCTGTACATCTCCATGACTGTATGACTCTATGCACATATTTCCTCAGCAGAACCTCTTTCCTCTTTCTACTTGTATCACTGGTACCTACATGGACCATGACAGCTTAATCTTTGCCTTCCCATGCAAGTTCTTATGCAGCCCTAATGGGATATCGTCAACCCAGGTCCAAGGCAGGCAGCACAACCTCAATCCTGGCCATAGGGAATAGTTTCTATTCCCCTAACGATATGAAAACTAATTACATCAATATTTCTCTTTTCTCTCCCTTTTGAATGGCTCCCTGTACCATGTTACCATGTTCAGTTTACCCATTCTCCCTGCAGCCCCATGCTCTCATCCACCTCAGGAGTAAGAATCTCAAACCTGTTAGACAAGCTCAAGGGCTGTGGCTCCTTCTGCACTACCTCCTGGATTCTTCTAACTGCCTGACTCAGAGTCATATCCTCCTGTCTCTGATCACTTACTGCATTCACAGTAGTTAATCTCAGGGGTGTGACAACTCCTGAAACATAGCATCAAGATAGCGATCCTCCTCTCTGATACATCACATTTTCCAATTGGTATTTTTATCTTTAATGAAAGCTAATGATAATAATTGACAGTTTTAATTGAAAGTTAATGATAGTAAGCCACAAGACCATTATAGATCACACGATATAGGACAGAATTAGTTTTTTGGACTAACTGAACCCATCGAGGTTTCACCTCCAATTGATCATGGCTGATATATTTCTTAATCCTCTTCTCCTGCCTATTCTCCAAAACTCTTGATCCCTTAGTAATCAAGAACCTATCCTCCTCTGTCTTAAATATCCTCAATGACTTGGTCACCACGGCATTCTGTGGCAATGAGTTCCATAGATTCATCACCTTCTGGCTGAAGATTTCTACCTCTTCTCAGTTCTGAAGAGTCATGCAAGTAGAAGAAAGAACAAAAAAAACTTACAGCTCAGGAACAGGCCCTTCGGCTTTCTAAGCCTGCGCTGATCCAGATCCACTATCTAAACCTGTCACCTATTTTCTAAGGGCCGGTATATCCTCTGGTCCCTGCCCATTCATGTATCTGTCTCGATACATCTTAAATGACGCTGTGGTGCCCGCCTCTACCACCTTCGCTGGCAAAGCATTTCAGGCACTCCCCACCCTCTGCAAAAAGAACCTTCCATGTATATCTCCTTTAAACATTGTTTTTTCTTTTTTTGCAGCAGCAGAGAGCAGCGGGAGATGTGCAGAACTGAAGTCGGAGCGCAGAGCTGATCGGGAAGATAAGTAATTTTTATTTAAGAACTTACCTCGACGCCAATGGTCTTTTTGCAGCAGAGAGCAGCGGGAGCTGGGCGGAAGTGAAGTCGGAGCGCAAAGCCGGTCGGGAAGGTAAGTGATTGTTATTTGAGTGGAGGAGGAGCCCGAGACACTACACGTGTAGTGTCTCCCACCCTCCCTCCTCTTCTAATCTAAAAAAAAAGGACTCAGTCGGCATAACAGGTAAGCTACTTAGTGTTCTTGTTTTGGAGACTGAGTGTAGAGTTATGGCAGCGCAGGCAGTGGAAAGTTCCTCCTGCAGGATGTTTGAGGTAGGGGTGACCGCGGATGCTCCTGCCGACTTCATCTGCAGGAAGTGCAGCCAGCTCCAGCTCCTCACAGACCGCGTTAGGGAACTGGAGCTGGAGTTGGATGAACTGAGGATTATTCGAGAGGCTGAGAGGGTGATAGATAGAAGCTGCAGGGACATAGTTACACCAGAGAACAGAGGTAGCTGGGTAACAGTTAGAGGTGGGAAGGGGAGGAAGCAGGCAGTGCAGGGATCCCGTGTGGTCATTCCCCTCAACAATAAGTATACCGCTTTGGAGACTGTTGGGGGGGACGGCCTAGCAGGGGTAAGCTGCAGTGACCGGGTCTCTGGCACGAGGTCCGGCTCTGAGGCTCAGTAGGGAAAGGGGGTGAGGAGGAGAGTGCTAGTTATAGGAGACTCTATAGTTAGAGGGACAGACAGGCAGTTCTGTGGACATGGGCGAGACTCTTGGTTGGTTTGTTGCATTCCGGGTGCCAAGGTCTGAGACGTCTCGGACCGTGTCTTCAGAATCCTTAAGGGGGAGGGAGTGCAGCCAGAAGTCATAGTGCACATTGGCACCAATGACATAGGTAGGAAGAGGGGTGGGGAAGTCATTCAGGAGCTCAGGGATTTAGGCTGGAAGCTAAAAGCTAGGACGGACAGAGTCATCATCTCTGGGTTGTTGCCGGTGCCACGTGACAGTGAAGCAAGGAATAGGGAGAGAGTGCAGTTGAGCACGTGGCTGCAAGGATGGTGTAGGAGGGAGGGCTTCAGGTATTTGGACAATTGGACTGCATTCTGGGGAAGGTGGGACCTGTACAAACAGGACTGGTTGCACCTGAACCAGAAGGGCACCAATATCCTGGGAGGTAGGTTTGCTAGCACTCTTCGGGGGGGTTTAAATTAATTTGGCAGGGGGATGGGATCCGGACTTGTAGTCCAGCAAGTAAGCTAGCTGTGTGTCAGGATGTCCAAGAATGTAGGGAGGCTGTGAAGAAGGTAGCACTGACAGGGAATACTTGCAGACACCGAGATGGGCTCAAGTGCGTATACTTCAACGCAAGGAGTATCAGAAATAAGGTGGGTGAACTTAAGGCATGGATTGGTACTTGGGACTACGATGTTGTGGCCATCACGGAAACGTGGATAGAAGAGGGACAGGAATGGTTGTTGGAGGTTCCTGGTTACAGATGTTTCAGTAAGATTAGGGAGGGTGGTAAAAAAGGAGGGGTGTGGCGTTGCTAATTAGAAATAGTATAATGGCTGCAGAAAGGCAGTTCGAGGGGGATCTGCCTTTGGAGGTAGTATGGGCTGAAGTCAGAAATAGGAAAGGAGCAGTCACCTTGTTGGGTGTTTACTATAGGCCCCCCAATAGCAGCAGAGAAACAGATTGGGAAACAGATTTTGGAAAGGTGCAGAAGCCACAGGGTAGTAGTCATGGGCGATTTCAACTTCCCAAATATTGATTGGAAGCTCTTTAAATCAAGTAGATTGGACGGGGCGGTGTTTGTGCAGCGTGTCCAGGAAGCTTTTCTAACTCAGTATGTAGATTGTCCGACCAGAGGGGAGGCCATATTGGATTTGGTATTTGGTAACGAACCGGGACAAGTGATGGGCTTGTTAGTGGGTGAGCATTTTGGTGATGGTGACCATAATTCTGTGACTTTCACCTTGGTTATGGACAGAGATAGGCGCGTGCAACAGGGTAGGTTTTACAATTGGGGGAAGGGTGAATACGATGCTGCAAGACAGGATCTGAGGAGCATAGGTTGTCAGGGAAGGATGACGTTGAAATGTGGAACTTTTTGTAGGAACAGATACGACGTGTCCTTGATATGTATGTACCTGTCAGGCAGGAAAGAGATAGTCGTGTGAGGGAATCTTGGTTGACGAGGAAGGTTGAATGTCTGTTAAAGAGGATGAAAGAGGCTTACATAAGGTTGAGGAAACAAGGTTCAGACAGAGCATTGAAGGGATACAGGATAGCCAGGAGGGGGCTGAAGAAAGGGATTAGGAGAGCTAAGAGAGGGCATGAAAAATCTTTGGCGGATAGGATCAAGGATAACCCCAAGGCCTTGTATGCGTATGTGAGAAATATGAGAATGACGAGAACGAGGGTAGGTCCGATCAAGGACAGTAGTGGGAGACTGCGTATTGAGTCGGGAGGGAATAGGAGAGGTCTTGAATGAGTACTTTTCTTCAGTATTTACAAATGAGAGGGACCGTATTGTTGAAGAGGAGAGTATGAAATGGATTGGTAAGGTAGAGCAGATACTTGTTAGGAAGGAAAATGTGTGGGGCATTTTGAAAAACTTGAGGATAGACAAGTCCCCCGGGCCTGGCGGGATATATCCTAGAATTATGTGGGAAGCAAGAGAGGAAATTGTAGAGCCGTTGGCAATGATCTTTTCGTCTTCGCTGTCAACTGAGGTGGTACCAGGGGACTGGAGAATGGTGAATGTTGTGCCCCTGTTCAAAAAAGGGAATAGGGATAACCCCAGGAATTACAGGCCAGTTAGTCTTACTTCGGTGGTAGGCAAAGTAATGGAAAGGGTACTGAGGGATTTATGAGTATCTGGAAAGACACTGCTTGATTAGGGACAGCCAGCACAGATTTGTGAGGGGTAGGTCTTGCCTTACAAGTCTTATTGAATTCTTTGGGGAAGTGACCAAGCATGTGGATGAGGATAGAGCAATGGTTGTAGTGTACATGAACTTTAGTCAGGCATTTGATAAGGTTCCCCATGGTAGGCTTATGCGGAATATCAGGAGGCATGGGATAGTGGGAAATTTGGCCAGTTGGATAGAGAACTGGCTAACCGGTCGAAGTCAGAGAGTGGTGGTAGATGGTAAATATTCAGCCTGGAGCTCAGTTACAAGTGGAGTTCCGCAGGGATCAGTTCTGGTTCCTCTGCTGTTTGTAATTTTTATTAATGACTTGGAAGAGGGAGTCGAAGGGTAGGTCAATAGATTTGCAGACGATACGAAGATTAGTGGAGTTGTGGATAGTGAGGAGGGCTGTTGTCGGCTGCAAAGGGACTTAGATATGATGCAGAGCTAGGCTGAGGAGTGGCAGATGGAGTTCAACCATGTCAAGTGTGAGGTTGTCCATTTTGGAAGGACAAATAAGAATGCGGACTACAAGGTAAACGGTAGGGTTCTTAGTCAGGTGGAGGAACAGTGGGATCTTGGGGTCTATGTTCATAGCTCTTTGAAAGTTGCCACTCAGGTGGATAGAGCTTGTAAGAAGGCCTATGGTGTATTAGCGTTCATTAGCAGAGGGATTGAATTCAAGAGTCGTGAGGTGATGTTGCAGCTGTACAGGACCTTGGTAAGGCCACATTTGGAGTACTGTGTGCAGTTCTGGTCGCCTCACATTAGGAAAGATATGGAAGCATTGGAGAGGGTGCAGAGGAGATTTACCAGGATGTTGCCTGGAATGGAGAATAGGTCGTACGAGAATAGGTTGAGAGTGCTAAGCCTTTTCTCATTGAAACGGCGAAGGATGAGGGGTGACTTGATAGAGGTTTATAAGATGATCAGGGGAAAAGATAGAGTAGACAGTCAGAGACTTTTTTCCCGGGTTCAACAGAGTGTTACAAGGGGACATAAATTTAAGGTGAAGAGTGGAAGGTATGGGGGGATGTCAGGGGTAGGTTCTTTACCCAGAGAGTGGTGGGGGCATGGAATGCGCTGCCTGTGGGAATGGCAGAGTCAGAATCATTGGTGACCTTTAAGCGGCAATTGGATAGGCACATGGATAGGTGCTTAAGCTAGGACAAATGTTCGGCACAACATCGTGGGCTGAAGGGCCTGTTCTGTGCTGTATTGTTCTATGATCTAACATCTTTCCATGTTTGTTTACACATTTTAACCTCTGTCTCACGCTTGCTATTGGGAGGCCTGTAGTACAGTCCAACATTGTTATTGCATCCTTCCTATTTCTCAAACTGTGCCCATAATGCCTCACTGCTGAAGTCTTCCATGGTGCCCTCCTTCAGCACAGCTGTGATATCCTCTCTGACCAGTAATGCAACTCCCCCACCCCTTTTACCTCCCTCTCTATCCGTCTTGAAGCATCTCTGTCTTGGGATATTTAGTTTCCCTCATCAAGTCTCAGTAATAGCAATAACATCATATCACAGGTCCTAATCCAAGCCCTAAGTTCAGCTGTTTTACCTACTATACTTCACGCATTAAAACAAATGCACCTCAGACCATCAGTCCCTTTGTGTTCATTATCTGCTCCCTGCATGCTCTTCCCCTTCAGAGAAAGTGAGGACTCCAGATGCTGGAGATCAGCGTTGAGAGTGTGGTGCTGGAAAAGCACAGCAGGTTAGGCAGCATCCGAGGAGCACAAGAATTGATGTTTCAGGCCTAAGCTCCTCATCAGGAATGAGGCTTGTGAGCCAAGGGGGTAGAGAGATAAATGGCAGGGGGAGGTACCTGAGAGTGTGATAGGTAGCTGAAAGTGGGGTTAATAGTGATAGGTCAGAGAAGAGGGTGGAGTGGATAGATGGGAATGAAGATGGATAGGTAAGACTGATCATGAGGGCGGTGCCAAGTTGGAAAATTGGATCTGGGATAAGGCGGCGGGGAGGGGAAATGAGGAAACTGGTGAAATCCACATCAATGTGGTTGGAGGGGCCCAAGGCAGAAAATGAGGCATCTTCCTCCAGGCATCAGGTGGTTCGGATTTGGTGATGGAGGAGGCCCAGCACCTGCATGTCCTTGACAGAGTGGGAGGAGGAGTTAAAGTGTTCAGCCACGAGGTGATGTGATTGCTTTGTGCGTGTATCCCAGAGATGTTCTCTGAAGCGTTCTGTAAGTAAGCATCCTGTCTCCCCACTGTAGAGGAGACCACATCGGGAGCAACAGATACAGTTAATGACAAGTATGGAAGTGCAAGGAAATCTCTGATGGCTATGGAAGGCTCCTTTGGGACCATGGACAGAGTGAGGGCATAGGTGTGGGCACAGGTCTTGCAATTCCTGCAGTGGCAGAACAAGGTGCCGGGAGGAGAAGGTGGGTTGGTGGGAGGCGTGGATCTGACAAGCGCATCGCGGAGGGAATAGTCTTTATGGAATGCAGATAGGGGTGGAGAGGGAAATATATCTCTGGTGGTGGAGTCCGTTTGTCGGTGGCAGAAATGGCAGAGGATTTTGTAATGTATTTGGAGATTGGTGGGGTGGAAGATGAGGACTGGGGTGGTTGGAGAGGTGCGGTTCAAACGTGGAGGTGCAGGAAGTGGATGAGGTGCTCTGGAGAGGGTCATCAACCACCTGCAAGGGGAAATTGCAGTCTTCCTGGGAGCAGATGTGCCAGAGGCAGAGGAATTAGGAATAAGGGATAGCATTTGTACAGGAGTTGTAGTCTAAGTAGCTGTGGGAGTTGATGGGTTTGTAGAAGATATCCGTGTTGAATCCGTCAATGTTGATGGATATGGAGAAGTCCAGGAAGCGGAGGGAGGTGTCCAAAATGGTCCAGGTGAACATAAGTTCAGGGTGAAGCATGTTGGTGAAATGGATGAAATGTTCAACCTCCTGGTGGACGCACGAGGTGGCGCCAATATATTCATCAATGTAGCGGAGGAAAAGGTGGGGAATGGTGCCGATGTAGCTGTGGAAGATGGACTGTTCCATGTATATAATGAACAGATAGGTATAGCTGGGGTCCATGCAGCTGCCCATGGCTACCCCTTTTGTCTGGAGGAAGTGGAAGGATTCAAAGGAGAAATTATTGAGGTTGAGGACCAAATGATTGAGAGTGTCAGTGGAAGGGTACTGTTGGGAACATCGGGAGAGGAAGCAACAGAGGGCCCGGAGGCCTTTGTCATGGCGGATAAATGTGTATAGGGATTGGATATCCATGGTGAAGATGAGGCATTGGAGGCCAGGGAAACGAAATTCATGGACGAGGTGGAGGGTGTGGGTGGTGGCCCGAATGTAGGTCGGAATTTCTGGACAAGGGGACATAGGACAGAATCAAGGTATGTGGAGATGAGTTTGGTGAAATGAACTTCTATTTACTCTTCCCCTTAGTCACGCTGACTTCATTATTAGTTATTTACAGGTTTAGTTACAACCTCCTTACTGTCCACTAACCTCATTTGGATTCCCTTCCACCTGCCATACCCTCCCCAACAGCATTAGCAAAAGCACCCCCAAGGATATTGGTTCCACTCCGGCCCAGGTGTAGGCTGTCCAATTTTTTAAAAGTCCTACCTCCCCCAGAACTGGTCCCAACAATCTGAACCACTCCCTCCTGCACTATCTCTCAAGCCACGTATTTATCCTGTCTATTCTTTCATTTCTACTCTGACTATCATGTGGCACTGGTAGCAATCCTGAGATCACCACCACTGAGGTCCTACTTTTTAACTTGGCTCCTAACTCCCTAAATTCTGCTTGTAGGACCTCATCCTTTTTTTGTTTCAACCTATATCATTGGTGCCTATATGCGTCCCCATTCAGAATGTCCCGCAGCCAATCTGAGACATCCCTGACCCATGCACCTGGAAGGCAACGTCCCATTCGGGAGTCTCGTATTCGACCACAGATCCGCCTATCTACTCCTTTTACAATTGAACCACCTATGATGAAAGTCCTTCCACTTTTTTTCCTGCCCTTTCTGAACAACATAGCCAGCCACGGTGCCATGAACATGGCAACTGTTACCTTCCCCTAATGAACCAACTCCCCCAACAGTATCCAAAAGGGTAAACTTGTTTTTGAGGGAGATGACTGCAGGGGACACCTGCACAGCCTTCCTGCTCTTTCTCTGCTGTTTGGTCACCCATTCCTTTTCTCCCTCTGCTGCCCAAATCTATCAGTTCACTCACTTTCCCAGAATGCAATTTGACCACTCCCACTCAGGTCCTCACTCTCACTACTCTTGCTGCTGCTGAAAATGGAGGCCACTGATGCTCGAGATAATGCTTTTTCATAAGAATTTACCTTCCCGGCAGCTAACTGGTCCTCACCGTCACTGCTCCTGCTGCTGCTGAAAATAAAAATACCTTCACTCTAATGATGTGCGCTTAGGTCCTAGTTTCTCATACTAATGAGAACATCTTCTCCATGTCCTCTCTATCCAGATTTCTCAGTTTCATTGAGACTCCCTCTCATCGTTCTAAATCTCATTGAAGTATAGACTGAGAGTGGGGATTTGGCGAAGAGGTGTAGAGATGTTTTTTTTTAAGCTCTGCTCCACTGATGCACTTTGTCTGGTCCAAACTGCCTGTAAAGTAGGCAAAACAACACTTTCCACTGTATCTCAGTGCATGTGACAACAATACATCAATTAATCAAAACTCTAACTAATTTTTAAACTCCCACACAGATACCCTACTGATGGAAACAAACAGGAATAAAAAACATGAGTGTTTTTGGTGAAGGGAAAGACTAGGAATGCAATTCCAAGGTCTGTGTCCATAGGGTTTACTGAGATCTTTTGGTGCTGATCAGAACTACTGATTATCGGAAGTATAGGGTAACAGGTTCCCACTTATAAAGATCTCAGAGTCTTAGAGCTTTTACAACATGGAAAAGTCCATTTGGCCCATCATGTCCACACTGGTCATGAAATATCCATCTATTCTAAACCCATTATCAGCAATTGGTCCTTAGGCTTGTATTTGAGGAGTTTAAGAGCTCATCTAAATTGTTCTAAATGTCTCAAGGGCTCCCACCTCTACTGTCCTGTTACTCCTCTCCTTTAAACTACGCCTCCGTGTTTTTTTGACTGCTCAGCTAAAGGAAATAATAACTCCCCACTGACACTGTCTGTGCTCCTTTGAACTTTATACACCTCAATAAGATTGCCAATAGCCTTCCCTGCTTTAAGGAAAACAACCCCAATCTATCTGGAGTTAAGGGTAAATCTACAGCAGAGATTTACTCAACAAGATACTGGAGTGTGTACAGACCCAACATGTTCTCTTTAGAGTGAGTGCAGGAGCAGGAAGCCCAGAGAACCCAGGATATCTAGGGATATTCAATACATGATAAAAATGAAAAGAAAGACTTACAAAAGTGCAAAGGGAGTAAATCAATATTGGCCTTGAGGAATATGGAAAATTGGGGGTTAGTGAAGAAAACAATTAGGAGAGCAAAGAGGGAAAACGAGAAAATGTTGGCTGCCAAGATTCGGGAGAATCCCAAGATATTCAGCAAGTATAATAATAACCAGAGGAAGAGAATAACCAGGGAATATATAGGGCTTATTAGGAACCAAGGGGGTAAACTGTGAGAAAACAGAGGACATTGATAAAGTGTGAAATGAATGGCTTATATCTATACTCAGAAGAAGGAGGGTGTAGATACAGAACTCAAGATGATGGATTGTGAGGTTCTTGAGCAGATTGATATAAGGAGCAAGGAGGTCGTAGAGTCATAGAGATGTACAGCATGGAAACAGACCCTTCAGTCCAACCTGTCCATGCCGACCAGATATCCCAACCCAATCTAGTCCCACCTGCCAACAGTCAGCCCATATCCCTCCAAACCCTTCCTATTCATATACCCATCCAAATGCCTCTTAAATGTTGCAATTGTACCAGCCTCCACCACGTCCTCTGGCAGCTCATTCCATACACGTACCACCCTCTGCATGAAAAAGTTGCCCCTTAGCTCTCTTTTATATCTTTCCCTTCTCACCCTAAACCTATGCCCTCTAGTTCTGGACTCCCTGACCCCAGGGAAAAGACTTTGTCTATTTACCCTAGCTATGCCCCTCATAATTTTGTAAACCTCTATAAGGTCACCCCTCAGCCTCCGATGCTCCAGGGAAAACAGCCCCAGCCTGTTCAGCCTCTCCCTGTAGCTCACATCCTCCAACCCTGGCAACATCCTTGTAAATCTTTTCTGAACCCTTTCAAGTTTCACAACATCTTTCCGATAGGAAGGAGACCAGAATTGCACGCAATACTTCAACAGTGGCCTAACCAATGTCCTGTACAACCGCAACATGACCTCCCAACTCCTGTACTCAATACTCTGACCAATAAAGGAAAGCATACCAAACGCTTTCTTCACTATCCTATCTATTGGAGGATTTGGTAGATCTAGGAGGAGACTCTTTCCCAGGTCTGGATGAATTGTATCCCAGGCTGCTGTGGGAAACAAGGGAGGAAATTACAGGGCCCCTGAACCAATGTTTTTAAATTGTCTCTGGTCGCAAGGATTTACTAGAGGAAGGTGGTTCCATTTACCAAGAAAGTAAAAGTAAATCATAGAATTACAGACCAGTGAGTCTCGTATCAGTGGCAGAAAAGCTATTGCAGAAAATTGTAACAGGAAAGGGAGAGTAGTGGCAGAAGGTTGTTTGTGTGTTTGGAGTCCAGTGGGTAGTGTGCATCACAGAGATCGATGCTGGATCCCTTATTGTTAGTCCAACTGGACTACACCTCCTCCCACCCTGCCCCCTGTAAAAACGCCATCCCATATTCCCAATTCCTTCGTCTCCGCCGCATCTGCTCCCAGGAGGACCAATTCCAACACCGCACAACCCAGATGGCCTCCTTCTTCAAGGACCGCAGATTCCCCCCAGACGTGATCGACGATGCCCTCCACCGCATCTCCTCCACTTCCCGCTCCTCCGCCCTTGAGCCCCGCTCCTCCAACCGCCACCAAGACAGAACCCCACTGGTTCTCACCTACCACCCCACCAACCTGCGCATACAACGTATTATCCGCCGCCATTTCCGCCACCTCCAAACGGACCCCACCACCAAGGATATATTTCCCTCCCCTCCCCTATCAGCGTTCCGCAAGGACCACTCCCTTCGTGACTCCCTTGTCAGATCCACACCCCCCACCAACCCAACCTCCACCCCCGGCACCTTCCCCTGCAACCGCAGGAAATGTAAAACTTGCGCCCACACCTCCACACTCACTTCCCTCCAAGGCCCCAAGGGATCCTTCCATATCCGCCACAAGTTCACCTGTACCTCCACACACATCATTTATTGCATCCGCTGCACCCGATGTGGCCTCCTCTATATTGGCGAGACAGGCCGCTTACTTGCGGAACGCTTCAGAGAACACCTCTGGGCCGCCCGAACCAACCAACCCAATCACCCCGTGGCTCAACACTTTAACTCCCCCTCCCACTCCACCGAGGACATGCAGGTCCTTGGACTCCTCCACCGGCAGAACACAACTACACGACGGCTGGAGGAGGAGCGCCTCATCTTCCACCTGGGAACCCTCCAACCACAAGGTATGAATTCAGATTTCTCCAGCTTCCTCATTTCCCCTCCCCCCACCTTGTCTCAGTCGGTTCCCTCAACTCAGCACCGCCCTCCTAACCTGCAATCCTCTTCCTGACCTCTCCGCCCCCACCCCACTCCGGCCTATCACCCTCACCTTGACCTCCTTCCACCTATCCCACCTCCATCGCCCCTCCCCCTAGTCCCTCCTCCCTACCTTTTATCTCAGCCTGCTTGGCTCTCTCTCTCTTATTCCTGATGAAGGGCTTATGCTCGAAACGTCGAATTCTCTATTCCTGAGATGCTGCCTAACCTGCTGTGCTTTGACCAGCAACACATTTGCAGCATCCCTTATTGTTAGTGACATTCAGAAATGATAGAGTTGAAAATATGAGGGGGATGACAGTAAGTTTGTGAATGACACAAAGGTTGGCCAGATCATTGACAATGATTAGGAAAGTGGAAGGTTACAGGTGGATAGAAATGGATTGGGTGGGTGAGTGGCAGATGGAATTTAACCCTGAGAAATGCGATGTGGTGAACATTGGAAGAAGAAACAAGACAAGGGAGTATTGGCATAACACTACGAAGCTCAGATTAACAGAGGGATCTTGGGGTGTATGTCTACATATTGCTGGTGGTGGAAGGATAGGTGAATAGGGTAGTTAAGACGATGACAGAACATCGCTTTATCAGACATGCCATGAGCTATAAGTGCAGGGAGGTTCTGTTGGAACTGTACAGAACATTGATTGGGCCCCAGCGGAAGTATTGTGTGCAGTTCTGGTCCCCATTCTATAAGAAGGATGTGATTGGATTGGAGGGGATACAGAGGAGATTCACCAGGATGTTGGTTAGAATAGAGTATTTCAGCAATGAAGAGAAGCTGGAGAAGCTCACGTTGTTTTCTTTAGTGCAGAGATAGTTGAAGGGGCCAGATTGAGGTGTTTAAAATAATAAGGGACATGGACAGGGTGAGAAGAAGGCAGTTCTGAGGAAGGGTCATCGGACCCGAAATGTTAACTTTGATTTCTCTCCACAGATGCTGCCAGACCTGCTGAGCTTTTCCAACAATTTCTGATTTTGTTTTGGAATAGAGAAAGTGAGGCTAGTGTAGGTAGGAATGTATTTTAATTGTACAGATTGGACAGGCCAAAAGACCTCTTCTGAACTGTATGATTCATGGTCTAGTGTCTCCTCAAAGCTGAATTGCTTCAATCCTGCTAAAATCGTGATGAATCTCCTCTGCACCCTCTCTAGTGTAGTCACATCCTTCCTATTGTGTGATGACCAGAACTGCACGTAGTACTCCAACTGTGGCCTAACTAATATTACACAGAGCCCCATCATAAACTTTTGTATTCAGTGTCTTGACTAATTAAGGCAGTTCATCCATTTGCTTTCTTAACCACTTGATCTTCCTATGCTGATGCCTCCAAGGATCTGTGAATATGCACATTGGCTGGGTGTTTTCTTGCTCATATTTCACCTGATGCCATTAGTTTTCATGGGTTTCAAAGTCAATGTTGAGGACACCTCGGACATCTCTCTCCTCTCTGTGTCCCAGTGTACCACCACCTCTGCTGGATCTGTCCTGTCGGTGGGACAGGACATATTCAGAGATGATGATGGTGGTGTCTCGGAAAATGTTTGTAAAATATGAACCATGAGTATGACTATGTTAGGCTGTTGATGAACTAGTCTGTGAGACAGCTATCCCAGTGTTGGCCAAACTAAGGACTGCAGATGCTGGAGATTAGAGTCGAGAGTGTGGTGCTGGAAAAGCACAGCAGGTCGGGCAGCATCCAAGGAGCAGGAGAGTTGATGTTTTGGGCAAAAGCCCTTCATCAGGAATAGGGCTTTTGCCTGAAATGTCGACTTGTCCAATGTTGGCATAGCCCACAGATGTTAAGAAGGACTACATTTCAGTGTCGACAGGGCTGTGGTTGATGTTGTCACTTCCAGAGTGTACGCTGAAGACAGATGATCTGTCTAGTTTCGGTCCTTTATTGAGACTTTGTCACAAAATAAACTGAGTGACTTGCCAGGCTATTTCAGAGGCATGTTAGAAGTAAGCCACATTGTTGTGGGTCTGGAGTCATGTGTATGCCAGACTGGATCAGGATGGCAGAATTCCTTCTCAACAATTGTTTCATGGTCTGCATTAGAATTTTAATTTCAGATTTTGTTGACTTCAAATTCCTCTATCTGCCATGGCAGGATTAAGACAAGGGTTCCCAAAACATTAGCTGGTTTCCTGGATTTCTCATCCAGTGATTGTGTGTGTGTGTTGCAGGTGCTCAGTTGTGAGAGATGAAGGTGAGAGGGCTGTATTTTATTCGGTTGTTTTCCTACAAACCCCAAGTGCACTAGGGTGACCTTTTCATTGTACTCGTTTTTGGTTCACACCATGCTCCCCACCAGCCCTCCCAAAACCCCAGGCACCTTTCCCTGCAAGCGTAAAAGATGCAAAACTTGCTGGCACACCACCGTCCCACCTCCATCCATGGCCCCAAATAGTCCTTCCAGATGAGACAGAGACCTGCATCTCCTGCAATCTAGTTTACTGAATGCAGTGCTCCCAATGTGGTCTTCTCTACATCAGGGAGATAAAACATAAACTTAGGACCCATTTCGCCAAGCATTACAGCCAGGCCTGCAGGAGCTGCAAGTCCCCTTCCCACTCCCTTTCAACATGACCATCCTTGGCCTCCTCCATTGCCACAGCGAATCAGACCACACCTGGCAGCCTACAGCCTGGAGGAATTAACTTTGAGTTCTCCAGTTTGAAATATCCTCCCTTCCCACCCCCTCCCCTGTTTCCAGCCCCTTCCCCTCCCTTCCATTCCTCTGATCAACCCTTCCTTTCAGCTCCCAACTGGATCCATTCTTCCCATCCACCAACCAGGTCTTACCCTTGACCGGTGTTGACCTACCCCTGCCTCACCTCCCCTGCCCACTCCCACCCAAAAGCCTCCCCCATAACTCCCCTCCATCCCCTTTATCTGCAGCTCCCCTTACCCCCAGCTAACCCCTGAAGAAGTATTACACCCAAAACGTTAACTTCTCCACCTCCGGATACTGGCTGGTTTGCTGTGTTCTTCCAGCCTCCTGCGTGTGTATCTCCCTGACAGCTCTCTGGCTATCGATGTTTTAATTCCAGTGATGGCGAGACCAAGCCCTTCTATCACCCATCATCACATATAGGATGAAAATAAGAACATCTTGTACACGTTTGACACAAAAATAGGATTTTCTGGAAAACTTCATCATAGTCATCCAGCACAGAAGCAGGCCCTTCAGTCCAACTAGCCCATGCTGACCGTAATCCCAAACTAAACTGGTCCCACCTGCCTACTCCTGGCCTGTATCCCTCCTAACCTTTCATACTCATGGACTTATCCAAATGTCTTTTGAACATTGTAATTGTACCCACATCCACCACTTCCTCAGGAAATTCATTCCACAGTCGAATCTTTGACTTAGAGGGTGAAATTGAATTTGGGACTGACTGTCCAAAGGGTGGCAGAATCTGTAATAACATTGTAAAATGATTAGAATGCTGTTGGGGACTGAAATGCACCAGGGCTGGAACGGTCTGTCATTTGGTTTTAGTTTCATCTTTATTACATTGTTCAAGCATCTCATCATTGGCATCTTTTGCTGTGTTTGCTGTTTTTATTGAATTTTATTTTCTGAGCTGAATGATTACTGCTTTACATATCTCTTACAGTGGTTCAAACTCTTTACTGTCAGCACATTTTGTCATCAGTGACAGAAAGAAAGTCTGAAGAACAGTGAAAGGATGGGGCAGATGGATGAAAACTGATTGTTTCCAGTCGCTGACAGTCTAGAACAAGAGGTCAGAGAGAAACACTTCAATATAAGAGCTTTCTAACAGGAGATTTGCACTACAGAAAGAATAGCGCAGCCATGGATTCATTTCTAGAGTCAGTGTTTCAGAGACAATCTCCATCAATATCGACTTTCAATAGGAGAACAAGAGAGAGTCAGAAGGGAAACGGGAATATGCTGAGGAAATGAACCTTCCATGAGCTGACTGAGCTGAAGGCTGTGTCTGAGGATTGTAGTTTCTATGGGACTTCTTTCTTTCTGTGAGTCAGTTCCAGTGTTCATTACTCACCCTCTGAGAAGGCTGGAGGTGATCAGTCAGGTTTAACTCAAGGGTTAGATTTCTGACCCCACAGCTACTTGGTACAGGCAGGAGATCTTCAGCTCTGTATAACAAATGACGACCATCTGCATCTCCACCAATAGGTTCAATGACATATGTTCGATTATTGAACACAATCACAGCACTGCAGAAGAGAAACAAACAAAGATAGAGAGAAAACAATCCTTGTAACCTTTACCCTGTTGAATAATATTACAACACAGCACTGAACCCTTCTGTAATTAAACCAAACACCCAGAAAAGCTCACCTCATCTTGTAATCTGTTAAATTGTGAGTGATAGTGAACTCCCAAATTCCACTATTTAAAGAACATAATATCAATTTATCCTTTAACTCTAAAAGTGAACATTAAATAATAATTCACAACTCTCAGCCCCCTTTCTCTTAACTGCTTATTATCTGCTTCCACTCTATAACAATATGTTGTTCCAATAAAACTCTTATGAAAATTAAATCAACATAATTTCAAAATCACACAGCAGCTATCACCTTTGGTGTCTGTCTTCTTATGGTTGAAGATCTTCCTGAGTCTTCTTTCTTTTTACTGCGAATGTGTTTCATCCAAAAAGGTGCCTTTGATAGAGAGTGTTTCCTAATTTCTTGGGTCTCTCTCTCTCTCTATCCCCAAAATTGGATCATCTCATTGGTTCAATTTTGGTAAACAATAAATTCAAACTCGATTGGGTTTTATATTCTGAAGCATAATTTAAGTGATTGATTAAATTGAAATTATTGTCAAAATAGCAACCAAAGCTCAGATATCCATTTCACAGCCAAGTGTTACATATTTTCAATTTTCTCGAAAACTGTTGAGACTGACATCTAGTCATATACACAGGTGCTTGTTGTCCCTCAGTTCAGAACAGCATTCACTCTCTTAAAGGTGCAGTACACAACTTCAACTTCATAACAATAAACACATCCCAGTACAGTTACACAGTAATTGATCCTCACCCTGCTGAGTAAACACATCCCAGTACAGTTACACTGTGAGTGACCCTCACCCTGCTGAGTAAACACATCCCAGTACAGTTACACTGTGAGTGACCCTCACCTTGCTGAATAAACACACCTCAGTATAGTTACACAGTAAGTTATCCTCACCCTGCTGAATAAACACATCCCAGTACGATTACACAGTGAGTGACCCTCACCCTGCTGAATAAACATATCCCAGTATAGTTACACAGTAAGTGACCCTTACCCTGCAGAATAAACACATCCCAGTACAGTTACACAGTGAGTGACCCTCATCCTGCTGAATAAACACATCCCAGTACGATTACACAGTGAGTGACCCTCATCCTGCTGAATAAACACACCCCAGTACAGTTACACAGTGAGTGACCCTCACCCTGCTGAATAAACACATCCCAGTACAGTTGCACAGTGAGTGACCCTCATCCTGCTGAATAAACACATCCCAGTATAGTTACACAGTAAGTGACCCTCACCCTGCTGAATAAACACATCCCAGTATAGTTACACAGTAAGTGACCCTCACCCTGCTGAATAAACACATCCCAGTACAGTTACACAGTGAGTGACCCTTACCCTGCAGAATAAACACATCCCAGTACAGTTACACAGTGAGTGACCCTCATCCTGCTGAATAAACACATCCCAGTACAGTTACACAGTAAGTGACCCTTACCCTGCTGAATAAACACATCCCAGTACGATTACACAGTGAGTGACCCTCATCCTGCTGAATAAACACACCCCAGTACAGTCCCACAGTGAATGATCCTGCCAAGGGAATATCTTACAGGCTAAAATGTTCTTAACTAAATCCAGTTTAAAACCTGAGAAGAAATAGTCAGATTGTTTACCTGAAACCTGAGCACATGCTTGCAGAGGCCTGGGATCCAGGGAATTTTCTCACAGATCCCATGTAGTAACAGCGATACTGTAGGAAAATACATCTCAGCATTAAACCTCCTGATACTGGCAATATCACAAGACTAGGTTCTAGTCCAACAGGTTTATTTGAAAGTACAAGCTTTCAGAGAACTGCTTCTTTGTCAGGTAGCTACGTGATGAAGGAACAGCACTCCAAAACCTTGTACAGGTAGGCGATGCTTTATTCGAAGTTCCAAAATCCAAAAAGCTCCAAAATCTTAAGGATTTTGTGTGAAGTGTTTTTCTCATTAACAAAGTTGACACCAACTTGACGTATGTCACTCAGATGCAAATTGGTGGTGGTGGTGGGAGGGGCAGCGGGGATGGGTGGCCCAACACCGGCAAACTTAGATTCTCTCTCAAGGCCGATTTTTATTTAGTAAGTCTGCTCCTCCGGTAAGATTTTAAAAAATTTCACCATCAAACTGTCACTTATTCTGAAATTCGAAAAATTCCAAATTCCAAGAAACAGCTGGTTCCGACAATTTCGGATAAAGGACCTTCTACCTGGACTCTCAAATAAACCTGTTGGTCGATAACCTGGTGTTGTGTGATTTGTCCACCCCAGTCCAATACCGGCACCTCAACATCAGAGAATTGAGTCAGTAGTTGCTGATTGAATAAGCTGGGGGAGAGATACAATTAGGGTGACAAAGTGTGCCCAGGTTAATTGTCAGTGGGTACTCAGTATCATTGTCTGCCAGAGCTATGTTCAACTGTTAGTGCTAAAGTGAGATATTTCTGACTTTAATGTGTGGCATGTGAGAATAAATCTGAGAATGAATCACAGAGTTGATTGTGTTTCTGTTCCATTAATCACTCACTGCACTCTGGAATGCCTCACTTGTACCTCACTGCCTCCACCACATTTCCACAGCACAGAGGCTCAGTGGTTAGCACGACTGCCTCACAGTGCTGCAGGCCTAGGTTTGATTCCAGCCTTGCGTAACTGTGTGGAGTTTGCAGAATAACAAAAACAAGAGAGCACTAAAGGATGATGCCACACAGGAACAGGCCCTTCAGCCCTTCAAACCTGTGCCAACACATTTTGTTCTTCTATACTAAAACTGTCTTCAGTTACAGGATCCATATCCCTCGGTTTCCTTCCTATTCATGTCCTCGTCCACATGCTTCTTGAAAGCTGCTATTTTGTCTGCTTGCACCACCTCCTTGAGCAGCACTCACTGCCCTTTGTGTGAAACATTTGCCTCAGGCATCTCTTTTATACTTGCCCCCCCTCACATCTTGAACCTGTGTCCCCTAGTAATTGACCCCTCCCACCCTGGGAAAAAGCCTCATACTTCCCACTCTATCCACGCCATTCACAATCTTATAAACTTCTATTAGGTCATTCCCTGCAACCTCCTGCATTCCAGTGAAAGCAAACCCAGTCTGTCCAAGCTTTCTTCACAGCTAAACCCCCCAAGCCAGGCAACATCCTGGTAAACATTTTCTGGACCCTCTCCAAGGCATCCACCTGATAGTGTGGTGGCCAGAATTGTAAGCAATATTCCAAGTGTGGCGTAACTAAAGTACTATAAAGTGTTATGGACGAGACCTGACCCCCTCGAAATCTTTTAGAAAGATAGCCTGTACCCTAACCTTTTCTTATTTTAAAGTTAAATGTGAAGTGTATGTTCCAGATGTGATGCAACTGGTTAAATTACTCGACATTAAGCAACAGACAATTTAAACACGATAGTTAAAATACAAACAAAATAAAGAGGAATTTAAAATTCCATAACTATTGACAGACGTAACCAAATAACAGTGCATTGAGTATGGAAGTTGGGATTTCATGTTATAGAGTCAGAGATGTCCAGCATGGAAACAGACCCTTCAGTCAAACCCGTCCATGCCAATCAGATGTCCTAACCTAATCAAGTCCCTTTTGTCAGCACTTGGCCAATATCCCTCTCAAGTCTTCCTGTTCATATATCTATCCCGATTAAATGCTGTAATTGTACCAGCCTCCGCCACTTCCTCTGGCAGCTCATTCCATACAAGCAAAACCCTCTGTGAGAAGACGTTGCCCCTTAGGCCTCTTTTATATCTTTCCCCTCTCATCCTAAACCTATGCCCTCTAGTTCTGGAGTCCCCCAACCAGGGAAAAAAAGACTTTGTCTATTTATCCTATCCGTGCCTCTCATGATTTTATAAACCTCCATAAAGTTACCCCTCAGCCTCCAATGCTCCAGGGAAAACAGCCCCAGCCTATTCAGCCTCTCCCTCTAGCTCAAATTCTCCAAACCTGGCTTGTAAATCTTTTCTGAATCCTTTCAAGATTCACAACATCTTTCTGATAGGAAGGAGACCAGAATTTCATACTATATTCCAAAAGTGGCCTAACCAATGCCCTGTAAAGCTGCAACGTGATCTCTCAACTCCTATACTCAATATTCTAGATTACAGTGATGCTGGAAAAGCACAACAGGTCAGGCAGCATCTGAGGAGCAGGAAAATCGATGTTTCAGGCAAAAGCCCTTCATCATCTTATGCTTAATACTCTGACCAATAAAGGAAACATACCAAATGCCTTCTTCACTATCCCATCTACCTGTGACTCTATTTTCTAGGAACTTTGAAACTATACCCCAATGTCTCTTTGTCCTGAGGACCTTACCATTAACTGTGTAAGCTGAAAATGTGTTGCTGGTTAAAGCACAGCAGTATAGGCAGCATCCAAGGAATAGGAAATTCGACGTTTCGGGCATAAGCCCTTCATCAGGAACCCATTAACTGTGTAAGTCCTGCTCTGATTTGCTTTTCCAAAATGCAGCACTTCATATTTATCAGGTCTCTAATCTGAAAAGCAACCCTCCATCACCACCCTCTGTCTTCTACCTTCCAGCCGGTTATATATCCAAATGGCTTGTTATCCCTGTATTCCATGAGATCTCACTTTGCTAACCAGTCTCCCATGCCTTACTGAAGTCCATATAGATCACGTCCACAACTCTGCCCGCATCAATCGTCATTGTTATTTCTTCAAAAAACTCATTCAAGTTCGTGAAACATGATTTCCCACACACAAAGCAATGCTGACTATCCCTAATCCATCCTTGTCTTTCTAAATGCATGTAAATCCTGTCCCTCAGGATTCCCTCCAACAACTTGCCCATCACCTATGTCAGGCTCACCTATTTCGTTATCTGGCTTTTCCTTACCACATTTCTTAAAGAAGTGAGTGAACCATGTTACCCAACCTCCAGTCTTCCAGCACCTCACCTGTGACTATCGCTGATACAAATATCTCAGCAAGGGGCCCAGCAATCACTTCCCTAGTTTCCCACTGAATACTGGGGTACACTTGATCATGTTCTGGTGACTTATATGCTTTTATGCATTTCAAGACATCCAGCACCTCCTCCTATTTAATATGAATTTTTTCAAGATGTCACCATCTATTTCCCCATGTTCTATGTCTTCCATGTCCTTCTCCACAGTAAATACTGATGCAAAATACTTGTTTAGTATCTCCTCTGTCTTTTGCAGCTCCACACATAGGCTGCCTTGCTGATCTGTGAGCAGCCCTATTCGCTTCCTGGTTACTATTTTGTCCTTAATGTATTTATAAAAACCTTTGGTTTATCCTTAGCCCTATTTGCCAAAGCTGTCTCATGTCCCTTTTTGCCTTCCTGATTTCCCTCTTAAGTATATTCCTACTTTCTTCTTATATCCAAGGATTCACTCAATCTCTCCTGCCTTTACCTGACATAAGCTTCCTTCTTTTTCTTGAAAGAAACCTCAATTTCTCTAGTCATCCAGCATTCCATATACCTACCGGCCTTTCCTTTCATCCCGACAGGAATATACTGTCTCTGGACTCTCGTTATCTCACTTCTGAAGGCTTCCCATTTTCCAGCCATCTCTTTACCTGCAAACATTTGCCCCCAATCAGCTTTTGAAAGTTCTTGCCTCACACCATCAAAATTAGCCTTCCTCTAATTTCGAACTTCAACTTTTAGATCCCATCTATCCATTACCATCACTATTTTAAAACTGATATAATTATGGTCAGTAGCCCCAATGTGCTCCCCTACTGACACCTCAGTCACCTGCCTTATTTTCCAAGAGTAGGTCAAGTTTTGCACCTTCTTCTGTCGGTACATCCACATACTGAATCAGAAAATGTTCTTGCATACACGTAACAAATTCCTCTTCATCCAAACTCTTAACACTATGGCAGTGCCAGTCTATGATTAGATTCCTTACAGTTTGAAAATAGGCTATATGGCCCAGCAAATCCACACCAACACTCTGAAGCATAACCCACCCAGACTCATTTCCACCTAACACTACAGGCGATTCACCTGTCCTGCTCATCTTTGGACTGTTTAATTTATTAGTCCTACCTCGTTCTTTGCTCTGTCCCTACCTGTTCTGATTGTTTGACTCGCATCTTTTCCCAACTGCCCTTCCAATTTAGGTGCAATCCATCCTTCTTGTACAGGTGACTTCTACCCCTGAAGAGATTCCAATGATCCAAAAATATGAACCTCCCTTGCACCAGATCCTCAGCCACACATTCATCTGCTCTATCCTCATATTCTTACTCTAAGGAGCTCGCACCAATGAGATTTATCCAGGTATCATTACACTCATGGACCTCATTTTTAAATTCCTGCCTAACTTTCTGTATTCTCCCTTCAGAATTTCAACCTTTTCCTTTCCTATGTCATTGATCCCAATGTCTACAATGACTCCTGCTGGTCCCTCTACCCTTTGAGGATACTCTGCACCCTCTCTGTGACATCCTTGATCCTGGCACTTGGAAGGCAGCACATCATTCTGATTTTTCGCTGCTGGCTGTAGAAACGTCTGTCTATGCCTCTGACTTGAGAATCCTCTATCATAATCGATCGCTTGGAATCCAAAGTACCCCTTATTACATTCAAGCCTATCTTGATAACAGAAACCTGGCTTTTCATTTCCCTGAGAGTCCATCACCCCTACATTTTCTAAAGCAGCATAATTGTTTGAAATGGGAATAGCCACAGAAGACTCCTGCACTATCTGCCTAACTCTCCTACCTTTCCTGGAATAAACCCATCTATCTGACTGTATCTGTAGCTTTTCTCCCTTCCTGTAACTGCCATCTGTCACACCTCATTGCTCTTGTAAATTCCTCATTGCCTCCAACTGTCACTCCAAATGATCCATTCGATTTGATAGGATTCACAACCAAAGACATATCCTGCAGACATAATCCTCAGGAACCTGTAAATTCTCCCTGAACTCCCACACCCAACAAAAAGAGCATTTACCAAAGGCCATCTTTTCTCCTTTACAATCTACAGACCCAAAAAAATAGCCCCCCCCACCCCCCGTCTTGTTACTCTAAAATAAATTTCTCCAGGCTAACTTCATACTTATGTCTTATATTTTTAAAGTTTAATCAAAATACAGATCTCAGTAAACTTATAATCAAGAAAGAAGCCACTCTACGCACTCCTGTAGACTTACAGCAAGGTTACACTTTAAAAACTATACACTTACCTGTTCCTGTGCTGTGAGCTCTCCCACACAGGTTCCTCCAAGATCAGTTATGAATTTTGCTGTTAAGTTTTGTTAGATACACTCTGATGTCCAGAGATCCTGAATTCCAACAGCAAATGCAGTAACTGTGCAGATTCACTGCTGTGTCAGTTAGCATTGTTGGTTTCTTTCTCTCCTTCACTGGTCATGTGCTGTCTGTTGCCTGTCCTTCTCCCTTTTGACCTTTTTTCTCCAAAGTTCCAAAACAATGCAACAGCGTACAGAACAGTCATTGCTGCTCTTGGAATTCAAGAAAATCACCTCCAACCCCTAAAATACCTAAAAAAAAAAGCAGCTCTTACGGCCACAATTTTTTCCTATCCTCCATCTTGAATTGCCCAAAATGTTGCGGTTGTACAGGACATTGGTTAGGCCGCTTTTGGAATACTGTGAGTAATTCTGGTCTTGTTGCTGGAAGAAGGATGTTATAAAACATAAAAGTGTTCAGAAAAGATTTATAAGTGTGTTAGGGGGTTTGGGCTGTAGGGAGAGGCTGAGTAGACTGGGGCTACTTTCCTTGGAGCATCGGAGGCTGAGGGTTGACCTTATAGGGGTTTATAAGATCACAAGGGGAATGGATAGGGTAAATAGACAAAGTCTTTTCCATGGGGTGGGGAGTCTAAATCTGGAGGGCGTAGGTTTAAGGTGAGAGGGAGCAAATTTAACAGGGACCTAAAGGGCAACTTCTTCATACAGAGGGTGATGCGTGTACAGAATGAGCTGCCAGAGGAAGTGGTGGAAGGATTTTACAAGTGCAACATTTAACAAGCATCCGATGGGTATATGGATAGGAAGGGTTTAGAGAGATATGGGCCAAATGCTGGCAAATGGGATTAGGTTAATTTAGGATATCTGTTCAGCATTGATGAGTTGGACCAAAGGGTATGTTTCCATGGTTTATGTCTCTATGACTCTATAGTAGATGCAGTACCTGTTAATAATTAACTGTTCCAATATGGTAACATCGCATAAACACACCCCTTTGCGAAAAGGCAAATTCATACACAGATTCTTACATGACATTCTCCAAGCTTTGAGGAGACAACATCAAGAGAGATTTCAGTGAAAGTAGCAGCTCGGAATCATTCACTGAAATCTCTAATTCTTCTGGGACTCCAAACAGCTTCTGATTGCTAATGTTAAAAAAAACGCTTGGTCTGTGAGAACTGGCCACTCCCATTCAAGCTGCTTCTATTGTTCCAAACTTTTTAAAAAAACAAATCTAAAGGCCTCCTCAATTATTTACTTCGGCCATCTCCAGTAACTGGTTCCATGCCTCTGCCTTCAAAACCTCTCGCCCAAAAAAATCCCAGGACATAATGACTTTTTTAAAATGATAGAATTGTCACAAAAGCTGCAGTATAACTTGCCTATCCTGATACTCAGCGCCCCTCCCAATGAAGGCAAGCAGCATGAAGCCTTTTTCTTCTAACCATCTTATCTGTCTGTGCTGCCACCTTCAGTAATCTGTGGACTTGCACATCCAGATCCCTCTGCATATCAATACTCTGAAGGGTTCTGCCATTCACTGTATAATTTCCACCTGTATTTGACCTTCCAAAATGTATTACCTCGCATTTATCTGGCTTAATCTCCATCTGTCATTTTTCTGCCCATGCCTCCAACCGTTCTATATCCTGCTGTACTCTCTGACAATCCTCCTCAATGTCTGCAACTCCACTATTCTTTGTATTGTCCACAAATGTACAAATTAGACCAGCCACATTTTCTTCCAAATCATTTATGTGAACAGTAGAGGTCCCAGCACTGATCATTGTGGAATACTACTAGTCGCAGCCCTTCATTGTGAAAAGCATCCTTCCACCACTACCTCTATCTCCTAGGACTAAGCCAGTTCTGTATTCATCCTGTTAGCTCACCCCTGATACCATGTGACTTCACCTTTTGTGTCTGTCGTGAGAGACCTTGTCAAAGGCTTTACTGAAATCCATGTGGATAAAATCATTCATTTTTCCTTCATCAATCATCTTCATCTCCTCAAAAAACTCGATTAAGTTAGTGAAGCACAATTTTCTCATGCACAAAACCATGCTGCCTGTCACTAAGAAGTCCATTTGCTGCTAAATGCATGTGGATCTTGTCCCTGTGAATCTTTTCCATTAATTTCCCTACCACTGATTTGAGACTCACAGGTCTGTAATTTCCTGGATTAACGCTGCTACCTTTCTTAAACAATGGGACAACATTGGCTATTCTCTAGTCCTCTGGGGGGACCTCACTTGTGGCCAAAGATGTCTATCAATGCTCCAGCAATTTGTTCTCTTGCCTCCCTCGATATTCTGAGAGAGATCCCATCAGCACCCTGAGCTTTATCTACCTTAACGCTTTTTAAGATGCACAACACCACTTCCTTTTTAATAGCAACTTGGCTTAGAAATTGGACACAGCCTTTGCTGACATCATCCTCCACCAATTCCTTTTCTTTGGTGAATACCAACACAAAGTATTCATTTGGGACCTCACCTCCCTCTTCTGGCTCCACACATAGATTCCCTCCTTTGTCCTTGAGTGTGCCAACCCTTTTCCTCACCACCCACTTGCTTTTTATATGTGCATGAAATGCCTTGGGATTCCCATTAATCCTGTTTGATGATGACTCTTCATGACCCCTTTTACCTCTCCTCATTCCTCGTTTAAGGTCTTTCCTATTTTCCTTACATACTTCAAGAGCTTGTCAGTTCCCATCCATCTTAGGTATGCTTCCTTTCTCTTTTTGACCAAGATCGTAATATCCCTGGTCATCCAAGATTCACATAACTTGCCATCCCTATCCTTCATTTTCTCAGGAACATGCCGCTCCTGAAGTCTTATCACTGCTTTTTGAAATTCTCCCACATGTCCAATGTGGACTTACCCTCAAACGGCGCCTTCAATCAAAATTCTCCAGTTCCTGCGTAATATTGTTGTAGTTCACCTTCCCCCAATTTAACACCTTCACCGAAGGACTACTGTTATCCTGATCCGTGAACATATTAAAACTCACAGTATTGTGGTCACTATTCCTGAAATGCTCCCCCACTGAAACTTCACTCACATGGGCTGGCTCATTTCCCAAAACCAGGTCCAGTATAATTCCTTCCCTGGTTGAACTCTTTACAAACTGTGTCAAGAAACTCTCCCGAATGATTCTTACAAATTCTGCCCCATCCAAGCCCGAGCTTGAAGTGAGTGCCACTCAATACAAGGGAGAAAGTTAAAATCACCCATTGCAACAACCCTGCTGTTCTTACATCTGTTTGAAATCTGTCTACATAATTTCTTGAAGTGAGTGCCACTCAATACAAGGGAGAAAGTTAAAATCACCCATTGCAACAACCCTGCTGTTCTTACATCTGTTTGAAATCTGTCTACATAATTTCTCCTTTATCTCACGTTGGCTGTTGGGAGGCCTGTAGTATACCCCAGCATTGTGATTTCATCTTTCCTAATCCTGATTTCTACCCATACTGCCTCACTGCATGAGTCCTCTGATGTATCCTCTCTTGGTATAGCTGTGAGATGCTCCTTTACTAGTAATGCAACTCTCCCACTTTTTTTATATCCCTTTCTATCATGCTTGAAACATCGAAATCCTGGGATATTCAGCTTCCTGTCCTGTCCCTTTTTCAGCTCAGTCTCCCTAATCATAGTAATGTCATTGTTCAAAGTGCTAACCAAAGCTCTAAGTTCATCTACCTTGCTGATTATACTTCTCACTTTGAAACACATGCATTTCAGACGACCTCCCCACTCTTTTCAGCACTTCCCTGCCTGTTGTTGTCCTTAGTCATGTTTGCCTTGGTTTATACCTATCCTTCAATTTCTGCATCTACTGCCTTACTCCTCTGGGTCCCATTCCCCTGTCATATTAATTTAAACCCTCCACAACCACTCTACCCAAATAACCCCACCCCAAGGACATCAGTCCCAGTCCTGCCGAGATGTAACCTGTCCTGTTTGTACAGATCCTGCCTCTGCCAGAACTGGTTCCATTGCCCCTGAAATCTGAAACACTCTCCCCTTGCCATCTTTTCAGCCGTGCGTTCATCCAATTTATCCTGCTGTTTCTACTCTGACTAGCTCAGGGCACTTGTAGGAATCCTGAGATAACTGCCGTTGAGGTCCTACATTTCAACCTTCTTCCAAGCGCTCTCTCGTCTGCTTTTAGAGCCGCATCCCTTTTTTAACCTATGTTGTTCATACGAACGTGTACCACAACCACTGGCTGTTTACTGTCCCTCTACAGAACATCCTATAACACTTACATTTGAATTGTATTGCCCTTACAATAGCATTTCCATGCCTATTTCTCCCTCCTTCTGCAGCAAAGCTGATCATTTTTTTTTAGATTAGGTTCCACACAGTGTGGAAACAGGCCCTTCAGCCCAATATGTCCACACCAAGCCTCTGAAGAGTAACCCACCCAGACTCATTCCCCTACCCTGTATTTACCCCTGACTAATGTAACTAACACTATGGGCAATTTAACATGGCCAATTCTTCTGACCTGCATATCTCTGGATTGAGGGAGGAAACCGGAGCACCCAGAGGAAACACGTGCAGATACAGGGAGAATGTGCAAAGACAGTCGCCCGAGGCGGCAATCAAACCCGGGTCCCTGGTGCTGTGAGGCAGCAGTGCTGACCACTGAGCCACTGGGTCACTCCCATGGTGCCAGGAAATTGGCTGCTGCTGTCATACTCTTTCAGGCCATTCTCTTAACAGTATCTAAAACAGTATCTCTGTTTTGCAGGGGAATAGCCACAGGAGATTTCTGCACTGCCTGCTCAGCCCTCCTGCTCTGCCTCCTGTCAAAACAGCAATCAACTCAGGTATCCATTTCTCAGCCAAACATTACATATTTCCAGTTTTCTAGTACAGTCTGAGACTGCCATCGAGTCATGTGACACAGTCTCCTCCAAGGCAGGCAGGGATGAGCTGTAAATGCAGGTCTAGCCTAAATTTCCACATCTGATGACAAAACAGAAATAAGATCCCTGTCAAATGCTACTCATTACATCTTGCCAACCCAAAAATGATACGTTTCTGCCTCTTATAATTCAGCCAACTTCTATTGACACCAACATGTTTTCCCCTAAACATCAGATTTTTTTTTCTCCAAAATATGAACCTAACGAGTGGATGGTTTGATTTCCCCACAATCCATTGCCTATTAAGATCCGAGTGGCTGATAATGGCCCCTCTGCTGCTCCTGTGTGTTGGTGGTGGAGGGAAAATATTGAAAGTGGTCATTGAGGTACTAGTCAAACAGGCTGCTTTATTCCAGGTCATAGAGTCATAGAAGACGCTCTGGTGATGCCTGAGTTGCAACCTTCTAGGCAAGTCTCAGCTCCTATCTTTCAAAACAGAAGCCAAGGTGCTTAGGTGCTGACAACATATGCACCGGACAGCTAAGGAAGAAATAGCAGGAATAGGAAAGAGAAAGAAAGATTGCAGTTCTCTCTTTAAATATTATTGCACTCTCACCATTCCAGTGTCTGTCTCTGTCACTAGAGTCCCATTGTCATCATAATGTGACACCTGGAACCCTCTGGGCAAGAGGAATCTGTGGAAAGAAACGGAATGAGAGTGAATGACAGAGGTACTTCACACTGCTCTGTCCTTGGAGAAATGCACACTATCGGACCCTGTGAGTAATAAACTAGAGTAAAGCCCACTCTACCTTGACCTTAAATTATATTTGTTTATTATTGGCAGGGTTTCTGCGTGCTGGCTAGACCCGCTCTGTATGCCCATCATTAGTCTCCTGGTGAATGCTGTGCATAACATAGAAGAGGGCAGCTGTTGACTGCAGGACAATATCAATAGAGTTTGAGAGGATGGAAACAAGCACCAATGAAATTGAACAGAACCATCTGATAGCATGGAAGGAGGTCCATCAGCCCATGCTGCCCGTCCCAGTCGTCAAACATTGATCTATTCTCACCTCATTTTCCAGCACTTGGCCCTGAACCCTGTATATTAATTATCTCAAGTGTTCATTTGAATAGTTCTTAAATGTCTCGGGGGTTCCTGCCCAGACCAGCTTTACAGGCAATGAGTCCTATTTACCCTCAATCCTCTGAGTGAAAAACTATGCGACTCAAATCCCCTCTGAACTTCCTGATTTTTATCTGATAACTCTACCTGCTAATTATTGGCCCTTCTATTCACACTAAAAGTTCTCCCAATAAACCATGTCTATGTTCCTCAGAATCTGTTGGTGTGTGTTGATCAGATCTCCTAAATGCAACACTGAGTCTTCTCTGAATTAAACAGTGTTGGGGAAACGTTAACATGGTTGGCTTGGAAGCCATTTTCCTAATCTGACTGAGAAAATTTTGTGTCCCCAGAACTTTGCTGGCTGTGCATTCCTTACTATGAGGTAATGTGAAAGGTCAGCCTTATCTTCCTAAGATGTCAAGTCAGTGTTTCCTCCCTTTGATGAATGATCAGTGCAGGCTGTAGAACCAGTCAAGCAGATATAGACTTGTCAATTGGTCCCCACTTCCTTCACGTGTTATTGCCACTTCACCATCGTTCAGCTAATTGGGGACATCTCTGCTTAGTGTTAGCAATCTGTGTAAATAGAACAAATAGTGATGCTATTTGTTCTGTCCATTTGTGGAATGCATAATAGTGCTTTAGATTTGACCCTAATGGCTAACCTCTAATTTAGTACCAACTTGTATGTATACCAAACTGTGTAATTAACGATCAGCTCCTATCTGCTTTCTCTATATAATCCTGTAGTATCCTGATGTACTTCGGAATAGCACCGAGCCACAGTTCGGACGGTGAATTCCCCATGATATATCGTGTAATAAACTAATCAGTTCTCAAGGTCTGAGTCTTGAGAGTTTTCTTCAACAAACAGCCTATCACGTTTGTCTTCAAACTTGAATCACTCCAGCTCAGGCAACATCCTAATCGATCACATCTGCACCAGCTCCAGTGCAATCACAGACTGCAGTCAATCTGAAGGTTATGCATTTGAGAAAGATAATCAAACCAAGGGAACTTTCTAATTAGTCATGCATGAGGTGCATTGCTGGATTGGCCACATTTAGTCGGAGAAAGTGAGGACTGCAGATGCTGGAGATCAGAGCTGAAAATGTGTTGCTGGAAAAGCGCAGCAGGTCAGGCAGCATCAAAGGAGCAGGAGAATCGATGTTTCGGGCATAAGCCCTTCTTCAGGCATAAGGAGGGTGTGCCAAGCAGGCTAAGATAAAAGGTAGGGAGGAGGGACTGGGGGGAGGGCCGCTGGGTATACAATAGGTGGAAGGAGGTTAAGGTGAGGGTGATAGGCCGGAGTGGGGGTGGGGCGGAGAGGTCGGGAAGAAGATTGCAGGTTAGGAAGGTGGTGCTGAGTCCGAGGGTTGGGACTGAGACAAGGTGGGGGGAGCGGAAATGAGGAAGCTGGAGAAATCAGCATTCATCCTTTGTGGTTGGAGGGTTCCTAGGCAGAAGATGAGGTGCTCTTCCTCCAGGCATCATGTTGCTATGGTCTGGTGATGGAGGAGGCCAAGGACCTGCATGTCCTTGGTGGAGTGGGAGGGGGAGTTAAAGTGTTCAGGCACCGGGCAGTTGGGTTGGTTTGTGCAGGTGTCCCAGAGGAGTTCTCTGAAACGTTCCGCAAGTTGGTGACCTGTCTCCCCAATGTAGAGAAGGCCACATCGGGTGCAGCGAATGCAGTAAATGATGTGTGTGGAGGTGCAGGTGAATTTGTGATGGATATGGAAGGATCCCTTGGGGCCTTGAAGGGAAGTGAGGGGGGAGGTGTGGGCGCAAGTTTTGCATTTCTTGTGGTTGCAGGAGAAGGTGCTGGGAGTGGAGATTGGGTTGGTGGGGGGTGTGGACCTGTCGAGGGAGTCGCAGAGGGAGTGGTCTTTTCGGAATGCTGTTAGGGGAGGAGAGGGGAGGGAAATATATCCTTGGTGGTGGGGTCAGTTTGGAGGTGGCGGAAATGACGAAGGATGATAGGATGTATCTGGAGGTTGGTGGGGTGGTAGGTGAGGACCAGTGGGGTTCTGTCCGGGTGGCGATTGGAGGGGCGGGGTTCAAGGGCGGAGGAGCGGGAAGTGGAGGAGATGCGGTGGAGAGCATCGTCAACCATGTCTGAGGGGAAATTGCAGTCTTTGAAGAAGGAGGCCATCTGGGTTGTTCGGTATTGGAATTGGTCCTCCTGGGAGCAGATGCGTCAGAGGCGAAGGAATTGGGAAAATGGGATGGTGTTTTTACAGGTGGCAGGGTGGGAGGAGGTGTAGTCTAGGTAGCTGTGGGAGTCAGTCGGTTTATTGTAAACATCCGTGTTGAGTCAGTTGCCCGAGATAGAAATAGGTCTGGAAGGGGAGGGAGGAGTCTGAGATGGTCCTGGTAAATTTGAGGTCGGGGCGAAAGGTGTTAGTAAAGTTGATAAACTGTTCAACCTCGTGGGAGTACGAGGTCGCGCCGATACAGGCATCGATGTAGTGGAAGAAAAGACAGGCGGTGGTGCCAGTGTAGTTACTCCTTTGGTTTGGAGGAAGTGGGAGGATTGGAAAGAGAAGTTGTTCAGAGTGAGGACCAGTTCAGTCAGTCGTAGGAGGGTGTCAGTGGAAGGGTACTGGTTGGTTCGGCGGAGGGCTTTGAGGCCTTCTTGATGGGGGATGGAGGTGTATAGGGACTGGATATCCATGGTGAAGATAAGGCGTTGGAGGCCGGGGAAGCGAAAATCATGGAGGAGGTGGAGGGCGTGGTGTCCCGAACATAGGTGGGGAGTTCTTGGACTCGGGGGACAGGACCGTGCCAAGGTATGCAGAGATGAGTTCGGTGGTTTCAGAGAACACCTCTGGGATACCCACACCAACCAACCTAACCGCCCCGTGACTGAACACTTTAACTCCCCCTCCCACTCCACCAAGGACTTGCAGGTCCTTGGCCTCCTCCATCACCAGACCATAGCAACACGACGCCTGGTGGAAGAGCGCCTCATCTTCCGCCGAGGAACCCTCTGACCACAAGGGATGAATGCTGATTTCTCCAGCTTCCTCATTTCCCCTCCCTCCAACTTTTCTCAGTCCCAACCCTCAGACTCAGCACCACCTTCTTGACCTGCAATCTTCTTCCCGACCTCTCTGCCCCCACCCCCATTCTGGCCTATCACCCTCACCTTAACCTCCTTTTACCTATCGTATTCCCAGCGGCCCTCCCCCAAGTCCCTCCTCCCTACCTTTTATCTCAGCCCGCTTGGCACACCCTCCTCATTCCTGAAGAAGGGCTTAAGCGCGAAACGTCGAATCTCCTGCTCCTTGGATGCTGCCTGACCTGCTGTGCTTTTCCAGCAACACATTTTTCAGCTTTGGCCACATTTAGTGCCCATCATGGGTTTCCTGTGAGAAGGTGGTGAGTAACCTTCTTGAATGACCTCATTCCATGTGTTCTAGGTCAACCCACGATACAATGAGAGGAAAGGGGATAGGATTAGAGGGAATTCTTGATATCCAGAACTCTCCCTCTCACCTCAGCTCTGGAATTCAGCTCTTTTCTCCCTGTTTGACTGTGTTGAAGCCAGGAATCGGTGGGGCAGAAATTGGACGAGTTGGATTTGTCCTGCTTTTTGTGTACAGGACATACCTGGGCAACCATCCACATTGTCGAGTCAATGCCAGTGTTGTAACTGTACTGGAACAGCTTGGGGAAATGCAAGTTGTGGAGTGCAAGTTGTCAGTACTATTTCCGAATGTTGTCAGGGTCCATAGCCTTTGTCGTATTCAGTGTCTCTGACTGTTTCCTGTTATCATGTGGAGTGAATTGAATTGTCTGAAGACTGGTATCTGTAAAGCTGAGGACCACTGGAGAAGGTTGTGGTGGATCATCCACTGGGCAGTTCTGGTTGAAGACTTCTTCGAATGCTTCAGCCTAATGTTTTGCACTGATGTGCCTGAATCATCCATAATTGAGGATGGATACATTTGTAGAACGTCCTCCTACAAGTTGTTTCATTGTCCACCACCATTCAGAACTAGATTTAGCAGGTCTCCAGAGTTTAGATCTGGTACAATGCTTGTGGGATTGCTTCACTCTGTCTATCAGTAGTGTCAAGAATAAGAGCGATGAACTTAGAGCATTGATCAGTACTTGGAACTAGGATATTGTGTCCATATTGGAGACATGGATTTCACAGGGACAGGAATATTTGCTGGATGTTCCAGGGTTAGGTTATTTTAAAAAGAGTGAGGAGAGAGGTAAAAGAGGAGGGGGAGTAGCATTGTTAATTAGAGAATGTATCACAGCTGCAGAAAAGAAGGTTGTTGTGGAGAGTTTGTCTCATAAGTCAGTAACAAAAAAGGAGCAGTCAATTTATTGGGTGTTTTCTATCGACATCTAACAGCAGCAGAGAGACCGAAGAAGAGATTGAACAGCAGGTCTTGGAAAGGTGCAGAGGGAACAAAGTTGTTGTTATGGGTGACTTCAACTTCCTCGATATTGTTTGGGAACTCGTCAGTGCAGACGGTATGGATGGAGCAGCTTTTGTCCGAAGGACTCCTGACTCAATATGTAGATAAGCCAACTAAGGGGAGGGAGACCATATTGGATTTGGTGCAACGCAATGAGCCAGGTCAGAGGTCAGATCTCTAAGTGGGAGAGCAGTTCAGTGACAGTGACCACAACTGCTTCACATCAGGGAGACCAAACGTAAACTTAGGAAATGCTCCACCAAGGATCGCAGCCCCCACACACCAACCAGGAAAGCGTACTCAGCCCCCAACAGTACTTACATCATCAAATACCAGACTAATGTCTTTTGCAAGTTCGCTGATGACACCACTATAGTCGGTCAACTCTCAGATAGCAACGAGACGGACTACAGATGGGAGGTGGAAGACCTGGAAAAATGGTGCACTGAGAACAACCGAGCTCTCAATGCGGGGAAAACCAAGGAACTCATTATTGACTTTCAGTGGGATGTTACTCATGCACCACTCCCCCCGCCCCCTCGCCCCCCCCCACACACACACATTAACAGCACAGAGGTGGAACGAATGGAGACGGTCAAGCTCCTGGGAGTGGTCATCCACAACAAGCTTTCTTGGACTCTTCATGTGGACGCACTGGTTACAAAGGTCCAACATCATCTCTTCTTCCTCAGGCAGCTGAGGAAATTTGGCATGACGGCGATTACCCTTTCCAACTTTTATTGATGTGCCATCGAGAACATTCTGTCTGGATGTATCACTACTTGGTATGGCATTCAAGATCGAAGACGGTTACAGAGAGTGGTGAACTCGGCCCGGACAATCGCAAAGGCCAACCTCCCATCTACAGACTCCATCTCCCAGGCCCACTGTCAAGGAAAGGCCGCCAGCATTCTCAAAGATCCATCCCACCCTGGCAATGTTTTTCTACAACCAGTACCATTGGAGAGAAGGTCCAAAAGCCTGAACACACATACCAGTCAGTTTTGAAACAGTTTCTACCCAACTGTTGTTAGAATACTAAATGGACTCTCAAACTCTTAACATTCGCCTGCACCTGTGTTTTTGTTTTTACTACTATTTATCTAGTATTTACTTATCCATGCTCCTTAACTCTGTGATCTGCCTTATTGCAGGCAAGGCAAAGGTTTTCACTGTGCCTCGGCACATGTGACAGTAAATTCAATTGGCCTTCTCCATTGCCAAAACAAACTACAACATAAATTGAAAGAACAACATCTCATCTTCCACCTGGATAGTCTATAGCAGCCTACAGGACTCAACATTGAGTTCTCCAATTTCAAATAACCTCCCTCCCCACTCCCCGACTCCTTTCCACTGCTCCCTGCCACCAACTGGATTCATTCCTCCAACTGACCAACCAGGCCGTACACTCTACATGTCTTCAGCTATCCCCACTTCACCACCCTGTACCCCCCCCAACCCTTTATCTGCAGCTCCCCTCTCCCACACCCAGTCCTGAAGAACGGTTACACCTGAAACATTGATTTCTCCACTTCCTGATGCTGCCTGGCTTGCTGTGTTCTTCCAGCCTCCCGCTGTATTTGGATTCCAGCATCTGCAGGTCATAGAGTCATAGAGATGTACAGCATGGAAACACACCCTTCGGTCCAACCTGTCCATGCCGACCAGATATCCCAACCCAATCTAGTCCCACCTGCCAGCACCCAGCCCATATCCCTCCAAACCCTTGCTATTCATATACGCATCCAAATGCCTTTTAAATGTTGAACTTGTACCAGCCTCCACCACTTCCTCTGGCAGCTCATTCTATACACGTACCACCCTCTGCGTGAAAATGTTGCCCCTTAGGTCTCTTTTATGTCTTTCTCCTCTCACCCTAAACCTATGCCCTCTAGTTCTGGACTCCCCGATCCCAGGGAAAAGACTTTGTCTATTTATCCTATCCATGCCCCTCATAAATTTGTAAACCTCTATAAGGTCACCCCTCAGCATCCAATGCTCCAGGGAAAACAGCCCCAGCCTGTTCAGCCTCTCCCTGTAGCTTAAATCCTCCAACACTGGAAACATCCTTGTAAATCTTTTCTGAACCCTTTCAAGTTTCACAACATCTTTCTGATAGAAAGGAGACCAGAATTGCACGCAATATTCCAACAGTGGCCTAACCAATGTCCTGTACAGCCACAACATGACCTCCCAACGTATGTACTCAATACTCTGACCAATAAAGGAAAGCGTACCAAATGCCTTCTTCACTATCCTGTCGATCTGTGACTCCACTTTCAAGGAGCTATGAACCTGCACTCCAAGGTCTCTTTGTTCAGCAATACTCCTTAGGACCTTACCAATAAGTGTATAAGTCCTGCTAAGATTTGCTTTCCCAAAATGCAGCACCTCGCATTTATCTGAATTAAACTCAATCTACCACTTCTCAGCCCATTGAACCATCTGTTGTAATCTGAGGTAACCTGCTTTACTGTCCACTACACCTCCAATTTTGTTGTCATCTGTAAACTTACTAAAGGTACCTCTTATACTCACATCCAAATCATTTATATAAATGACGAAAAGTAGTGGACCCAGCACCAATCCTTGTGGCACTCCACTGGTCACAGGCCTCCAGTCTGAAAAACAACCCACCATCACCACCCTCTGTCTTCTACCTTTGAACCAGTTCTGCATGCAAATGGCTATATTCTGTCAGATCTAACCTTACTAACCAGTCTCCCATGGGGAAACTTGTCAAACGCCTTACAGAAGTCCATATAGATCACATCTACCTCTGTCCTCATCAATTCTCTTTGTTACTTCTTCAAAAAACTCAATCAAGTTTGTGAGACATGATTTCCCACGCACAAAACCATTTTGACCATCTCTAATCAGTCCTTGCCTTCCCAAACACATGTACATCCTGTCCCTCAGGATTCCTTCCAACAACTTGCCTACTACCAATGTCAGGCTCACTGGCTTGTCCTTATCACCCTTCTTAAACAGTAGCACCACGTTTGCCAACCTCCAGTCTTCCAGCACCTCACCTGTGACTATCGATGATATAAATATCTCAGCGAGAGGCCCAGCAATCAATTCTCTAGCTTCCCCCAGAGTTCTCGGGTACACCTGATCAAGTCCTGGGGATTTATCCACCTTTATGCATTCCAAGACATCCAGCAGTTCCTCCTTTGTAATATGGACATTTTTCAAGATGTCACCATCTATTTCCCTGCATTCTATGTCTTCTATATCCTTTTTCACAATAAATACTGATGCAAAATACACGTTTAGTATCTCCTCCATTTTCTGCGGCTCCACACCTTGTTGACCTTTGAGGGGCTCTATTCTCTTCCTAGTTACCCTTTTGTCCTTAAAAACCCTTGTAAAAACCCTTAGTATTCTCATTAATTCTATTTGCTAAAGCTATCCCATGTCCCCTTTTTGCCCTCCTGATTTCCTTCTTGACTATACTCCTGTTATCTTTGTGCTCTTCTAAGGATTCACTCAAGATATCCTGTCGCTACATGCCACATGCTTCCTTCTTTTTCTTAATCAAACCCTCAATTTCTTTAGTCATCCAGCATTCCCTATACCTACCAGCCTTTCCTTTCACCCTAACAGGTATATACTTTCTCTGGATTCTCGTTATCTCATTTCTGAAGGCTTCACATTTTCCAGCCGTCCCAGGTTTTTTTTGTCTCTCACCTTTACAATTGCCATGGAGAAGGATAGGAACATACAGTATGGGCAGATATTTAGCTGGGGGAGGAGAAATTATACTGCTATTATGCAGAAGCTGTGAAGTATAAATAGAGAACAATTGTTCTGCGAGATGTGCACAACAGAAATGTGGAGGCTGTTTAAGGAGCAAACTTGTCCCACTGAAACAGGGAAGGAAGGCTAAGGTAAGATGTAGGAGCCTTGGATGGCAAGAGAAGAGGAGCTTCTTGTCAAGAGGAAGATGGAGGATTACTTAAGGTTGAGGAAGCAAACCTCTGGCACAGCTTTAAAGGATTACAGGGGAGCTCAGAAAGAACTCAAAATGGACTAAGAAGAGTTAGGAGGGGCCATGAGAAAGGCTTGGCGAGAAGAATTAGGAAAAACCCAAAGGTGTGAGGAATAAGAGAATGATCAGAGAGAGGGGAGGGGCAAAGGAGAATAGTGGAGGGAGCTTGTGCCTGGAATCTGAAGCGGTAGGGAAGGCCCTAAATGAGACTTTTGCTTCAGTATTCACTAGGGAGGGGGAGCTTGTTGATAGTGAGAACATCGTGGACCAGGTTAATAAGCTTGAACAAAGGATCAGCTTTGACAAAGGGTCAGTTAGACTTGAAACATCAGCTCTTTTCTCTCCTTACAGGTGCTGCCAGACCTGCTGAGATTTTCCAGCGTTATGGTAATACGCTTGAACAGATTGATATTAAGAAAGTGGATGTGCCGGAAATTCTGGGAAGCACCAAGGTAGATAAGTCCCTGGGGCCAGACCAGATACATCCAAAGTTACTGCAGGAAGTGAGGAATGAGATTGTTGTGCCACTGGCTATGATCTTTGCATCCTCACTCTGCATGGGAGTAGTACCGGGTAATTGGAGGGAGGCGAATGTTGTTCCTCTGTTCAAGAAAGGGAATAGGGAAATCCCTGGGAATTAAAGAACAGTCAGTCTTACATGTGTGGTCAGCAAGCTATTGGAAAGAATACTGAAAGATGGGATTTATGACTATTTGGAGTAACATAGTTTGATTAAAGAGGGCCAGGTCATGCCTGACAAGCCTCATTCAGCTTTTTGGAGATTTGATGAGACAAGTTAACGAAGATTGAGCAGTTGGTGTGGTGTATATGGATTTCAGTAAGGCATTTGATCAGGTTCCTCAAAGTAGGCTCATTCAGAAAGTTAGGAGGTATAGGATACAGGGAACTTGGACTGTCTAGATACAGAATTGGCTGGCTGAAAGAAGGCAGCTAGTGGTAGTGGATGGAAAACATTCTGCTTGGAGGTCAGTGACCAGTGGTATCCGGCAGGGATCTGTTCTTGGGTCTCTGTTCTTTCTGGTTTTTATAAATGACTTGAATGAAGAAGTGGAAGGTGGGTTAGCAAGTTTGCCGATGACATAAAGGCCAGTGGTGTTGCAGATAGGGTCGAGGGCTGTTGCAGGCTACAACAAGACATTGACAGGTTGCAGAGCTGGACTGAGAAGTGGCAGATGGGATTATAGACAATAGATGCAGTAGTAGGCCATTCTGCCCTTCAAGCCTGCATTGATTCAATCTGGTTAAATCAAAGTGATTTAATTTGGAATGTTGAATTTGAGTGCTTAATACAGGGCTAAAGTCAGGATTCTTGGCAATGTGGAGGAACAGTGAGATGGTGGTCCATGTACCTAGATCCCTTAAAGTTGCCACCCAAGTTGATAGAGTTGTTAAGAAGATGTGTGGTATTTTGACTTTCATTAACAGAGGGGATTGAGTTTAAGAGCCATGAGGATTTGCTGCAGCTCCATAAAACCCTGGTTAGACCATACTTGGAATATTGTGTCCAGTTCTCATTGCCTCACTATAAAAAGGATGTCGATGCTTCAGAAATAGTACAGAGGAGATTTACCAGGGTGCTGCCCGGATTGGAGGGCATGTCCTATGAAGAGAGGTTGAGTGAGCTTGGGCTTTTCACACTGGAGAGGTGGAGGAAGAGAGGTGACTTGATAGAGATGTACAATCTAATGAGAGGCATAGATAGGGTAGATAGCTAGAGATTTTGAGGCAAAAGTGGGAACTGCAGATACTGGAGATCAGGGTCAAGATTAGAGTGGTGGTGGAAAAGCACAGCAGGTCAGACAGCATCTGAGGAGCAGGAGAATTAATGTTTCGGTCCCTGAAGAAGGGCTTTTGCACAAAACGTCAATTTTTCTGCTCTTCGGATGCTGTATGACCGACTGTGTTTTTCTTGAGCTAGAGCAGAAATGGATATCATAAGTGGCAATAATTTTAAAATGTTGGAACAAGGTTTAGGGGAGATGTCAGAGGTAAGTTCTTTATGCAGGGAGTGCTGGTGTGTGGAATGCGCTGCTAGCAGTGGTAGTAGAGTCAGAGACATTAGAGACATTGAAGCTACTGCTGACCGAGTACATGGACGACAGTAAATTGAGGGGTGTGTAGGTTAGGTTGATCTTAGATGAGAATAAATGCTTGGCATAACATCATGGACCAAAGGACCTGCACTGTGCTGTATTATTCTATGTTATATCACTTACAGCTTGTGTTGTTTGACATGAAAGTAATCCCAGGTGAAAGTGAGTATGCTGATATTGGAGATTAGAATCGACAGTGTGGTGCTGGAATTCCTGATGAAGGGCTTTTGCCTAAAACATCAATTTTCCTGCTCCTCAGATGCTGCCTGACATTTTGATGCTTTTCCAGCACCACTCTCTTCACATGCAAATGGTCCTGTTTGATAAACTTCAGGCTGAGTCCTCATTTTCTGTTGCACCTGGCACACCCTCCTGCACTGTCCATTGATCCAGGGTGGAAAGCTGGCTTCATAGTACTGTTTTGATGGTGGATGTTTTTCTTTATTCACCGTATGAGGGCGTCACTGGGTTAGCCAGCATTTATTTCCCATCCCGAATAGCCTGGAGGGTAGTTAATACTCAACCACATTTCTGTGGATCTGCAGTCTCATGTCGGTCAGATGAACTAAGAGTGGCAGATTTTCTAAAGGACATGAGTGAAACACACAGTTTTGCCTAAAATTTGACAATGGATTTGAGGTCATCAGTAGACTCTTAATTCCAAATTTTCTTGAATTCAAATTCTGCCAGAGTGGGACTCGACACCACGTTCTCAGAACATTATCACAACTTTGGATTAACGCTGCAGTGAATACTTCAAAAAGCAGTTGCCATCCATAGACCAAACGATGAAGTTGCAGATTGTGTTGGGATACAATTCTGCTGCGGTTGAAGGCCCAGAGCAGCTCATGAATACCCAAACTTCAGGTGGTCGACTTGTTGGAAGACTGTTCCATTCAGTACCACACAGTGCAGGAGAGGATATTCTCAATATGAAAGTGTGACAAGAACCTGCCTTTTAATAATGTAACACTGACACAGTGGATTGGTGATGGAGGTGGGTTAATAATGTAACACTGACACAGTGGATTGGTGATGGAGCTGTGTTAATAATGTAACACTGACACAGTTGCTTGGTGATAGAGCTGTGTTAATAATGTAACACTGACACAGTTGCTTGGTGATAAAGCTGTGTTAATAATGTAACACTGACACAGTTGCTTGGTGATGGAGCTGTGTTAATAATGTAACACTGACACAGTTGCTTGGTGATAAAGCTGTGTTAATAATGTAACACTGACACAGTTGCTTGGTGATGGAGCTGTGTTAATAATGTAACACTGACACAATGGTGATAGAGCTGTGATAAAAATTTAACTTACTTATTGCTGCTGAGATCCAGTGTCAAGTTCTTTCCTTCCAGCTCCACCAAGACGCTGAGGTTGTTTGGATAGTTTCTCTGCATAGGACACAATGAATGGATTGTTATTCAGACTCATTTACTGACTGATACTGCCATATTACTCATGAAGCAGCTGGAGCTGTTGAGCTTCGGACAGTACTTGGAAGAATTTATCCATAGATGACCTGACACTGAGATTACTGACCCCCAACTACAAATTTGTCAGAAGAACGAATCTGCAGTTTGTGAAACTGCTTCCTGTCTTAAAGGAGTACTCAAATAATAGTTTGAGAATCAACTCAGACATATTTCATCAACACAATAAACTGCAAGTAACAGCTCACAGGGCAGATCACAACATTTGAATCGATTTGATTTTGATTTCATTGTCACGTGTACCATGTAAACTATCATGCGCCAACTCAGGTGTAAGTACCTAAGTACCAAATCTTAAGAACAATATAGGAAAAAGAAGGAAGTCAAACTCAAATGTTGCAGTGATTATAGTACATTGACACCTTATTTTTAAATACAAAATAAGAAATAAAGTTGAAATTTCAAACATTACAATCTTACTGTGCTTTGGCACTGTGGGGCTGCACTTCATGGAGTCACCTTGAGGTTGGAGGTCCATGCTGAGGCCAAACTGGACCAAGAGACTGCCATGTACCACTGATAGACTACTATGCTCGGCATGACAGATCTCCACATTGGGCCACTGTCGGTCTGCACAACAGGTCAAGAGTCAGCCACACCAGGCTGACAGTTCACCACACCGGGCAGAAAGTCCACATTGCTGGGCCAAGAACCAGCCTCGTATGATGGGCCAAAAATCCTCCTCGCTGAGTTGAGGGTCTGCTGCACTGGGCCAAATCTCAGCCATGCCACTATGACAGTCCATCACGCTGGGCCACACGTCCCTATCTCTGGACCAAGACACCACCAGTCCAGGCCAATGTCCACTCTGCCAGGCCAAAAGTCTGCCTCAGGAATAAAGACAGAGAGCCTGAAGTGTGGAGAGATAAGCTAGAGGTAGGTGGGGGTATCTCTCCATGTTTCAGGCTCTCTGCCTTTATTCCTGATGAAGGGCTTTAGCCCGAAACGTCGATTTACTGCTCCTCAGATGCTGCCTGAACTGCTGTGCTCTTCCAGCACCACTAATCCAGAATCTGGTTTCCAGCATCTGCTGTCATTGTTTTTACCTACAACAGTCTGCCTCGCCAGGCCAAGATTCTGCCTGATCAGGCTGGGAGTCCACAACGTCATAAATCCTGACTGCAATTTTACCTGAGGTCAGAGTGTAAATTCGCTTGACCATAATCCCCAGCATGTTTGATTGCAGCTTTTAACTTGTCCCACAGCCATTTCTGCTGCTAGGTTACATTTATTTTAGCATTAGAAAGGGATAGGTACATACCACAGGCAAGAGTTATTGCTGGGGGAAAGGCAATAATGATGCATTTAGGCAAGATTTAGGATGCAGAGGATGGGGAAGGAAACTGCAAGGGATGGGTACAATTGAAATTGTTCGAGGAACAGCTCCTGCATGTCCTTGATAACCATGTATTTATCAGGCAGAGAGGAAGTGGTAAAGCGAAGGAACTGTGGTTTACTAAAGAAGTTGAATTTCTTGTCAAGCGGAAGAAGGAGATTTATGTAAAGATGAGACGTGAAGGCTCAGTTAGGGCACTTGAGGATTAAAGTTAGCCAGGAAGGACCTAAAGAGAGAGCAAAGAAGAGCCTGGAGATGACATGAGAAGTCTTTGGCAGATAGAATCAACGAAAACCCTAAAGCTTTCCTTCGGTACGTCAGGAATAAAAGAACAATGGGAATAAGGTTAGGGACCGTCAAGGACAGTAGTGAGAAGTTGTGCGTGGAGTCTGAAGAGATAGGAGAGATGCTAAATAAATATTTTTCTTGTCAGTATTCACACTGGAAAAAGACAACGTTGTCGAGAAGAATATTGAGATCGAGGTTATCAAATTGGATGGGATTGAGGTTCATAAGGAGGAGGCGTCAGCAATTCTAGAAAGTGTGAAAATAGCTAAGTCTCCTGAGCTGAATGGGATTTATCCTAGGATTCTCTGGGCAGCTAGGGAGGAGATTGCAGAGTCTTTGCCTTTGAGCTTTATGATGTCATTGTGTACAGGAGTACTGCCAGAAGACTGGAGGATAGCAAATGTTGTCTCCTTGTTCAAGAAGGGAGTAGAGACAACCCTGGCAATTATTTACCAGTGAGCCTGACTTCGGTTGTGGGTAAAGTGTTGGAAAGTGTTATAAGAGATAGGATTTATAATCATCTAGAAAGGAAAAAAATGTTTAGGTCCAGTCAACATGGTTTTGTGAAGGGTAGGTCGTGCCTCACAAACCTTATTGAGTTCTTTGAGAAGGTGACCAAACAGATGGATGAGGGTAAAGTGGTTGATGTGGTGTGTATGGACTTTAGTAAAGCATTTGGTAAGGCTCCCCCACAGTAAGCTATTGCAGAAAATACAGAGGCATGGGAGTGAGGGTGATTTAGCGGTTTGGATCAGAAATTGGCCAGCTGAAAGAAGACAGAGGGTGGTGGTTGATGGGAAATGTTCCTCCAGGAGTTCAGTTACTAGTGGTGAACTGCAAGAATCTGTTTTGGGGCCATTGTTGTTTGTCACTTTTAAAAATGACCTGGATTAGGGCCTAGAAGGATGGGTCAGTAAATTTCCGGATGACACTAAAGTCGGTGAAGTTGCAGACAGTGCGGAAGATGTTGCAGGTTATAGAGGGACATAGATAAGCTGCAGAGATGGGCTGAGAGGTGACAAATGATGTTTAATGTGGAAAAATGTGAGGTCATTCACTTTGGAAGGAGTAACAGGAATACAAGTACTGGGCTAATGGTAAGGCTCCTGGAAAACTGGGACTGTTTCTGGGGAAGTTGGGATTTCTAGAAATGAAGGTGAGTACTGCAGGTGCTGAAGATTAAAGTCAAGAGTGTGGTGCTGGAAGAGCACAGCCGGTCAGGCAGCATCCAAGCAGCAGGAAAATTGACATTTCCCGCAAAAGCCCTTCATCAGGAATGAGGCTGGGAGCCTCAGGTACAAAGATAAATGGGAGAGGAGTGGGGCTGGGGGGCAAGAAGCTGAGACAGCAATAGGTCGATGGAGGTGGGAGTAAAGGTGATAGGTCGGAGGGGAGGATAGTATAGGTAGGTGGGAAGGTGGATGGACAGATAGCACAGGTCATGAGGACGGTGCTGAGCTGGAAGGTTGGAACTGGGGTAAGGTAGTGAGGGGGAAATGAGAAAACTGGTGAAATCTACATTGATGCCCCGGGGTTGAAGGGTCCCGAGGTGGTGGATGAGATGTTCTTCCTCCAGGCAATGGGTGATAGGGAGTGGCAATGGAGCAGGCCCAGAATCTGCATGCTTTCGGCAGAATGGAAGGGGATGTTGAAGTGTTGGGCCACGGGGCGGTGAGGTTGGTTGGTGCGGGTTTCCCAGAGATATTCTCTGAAGTACTCTGTGAGTAGGTGTCCTGTCTCTCCAATGCAGAGGAGGCCACATCAAGAGGAATGGATACAGTAAATGGCATGTGTGGAAGTGCAGATGAAACTTTGATGGATGTGGAAGGCTCCTTTGAGGCCTTGGATGGAGGCGAGGGAGGAGGTGTAGGCACAAATTTTGCAATTCCTGAGTTGGCAGGGGAAGGCGCCCGAAGGGGAGGGTGAGTTGTTGGGGGACATGGACCTGACAAGGGAATTGTGGAGGGAACGGTCTTTGTGGAAAGTGGATTAGAGGTGGGGAGAGAAATATATCCCTGGTGGTGGGGTCCATTTGTAGAAATGGCGGTGGATAATATGCTTATATATGGAGGTTGGTGGGATGGAAGATGAGGACGAGAGGGTTCTATCTTTATTGCGGTTGAAGGGGTGGGGCTTAAGGGTAGAGATGTGTGGAAGTGGATGAGGTGCGCTAGAGAGTATCATCAATTTGAGGTGACTCGGTGGCACTGTGGTTAGCACTGTTGCCTCACAGCACCAGGGTCCCAGGTTCAATTTCAACCTCGGGCGACTGTCTGTGTGGAGTTTGCACATTCTCCCTGTGTCTGCGTGGGTTTCCTCCGGGCAGGGCAGGTGAATTGGCCATGCTACTTTGCCCATGGTGTTAGGTGCATTCGTCAGAGGGAAATGGGTCTGGGTCGGTTACTCTTCGGAGGGTCGGTGTGGACTGGTTGGGCCAAGGGGCCTGTTTCCGCACTGTAGGGAATCTAATCTGTACAACCATGTGGGAGGGGGAATTACGGTCTTTAAAGAGGGAGAGCATCTTTGGTGTAAGTGGTCATCCTGGGAGCAGAGGCAGAAGAATTGGGAATACAGGATAGCATTTTTGTAGGAGGGAGATTGGGACGAGGTGTAATCCAGGTAGCTGTGGGAGTCGGTGAGTTTGTAGAAAATGCCAGTGTTGAGTCGGTCAACGTTGATGGAGATGGAGAGGTCCAGGAAGGGGAGAGAGATGTGTCAGAGATGGTCCAGGTGAGTTGAAGGTCAGAGTGGAATGTATTGGTGAAGTTGATGAACTGTTCAACCTTCCCGTGGGAGCACGAGCTGCCGCCAATACAGTCATCAATGTAGCGGAGGAAAAGATGGAGAGTGGTGATGGTGTAGCTGTGGAAGATAGACTGTTCCACATAGAGACAGGCATAGCGGGTGCCCATGCGGGTGCCCATGGCTACCACTTTGCTCTGGAGAAAGTGGGAGGATTCAAAGGCGAAATTGTTGAGGGTGAAGACCAGTTCAGCCAAACAAACAAGAGTGTCAGTGGAAGGATACTGGTGGGAACGTCGGGAGAGGAAGAAATGGAAAGCTTAGAGGCCCTGGTCATGGCGGATGGTGGTGTATAGGGTCTGGATGTCCATGGTGAAGATGAGGCATTGGGAGCCAGGGAAACAGAAGTCTTGGAGGAGGTGGAGGGTGAGGGTGGTGTCTCGAATGTATGTGGGGAGTTCCTGGACCAGAGCTATGTGGAGATGAATCCGATGGGGCAGGAACAGGCTGAGACGATAGTTCGGCTGGAGTAGAATAGCTTATGGATCTTGGGTAGGAGGTAGAACCAGGCAGTGCGGTGTTCCTGAACTATGAGGTTGAAAGTTATGGGTGGGAGAACCCCCTGAGGTAATGAGGTTATGTACAGTCTGGGAGATGACAGTTTGGTGATGGGAAGTGAGGTTGTGGTCAAGGGAGTAGTAAGACGAGGTGTCTTCACATTGGCACCTGGCTTCAGTGGTGTAGAGGTCAGCATGCCAAACTACCACTGCATCCCCGTTGTCCGCTGGTTTGATGGTGAGGTTGGGGTTGGGGTTGGAGCAGAGGGAGTGGAGGGCTGCATGTTGTGAGGGTTAGAGGTTTTTGTGGATGGGGGGGTGAACAGGTTGAGGCAGTCAATGTCTCGGCGGCAGTTAGAAATAATGACATCGTGGGCTGGTAACAGACAGGCACAGAGTGTCCAGGTGTATGAGGTGTGTTGGAGGCAGGCAAAGGGGTCCTCGGAAGGTGGGTGGGAGTCTTGATTGACAGAGTAAGCTTGGCGGCTGAGGTAGCAAAAGAAGTGTGTGACGTCACAACATAGTTGAATTCGTTGATGCATGGACTGAGCAGAATGAAGGTAAGACCTTTGCTGAAGATCTGGGGGGGATGGTGAAAACTCAGTAGGGCTGGGAGCTCAGACCTGGTATAGGGCTGGGGTTGGATAAGGGGTTGGAGATTGTAACTGGAGTGGACGCAGTAGTGGGAGGACCAGAGGTGACATCATTTGTGGAAGTGATGCTCACCCCGGGGTTCTGTGGGATCCATGGGGGGGCGGGGGAGGGTGTCGACGGTGTACAGGTGAGTGGGCTCAGTTGGGGCAGAGGTGATTGCGACAGTGGCAGCTGCGGGGGCAGACATGGCAGAATGCGTTGCATCAGTTTTGTTGTAGGGGGCGGAAGTGGCAGAATGTGTGGAATAGGTCGTGTTGGGTGCGGAAGCGGTTGCGGTTCCTCACAAAGGAGACGGAAGTTGTGGAACGGATGACATGGGTGATGTGGGCAGAGTAGAAGTGGCTGGGCCAGTGGATTTCTAGATTTCTAGAGGTGCAATGGTCTGCACCTGAACCAGAATACTGACCAACTCCCTTGTGGGATGGTTTGTTAATTATTGGGAGGAGTTTGAGCAAGTTCAGCTAAGGCAGAGTTTAATAATGACACTGCATATGTTATAAAAGGCAAATGAGCAGAAGAAGTACAGCTGTGTTAAGTCTCAAGGGAGTAAGGCAAGGCTTCTTTAATACCCTAGTATTATCGGTAAGACAAATGAGTTAAGGGCATGAGTTGACATTTGGAATTATGATGTTGTTACCATCACAGAGATCAGTTTGAGGGAGGGAAAAAAGTCTTGGAATCATATAGAAGGGAAGAGACCCTTTGGCCCATTGAGTCTGTCCTGCCATAAATACACCACCACCTACACTAGTCCCACTTTCATGCACTAGGATCAGAGCCTTGAATGTTAGGGCATTTCAAGTGTTCATCGAAGTACTTTTTAAAGGACATGTGGTTTCCCACATCAACTACCATCCTGGGCAGTGCGTTCCAGATCCCCACTGCCCATTAGGAAAAATCTTCTCCTCAAAATTCCCTCGAAACCTGCCTTGCACTTCAAAATGATGCCACCCCTTGTTATTGACCTTTAGACTAAGAAAAACTGCTGTTTTCCACTCAGCATGTCTATGTCCTGATAATCTTATGCGCCTCTTTCAGGTCTCGCATCAATCCTCTCTGCTCCAAAGAAAACAACTGGAGCTTATGCAACCTCTCTTCTTCACCAGACAACACCCTGGTGAATCTCTGCACCTGCTCCTTCCCTGGGAAAGTCGAAGGCTGAAGGATGAGCTTATTGTGGTTTTTAAAATCATGAGGAGCATAGTTACTGTGAATTGTCAAGATCCTTTTCTTGGGGTGGATGAATCCAAAACTAGAGGGAATAGGTTCAAGGTGACAGGGGAAAGACTTAAAAAGGACCTGAGGGATAACAGTTTCACGCAGAGTGGTGCATGTATTGACTGGGCTGAATGGGCAGAAGAAGTAATGGAGACTGGTACAATTACAACATTTATCAGCTATCTAGATGGGTATATGAACAGTAAGTGTTTGAGGCGTATGGGCCAATTGGGACTAGGTCAAATTGGGATGTCTGATCATTATGGGCAAGTTGAACAGAAGGGTCTGTTTCCATGCTGTATGACTCTTATGATTCTATGGCTCATAGCAGTTATATTCTTCCAATAGTGCATTGGCTAGAACTGCACAGAGTACTCCAGCAGTGGTCAAACCAAAGTTCTTACACTTCCAACATAACCTCCCTGCTCTTATATTCTAGACCATAGCTGAAAATGTGTTGCTGGAAAAGCACAGCAGGTCAGGCAGCATCCAAGGAGCAGGAGAATCGACGTTTTCGGGCATGAGCCCTTTCTCATTCCTGAAGAAGGGCTCATGCCTGGAACATCAATTCTCCTGCTCCTTGGATGCTGTCTGACTCGCTGTGCTTTTCCAGCAACACATTTTCAGCTCTGATCTCCAGCATCTGCAGTCCTCACTTTGTCCTAGAATATTCTAGACCATAACTGATAAAAGCAATTGTCTCACATGCCTTCTTAACTACCTGGAGCTGACATGACTGCCCTCCAACAACCATAACCAACTTCCCTCCATACCTATTGATTCCAGTTTTGCTCAGGCTCCTTGCTGCCACACACTCTCACTCTCACCTCAGCTCAAATAGGATTTGAATAGTAACTTTATTTTTGTATGGCATGGAAGCAAAAGTTGAAGAGCCTTTTTCTGTGCTGACAATTCATATGAGTATGACTCCAGAGCAATTGGAGGTGGTCGTAAGGAATCATGGAAAGGACATTTCCCTTTTGGGTGAAATGTCGGAGTACCAAATACAGAGAATCTTGATATCTAGCAATATTCAGGACTGGATTAAAAATAAAAAAGCAGTTCTTAAAAGTTACAAAGAAAGCAAAATAACAGAGACCTGAGTGGAGTATAGAAAGTGCAAGGGTGATTTTAAGAAAACAATTAAAACAGCAAAGAGGGGTTGTGAAAGAAACACTGATTGGCAAGATTGTGGAGAATCCCAAGATATTCCACAAGTATATCAAGGGGAAAAGATTAAGAGAGGGAATGTGTGGAGCCCATGAGTGACTAAGAGGACAATCTGTGGGTGGAGCATTAGTATGCTGATAGAGTGTTAAATTTGTACCTCACATCTGTCTTAACTTGGAGGATACAGGTAGAAAATTCAGGAAGGGGGACTGTGAGGATCTTGAGTAGATTGACAGAGGGGCATATGAGAGGTTTTAGTGAATTTAAAACTGGACAAATCCCAGGTCCAAATGAGTTGTACCCCAGGATGTTGTGGGAGGTGAGGTAGGAAACAACAGGGGCTCTGACCCCGTGTGCAGTTATGTACCAGAGACAGAGGTCAATCCCTTGTGGGACGCTGGTGTCACTGGCTGGCCAGCATTTATTGCCCATCTTTAGTTGCCTTTGAGAAGTTGATTGTGTTACATCACGGTGGCAAACCTTTCTGTTAATTAAACCAAACACCCAGAAAAGATCAACTCACTTAGTAGTCTGTTAAAATATAGCGACAGAGAAGTTCTAACTTCCACTATTTCAAGAAAATAATATCAATTTTTTTTAACTCTAAAAGTGAAATTAAACTTGTATTAACAACTCAAAGCCTCCCCTCCTCTTACCTGCTTATTACCTGCCTCCAACTCTATAACAACTTACTATTCCAATAAAATTACATTAACTTAATTTCAAAAACAGGCAGCAGCTATTGTCTTTGGTGTTTGCCTTCTTCCGGTTGAAGATCTCCCTGGATCATATCCTTCCTTTTTACTGCAGATGTGTTTCATATGAATAGGTACCTTGTATTTCCTAAATTCTTGGATCTGTGCTGATGGCAGTTGCTCTTTCTGATTTTAAAAATGCCTGTCTCTTTTTCACCCCAACATCAGATGGTGTCATTAGTTCAATGTTGGCAAAACAATAAATTCAAACTCAGTTGGGTTTTAGTATCCTGGGGCATCATTTAAACTGATTGGTTAACTTTGAATTGTTGAGAATGTGGTGTTGGAAAAGCACAGCAGGCCAGGCAGCATCCGGGAAGCAGGAGAATCGACGTTTCGGGCATAAGACTTTCATCAGGATGAAGGTCATTCCTAAAGAAGGACTTAGGCTCAAAACATCGATTCTTCTACTCCTCAGATGCTGCCTGACCTGCTGTGCTTTCCTGGCACCACACTCTTGACTCTGCTCTCCGGTATCTGCAGTTCTCACTTCCTTGTAAATTTGAATTGTTGTCAAAACAGCAACCAACTCAGGTATCTATTTCACAGCCAAATGTTACATATTTTCAATTTTCCAGTATGGTCTGAGACTGGTGTCTAGTCATATGACACAAGTACTTGTCATCTTTCCGTTCAGAACAGCATTTACTCTCTCGTAAAGATACAGTACACGCCTTCAACTTCATAACACTTAGCCTCTTAAGAAAAAAATTAATCATCATAAAGAAAAGATGGCTTCATTTTTTTTCTAACTCTTAATCCTACTACAATAAAATGTATAGGTCATTAATTGAATATTAATTTCTGCATTCATACATTATAAATATAAAACATTGGAATCTGTCCAATTTAATGTACACATTTTCCTCTAAATCTGCGATAACACATCTGTTATCACATGTTTACAACCTGCAACATGTACAATTTGTAAATTTAGAGTCTTTAAGATAAGACGCCAATGAAATAGTGTCATATTTTTGTCTTTTTAAATCGTTCCAAGTATGGAAGAGGATTGTGGTCCGTGTATACAACAGTCTCTGACACATTGTTTGTCATATAAGCATTAAAGCCAGTTCCAAACTCAATAATTCTTTCTCAATGTAGCGTATTTTTTTCTGGTGGGTGTTACATTTATTTGAAATGTAGCCAACTGGATGTTTAATTCCATCACCATCCTCCAGGAGCAGTATAGCTCCAACTCCTATATCGCTGGCATGAACTGCACTTTTGAAGGGTTTGAATAAAATGGTGTAGCTAAAACTGGTGTGCTGGTTAATACTGCCATTAATTTCTCAAATGCCTCAAGGCATTGTTCTGTCCACCAAAATTTTGTGTTGGCCTTTAGTAAATTTGTTCGCATTACCACCACGCTGCTGAAATTTGGAACAAACTTCCAGTAGAATCCACTTAGTCCCAAAAATCAAAGTACCTCTTTCTTTGAAGATGGTTGTGGAAATTCTTCAATGAGCCTTCATCTTCGTGTTCCTTGGGGTCAGCGTTCCATGACCAATGTTATATCACAGGAAAGTCACCTCTGCCTTCCCAAATTCTGTTTTCTTTAAGTTTACAACCAGTTTTGCTTCTTTTAGTCACTCAAAGAGCTCTGTCAACTGCCCCATGTGATCTTTCCATGACTTGCTAAAGATCACTATATCATCCAGAGAGACTGCACAGTTTGTTAACCCAGCCACAATTCTGCTCATGAGTCTTTGGAATGTGGCTGGTGTGTTCTTCGTTGCAAAAGGCATCCCTTTGAATTGATCTTGTCCAATTGGCGTTACAAACACAGAAACTTCTTTCACTTTCTCTGATAAAGTGTACCTGCTAATAAGCTCGCAATTCTTCCAGCTTTGTGATGTAACTGGCTTGTCCAACTTTCTCTATACAGTCCTCTAATCTTGGCATTGGGTATGAGTCTGATTTTGTTATGGTGTTGACCTTCTGATAGTCCACACAATATTGTTGAGACCTGTCAGGTTTGGGAACTAACACAATTGGCAAACTCCACTCACTCTGACTCAGTTTGATGAGGTTTAGGGATGGAATTCCAAGTTTAGGATCCTGTAGCCAAGTATCTGTAAAGGCAATTCAATCTTATCCATTAAGTCCCAGAGTGATCAAATCATCAATTTTGTTTGATAAATGTAATTTGCATCCAGACTTTAATTCCGTTGTTTTCTTTTACATGAACCCAGCACTGAGATCACCCAGCACCAACAGTGCCCAGCGCTGGGATCACCCAGCACCAGCCGAACCCAGCACTGAGATCACCCAGCACCAGCAGTGCCCAGCACAGGGATCACTGAGCACCAGCAGAACCCAGCACTGAGATCACCCAGCACCAGCAGTGCCCAGCACTGAGATCACCCAGCACCAGCAGTACCCAGCACTAGGATCACCCAGCACCAGCAGAACCCAGCACTGAGATCACCCAGCACCAGCAGTGCCCAGCAATGAGATCACCCAGCACCAGCAGTACCCAGCACTAGGATCACCCAGCACCAGCAGTGCCCAGCACTGAGATCACCCAGCACCAGCCGTGCCCAGCACTAGGATCACCCTGCACCAGCAGAACCCAGCACTGAGATCATCCAGCACCAGCAGAACCCAGCACTGAGATCACCCAGCACCAGCAGTGCCCAGCACTGGGATCACCCAGCACCAGCAGTACCCAGCACTGTGATCACCCAGCACCAGCAGAACCCAGCACTGAGATCACCCAGCACCAGCAGTGCCCAGCACTAGGATCACCTAGCACCAGCAGTGCCCAGTACTAGGATCACCCAATACCAGCAGTGCCCAGTACTGGAATCACTTAGCACCAGTGATGCCAGCACTATGATCACCCTGCACCAGCAGTGCCCAGCACTGGGATCACTGAACACCAGTGGACCTCTGCACTGGGATCACCCAGGCTTAGAATAAACAGGTTTTCCAGGATCAGCACTAATGTGACTGGGGTGGAAAATGGAAATGTTTACCCAGATTCTGGTTACTGTTGCAATTCTACATTGAAATTCTTCGCTGCCTCCACAGAAGGAGTGGTAACCCATTTGAAGAGCTAGTTACCTTCAATTTTTCAGAATGAGCGTCACAGAATCATACAGCGCAAAAACTGCCCTTTGGCCCTTCAAGTCTGCACTAAAAAATCAATGCTAAATCTACACGAATCCCACTCTCTTGTACTTAGACAACAGCCTTTATTGTTATGTCTTTTCAAATACTCATACTTGTCAAAGGTTGTAAGGCCTTACGTATCTGGCAATACTTTCCAGATACCCACCACACTGAGGTTAGTAACGTGTTTTGTTAAATTGCCTCTAAACCTCCTGCTAGTCACCTGAAAATGATGCCTCCTCATTATTGACCCACAACTAAGGGAAACAGCTGCTTCCTGTCCACGCTGTCAATGCCCCTCACAATCATATAGACCTCTATCAGGCTTTCTCTGCTCAAAAGAAAACACCCTGAGCTTATCCAGCCTCCCTTTATTGCTGAAATGCTCCATCCCAGGGAACATCCTGGTGAATCTCCTCTGCACCCCCTCCAGCGCAATCACATCCTCTCTCCAGCTGGGGCCTGACCAGAATCCTGTCCAGCTCTAACAACACCTCCCTGCATTTATAATCTATGCCTCATCTGATAAAGATGTGTCTCATCTGCCTTCTTAATCACCCAATCCTGACACCTTCAGGGATCTGTAGACAAATAAGCCCACATCCCTCTGTCCTTCTGAGCTTCCTAGTGTCCCGCTGTTCCTAGTGTCCCTTACCTTGTTACACCTTCCAAAGTGCATCACCTCACATTTATTCAGGTTAAATTCCATTTGCAACTGATCTGACTACAATACTCCCTTATCCTGGTTCTACTGGCCTGCAGTAACACAAACAGACCTTCTCCCACTACCAAAAGAAAAACTAAAAGAACTGCAGATATTATAAATCAGAGACACAAATAGAAATTACTGAAAAAGGTCAGCAGGTCCAGCAGCATCTGTGGAGAGAAAGTCGAGTTAACGTTTCAGGTAGAGTGACCCTTCTGAGAACTGCAGGTTTCCTTATATGGCTCCCCACCACTCCCCCTCCTCTCTTACCTGTCCTTTCTATTCTTGCAATGGCTTCTATACCCTGGAACAGCCATGTTTCTGTAACAGCCATGATATTCCAGTCCCATGTTCCCATTAATGCCCTGTGTTCCTGTCCAGCCTCTTGCATTGAAATAGCTACAAATTAATTGATCAGACTTCCCTAACTCCCTGACATGTTCTTGCCTTTCTTGCCTATTTAACTTGTTCTCTTTAACTTCTGCACCAACCTCAACCTTTTCTCTTGTCTCACGGCTGCGGAGGGTCCCTGCCACGAGCCAGACTACTTTAAACCCTCCCGAGTGGCTTCAGCAAATGTCCCCACCAGGACATTGGTCCCTCGTCAGTTTGGGTACAACCTGTCCCTCTTGTTCAGGTCACCCCTGCCCCCAGAAGCGATCTCAATCATCCAAAAAATCTGAATCCCTGCCCCTTTACACCAACTCCTCAGCCACACTTTCATCTGCCTTATCCTCCTATTGCTATTCTCACTCACACTTGGCACTGCCACTCATTCAGAAATTACTATCCTCAGGATCCTACTTTTCAACCTCCTGCGTAACTCCCTGCATTTATTCTGCAGGACCTGAGCCCTTTTTCTTACTATGTTGTTGGTACCAATGTGCACAATGACCTCTGGCTGCAACTTTTCTGGGAATTTGTTTCAAATGCTCTGGGATGTTGTTGACCCAGGGATGCATCACACCATCCTGGAGTCTCAAATGGTACCCTTTATTTCATGCAGACTATTCAGAGAATAGCTAAACAGACAGTAGGGCCCCTCAAGGATTAAAATGGACATGTTTGTGTAGAACCACAGGAGATGGTTCAATGAATCAATGAATATTTATTCCCTGTGTTTTCCGTGGAGAAAGACATGTAGACTTGGGAACTTGGGAAAGTTAGTGTTAATAAGACCATAAGACATAGGAGTGGAAGTAAGGCCATTCGGTCCATCGAGTCCACTCTGCCATTCAATCACTCCGGCATTCTCCCCATAGCCCTTAATTCCTTGTGGCATCAAGAATTTATCAATCTCTGCCTTGAAGACATTTAGCGTCTCGACCTCCACTGCACTCTGCGGCAATGAATTCCACAGGCCCACCACTCTCTGGCTGAAGAAATGTCTCCGCATTTCTGTTCTGAATTGACCCCCACTAATTCTAAGGCTGTGTCCACGGATCCTAGTCTCCTCGCCTAACGGAAATAATTTCTTAGCGTCCACCCTTTCCAAGCCATGTATTATCTTGTAAGTTTCTATTAAATCTCCCCTTAATCTTCTAAACTCCAATGAGTGCAATCCCAGGATCCTCAGCCATCCCTCATATGTTAGACCTACCATTCCAGGGATCATCCGTGTGAATCTCCGCTGGACACGTTCCAGTGCCAGTATGTCCTTCCTGAGGTGTGGGGACCAAAACTAGACACAGTACTCCAAATGGGGTCTAACCAGATCTTTATAAAGTCTCAGTAGCACAACAGTGCTTTTATATTCCAACCCTCTTGAGATAAGTGACAACATTGCATTCGCTTTCTTAATCACAGACTCAACCTACATGTTTGCCTTTAGAGAATCCTCGACTAGCACTCCCAGATCCCTTTGTACTTTGGCTTTACGAATTTTCTCACCGTTTAGAAAGTAGTCTATGCTTTTATTCTTTTTGCCAAAGTGCAAGACCTCGCACTTGCTCACGTTGAATTCCATCAGCCATTTCCTGGACCACTCTCCCAAACTGTCTAGACCCTTCTGTAGCCTCCCCACTTCCTCAGTACTACCTGTCTGTCCACCTAACTTCGTATCATCGGCAAACTTTGCTAGAATGCCTCCAGTCCCCTCATCCAGATCATTAATATATAATGTGAACAGCTGTGGCCCCAACACTGAATCCTGTGGGACACCACTTGTCACCGGCTGCCATTCCAAGAAAGAACCATTTATCCCAACTCTCTGCCTTCTGTCAGACAGCCAATCCTCAATCCATACCAGGAGCTCACCTCGGACACCATGGGCCCTCACCTTGCTCAGCAGCCTCCCGTGTGGCACCTTATCAAAGGCCTTTTGGAAGTCTAGATAGACCACATCCACTGGGTTTCCCTGGTCTAACCTACTTGTCACCTCTTCAAAGAATTCCAACAGGTTTGTCAGACACGACCACCCCTTACTAAATCCATGTTGACTTGTTCTAATCAGACTCTGCTCTTCCAAGAATTTAGAAACCTCATCCTTAATGATGGATTCTAGAATTTTACCAACAACCGAGGTTAGGCTAATTGGCCTATAATTTTCCATCTTATGTCTTGATCCTTTTTTGAACAAGGAGGTTACAACAGCCATCTTCCAATCATCCGGGACTTTCCCTGACTCCAGTGACTTTTGAAAGATCTCAACTAATGCCTCCGCTATTTCCTCAGCCACCTCTCTCATAACTCTAGGGTGTATCCCATTGGGGCCAGGAAATTTATCATTCTTAAGACCTTTTAGCTTTTCTAGCACTTTCTCTTTTGTAATGACAACCATACTCAACTCAGCCCCCTGACTCCCTTTAATTGTTGGGATATTACTCATGTCTTCCACTGTGAAGACTGACACAAAGTACTTGTTAAGTTCTCCTGCTATTTCCTTTTCTCCCATCACTAGGCTTCCTGCATCAGTAATGTCTTGGGGACAGTCCATATCACAGTAAAGGAGGTGTTGAACATATTAGAATGTATAAAGGTGGATAAATCTCCTGGTCGTGACCAGATTTATCCAAGGACACTGCAAGACTCTAGAGAAGAAATTGTGGGGACCCTGGCATTTTGCATCATCGTTAGCCACAGCTGAGGTCCCAGAAGACGGGAGGGTAGGGAATGTTGTGCCGTTATTCAAGAAGGCCTGCAAAGAAAAACCTGAGAACTATCAAACAGCGAGCTTAACATCTGTAGTAGGTACGTTACTTGAGAAGATCCTGAGCGAGAAGATATAGATGTACTTGGAAAGTCAGGGTTTGATTAGCATGGCTGTGTGTGTGGGAGATCATGTCTGACAAATTTGTTAGAGTGCTTTGATGAAGTGCCCAGGAAGATCGACAAGGATAGGGCGGTAGATGTAATCTATATGGATTTAGTAAGGCCTTTGATAAGGTTCCCCTTAGTAGGCTGAGCTGAAAGGTTTGATCGCATGGAATCCAGGAGCAGCTGGCAATTGGATTGATGGTAAGAAGCAGAGAGTGATCGTGGAAGGGTGCTTATTGGACGGAAGGCCTGTGACTAGTGGGATGCATCAGGGATCAGTGCTGGGACCCTGGTGTACGTGGCAGGTACTCATGCAACTTATACAACGTTGTCTATTTCATACGCTGCAGGAAAGGATGCCCTGAGACATGGTACATTGGCAAGACTAAGCAGCGGCTATGGCAACGGATGCATAGACACCGCACAACAATCCATAGACAGGAGTGTACTCTCCAAGTCGGAGAACATGTCAACAGTCCGGGATATTTGATCTCGGACCTGCAGGTAACCATCCTTCAAGGCAGACTTTTGGACAGGCAGCAGTGAAAAGTGGCCGAGCAGAGGCTGATAGCCAAGTTCAGTACCCATGGGGATGGCCTCAACTGGGACCTTGGGTCCATGTCACACTACAGGTGGCCCCATTGCACTACACACACACACGCACACATACACACACACGCATATACACATACATACACACACACACACACACGTGCACGCACACACTCACACTCTCCTACACATGCCTACAGACATACACACTCAAGCAGAGCCTCTCTCATACGCTCACACATACACTCCCACACTCACACACATACTCTCTCACAGATCCCCACAACCCTCCCCCAGCCACCCCCCAACACACACACACCCACATGCACACATACACATATAAGTTTGTGAGTTGAATCTGTACTTGCAGAATTACATTTTACTTTGCTCAAAACCTGCATGAATCCATGTAAGATTCTGTAAATCTGTTTTTTAGATTAGCATCAGTCTGACCATTGTGGCACAGACAGTCTCACACAGGGAAGCTCACACCTTCAATACATTATCTGGGCCAACATGATACCAATTGTTAAATATCACTTAATGTAACTTTTAAAAACAATTTGCGATTTACATATAAAAGATCTGAAACCAACATGGTCATTCTAACAGATGAGATACTTAACAAACAATCCAGGTCTTTATCAATATATAATTTCAGTTACATCACATTGTAAACTTTTGCTGTAAATTCTGTGTCTTACAATCTTATTCCCTCCAACCACCTGATGAAGGAGCAGCGCTCTGAAAGCTAGTGCTTCCAGTTAAACCTGTTGGATGATAACCTGGTGTTGTGTCATTTTTAACTTTGCACAGATACGAAAGTTGACGTGGAATGAACAGAGATGCTGTTTGATCAGATGGGTGACACAGAACAGGAGCAGATAGATGGCAAAGCAGACATTTTTAATTCAGATAAATTAACTGTGTTACAGCAGAAAGATGAAAATTTAAAGCATTTTATTAAAAGGTACACACAGAAAAAATAATTCAATGTATTCCCTGAATGTTACTATCTTGAAAAAAATGTCTGAATGAGGAAATGGAGGCCATCACATATTCAGGCAGATGAAAAATGGATAGATGTTCATCAAGTCATATTGCCAGTGGGTTATAATAAGGAGGTGTTATGGGTAGTACATGAGCTACCACTAATGGAACGTTTAGGAGTGAGAAAAACTCAATCTGAAATACAGAAACATTTTCACTGGTCTGAACTGCACAAAGATGTAGTTGATTCCATGTAAGATTCTGTAAATCTGTTTTTTAGATTAGAATCAGTCTGACCATTGTGGCACAGACAGTCTCACACAGGAACCTCACACCTTCAATACATTATCTGGGCCAACATGACACTTACTTGAGAATGTAACTTTTAAAAAAGCTTTGCATTTTACATATGAAAGAACTAAAACCAAGATGGTCATTCTAACAGTTGATTCACTTGACAAACAATCCAGATCTTTTACATATATAATTTCAGTTACATCACACTGTTACATCACTCCACAACCACTTGATGGAGGAGCAGTGCTCCGAATGCTAGTGCTTCCAGATAAACCTGTTGGACTGTGACCTGTTGTGTGATTTTTAACTTTATGGGCCCATTGCTGTTTGTTATCTATATCAATAATTTGGATGAGAATGTAGAAGGCATGATTAGTAAGTTTGCGATTGACACTAAAATGGGAGGTATCGTGGACAGTGAGGAAGGTTATCAGAAATTGCAGCAGGACTTTGATCAGCTGGGGAAGTGGGCTAAGAAATAACAAATGGAATTTAATACAGATAAGTGTGAGATCTTGCATTTTGGAAAGTCAAATCAAGGTCGGAGTTTTATGGTGAATGGTAGGGCCTTAAGGAGTGTAGTGGAACAGAGAGACCATGGGGTTCAGGTGCACAGTTCTCTGAAAGTGGAGTCCCAGGTAGACAGGACAGTGAAGAAGGCTTTTGGCACACTGGCCTTCATCAGTCAGGGCACTGCGTAGAGAAATTGGGAAGTTACATTACAGCTGTACAGGACATTGGTGAGGCTGCACTTGGAGGATCTGTTCAGTTTTGGTCACCTTGCTATAGGAAGGATATTATTAAACTGGAAAGAGAACAGAAGAAATTTACAAGGATGTTGCCAGACTTAATGGCCTGAGTTATAGAGAGAGGTTGGAACAAGCTAGGACTTCTTCTTTAGGGCGTAGGAGAAAGGGTGGGGATAGGGGGGTTCTCATAGAAGTGTATAAGATGGTGAGAGGCATGGATAGGGTAAATGGGTTGGAGAATTAAGGACTAGAAGACATCAGTTTAAGGTCAGACAGAAAAGAATAAAAGGGAATCTGAGGGTGGTACACAATAGAATGAGCTGCCAGTGCAAGTGGTGAGGCAGGTACATTAACAACATTTGAAAGGCATTTGGACAAATTCATGGATAGGAAAGGTTTAGAAGGATATGGGCCAAGTGCTGGGAAATGGGGTTAGCGTGGATGGATATTTTGGTCAGTATGGACCCATTCTGGCTAAAGGGCCTATCTCTGTGCTATAGGACTCTCTGACTGTATTCAGGGAATTAATTCATGACTCTCAGTAAAGGTTTATCCCAAGCAAGACCAAGCAAAAACATAACATCTGAGGAACAGGAGGAAGCCATTCAGCCTCGCGATCCTGATCCACCAGACCAACGGATTCTGGATCAGTTCATTTTAAATAAGATTCCTAAGTTTTTATTAAGCAAAGGTAATAAACAAATATAGGCCAAAGGCAGGTATATGGATTTTGACCACAAATTAGCTGTGATCTCATTGCATGGCAGAATGGATCCAAGGATCTGAATGGTCTGCGGCAGTCCCGAAGTTTCTATTTAACTGTTTCCATGACCTTATCCACCCTCTCCAGCATTGTGGGGCACTACTTAACCAAATACAGAACCCTCCTCCTTTTTTCTCCTTCTCTGTCTTCCTGAACATTTAGAATCAAGAATCCTTAATAGCCAATCCTGCCATTCCTCGAACCAAGACCCTGTTATCTGCACAAAATAATAATTCCATGTTGTAATCTGCACTGTAACTGCTCAAGTATATTTACTGTATTTTGCATATTGCTAGACTGCAGATCACCATTTAGACTTCATCTTTTCCACTGACTCCATTCATAACTTACTGGTCCCTATTTCTGTTCTATCTGCCTTTCCCAGGAAGTGGTGTCACCTGTATTCTTAAGAATAAATGGGATGTTTGATACTGGTGCAAAATATCTGTTCAACTCCTCTCCATTACCCTATTCCCTGTAGGCCAGTTAACTTAACTTCTGCTGTGGGATAAAATGCTTGAATCTACCATCAAGGAAGAAATAGGAAAACATCTCGCCAGACACAGCAGGGATTCATGAAAGGCAGATCATGCTGAACTAATTTACTGCAATTCTATTAAGACATTATGGACACGATGGACAAGGGGGACCTAGTGGATGTGCTGTATCTAGATTTCCAAAAGACATTCAACAGGTGTCCCCCCAAGTGCTCCTGCATAAGATTAGGGTTATAGTCAGGGGGAGGAAAGGGAACCATCAGAAAGGGCAGGGATCCCCTGTGGCCGTTCCCCTCAGCAATAAGTATACCATATTGGATACTGCTAGTGGGGACAGCCTACCAGGGGAAAGCCATAGTTGTCAGGTCTCTGGCACTGAGGCTCAGAAGGGAAGGGGGGAGAATAGAAAAGTGCGAGTGGTAGGGGACTCAAGAGTTAGACAGACTGACAGGAGATTTTGTGGTCAGGTACAGGACTCCCGGAAGGTGCCAGGGTCCGGGATGTCGCCGATCAGGTTTACAGGATTCTGAAGGGAGAGGGTGAGCAGCCAGAAATCGTGGTACATATTGGCCCCAATGTTACAGCCAGGAAAGGGATTGAGGATCTGAAAAGTGACTACAGTGAGTTAAGTTGGAAGCTGAAGAGCAGGACGAGTAGAGTAGTGATCTCTGGTTTGCTACCGATGTCACAAGATAGTGAGGTGAGGAACAGTCAGCAAAGGCAGCTTAATATGTGGCTGTGAGGCTGATGCAGGAGGGAGGGCTTCAGATACCCAGACCATTGGGATACCGTCTGGGGAAGATGGGACCTGTACATGAAGGACGGGTTACACCTGAACTGGAGGGGCACAAATGTCCTGGGTGGGAGATTTGCCTGTGTGATTCGGGAGGGTTTAAACTCACTTGGCAGGGATATGGGAATCAGAGCCACATGTCTGAGAGGGGGTCATTTGCAGATGGGGCAGTGACAGGTTTTGGTGAATCTATCGGGAAGGTTTCTCATGCGATGAAACAAAGGGATTGGGTTAATGTGTGTCTGCTTTACCGCAAGGAGTGTCAGAAATCAGAGTGATGAACTGAGAGCATGGATCAGTAGTTGGGACAAGATGCTGTGGCCATAATGGAGACGTGGGTTTCACAGGGGCAGGAATGGTTGCTAGATGTTCCAGGGTTTAGAACGCTTAAAAACAGGGAGGGTGGAGAAAGTGGAGGGGGTGTAGCATTGCTAATCAGAGAGTGCATCACAGCTACAGAAACGAAGGTTGTTGAGGAAGGTTTGTCTACTGAGTCAGTATGGGTGGAAGTTAGGAACAGTAAGGGAACAGCTACCTCATTGGGGGCTTTTTACAGACCCCCTAACAGCAGTAGGGAGATTGAAGAACTGATAGGCTGGCAGGTTTTGGAAAAATGCAGAGGTAGCTGGGTTGTTGTTATGGGTGACTTCAACTTTCCCAATATCGACTGGAACCTCCTTAGTGCAGATGGTTTGGATGGAGCGGTTTTTGTCAGGTGTGTTCAGGAGGGTTTCCTTACTCAGTATGTAGACAGACCGACGAGGGGAGAGGCCATTTTGGATTTGGTGCTCGGCAACGAGCCAGGACAGATGTCAGATCTCGCGGTGGGAGAACACTTTGGTGACAGTGACCACAACTGCCTCACGTTTACCATCGCCTTGGAGAGGGAAAGGAACAGTTACCGATGGAAGATATTTAATTGGGGAAAAGGAAACTATGACACTATCATACAGGAGTTGGGAAGTACAGATTGGAGCAATTGTTCCACAGAAAGGGCACAGCAGACACGTGGAGACTGTTTAAGGAGCAGTTGTCGCGAGTGAGGCACAAATGTGTCCCTCTGAGACAGGTAAGAAGGGGTAAGATTGAGGAACCTTGGATGACAAGAATGGACGAGCTTCTCATCGAAAGGAAGAAGGCAGCTTACGTAAGCTGACTAGAAAGGAGCAGGAGAAAGTGAGGTCTGCAGATGCTGGAGATCAGAACTGAAAGTGTGTTGCTGGAAAAGCGCAGCAGGTCAGGCAGCATCCAAGGAGCAGGAGATTCGATGTTACGGGCATGAGCCCTTCTTTAGGAATGATTCCTGATGAAGGGCTTATGTCCGAAATGTCGATTCTCCTGTTCCTTGGATGCTGCCTGACCTGCTGCGCTTTTCCAGCAACACATTTTCAGCTCTGACTAGAAAGGAGCTCAGAGATCAGCAAGGTGGGCTTTGTGTGGAGCAGCAGAAAATGGGGGAGACACTAAATGAATAGTTTGCATCAGTATTTACTGTGGAAAAGGATATGGGAGATATAGATCAGAGGGAAATAGATAGTGACATCTCGCAAAATTTCCAGATTACAGAGGAGGAAGGGCTGGATGTCTTGAAATGGTTAAAGGTGGATAAATCCCCAGGACCTGATCAGGTGTACCTGAGAACTCTGTGGGAAGCTAGAGAAGTGATTGCTGGGCCTCTTGCTGAGATTTTTGTATCATCGATAGTCACAGGTGTGGTGCCGGAATATTGGAGGTTGGCAAACGTGGTGCCACTGTTTAAGAAGGGTGGTAAGGACAAGCCAGGGAACTATAGACCAGTGAGCCTGACCTCGGTGGTGGGTAGGTTGTTGGAGAGAATCCTGAGGGACAGGATGTACATGTATTTGGAAAGGCAAGGACTGATTCGGGATAGTCAACATGGCTTTGTGCATGGGAAATCATGTCTCACAAACTTGATTGAGTTTTTTGAAGGGGTAACAAAGAGAATTGATGAGGGCAGAGCAGTAGATGTGATCTATATGGTCTTCAGTAAGGCATTCGACAAGGTTCCCCATGGGAGACTGATTAGCAAGGTTAGATCTCACGGAATACAGCGAGAACTAGCCATTTGGATACAGAACTGGCTCAAAGGTAGAAGACAGAGAGTGGTGGTGGAGGGTTGTTTTTCAGACTTGAGGCCTGTGACCAGTGGTGTGCCACAAGAATCAGTGCTGGGTCCTTTACTTTTTGTCATTTACATAAATGATTTGGATGTGACATTAGAGGTACAGTTAGTAAGTTTGCAGATGACACCAAAATTGAAGGTGTAGTGGACAGCGAAAAGGGTTACCTCAGATTCCAACAGGATCTTGACCAGATGGGCCAATGGGCCGAGAAGTGGCAGATGGAGTTTAATTCAGATAAATGTGAAGTGCTGCATTTTGGGAAAGCAAATCTTAGCAGGACTTAATGGTAAGGTCCTAGGGAGTGTTGCTGAACAAAGAGACCTTGGAGTGCAGGTTCATAGCTCCTTGAAAGTGGAGTCGCAAGTGGATAGGATAGTGAAGAAGATGTTTGGAATGCTTTCTTTTATTGATCAGAGTATTGAGTACAGGAGTTGGGAGGTCATGTTGCAGCTGCACAGTACATTGGTTAGGCCACTGTTGGAATATTGCATGCAATTCTGGTCTCCTTCCTATCGGAAAGATGTTGTGAAATTTGAAAGGGTTCACAAAGGCTTTACAATGATGTTGCCAGGGTTGGAGGATCTGAGCTACAAGAAGAGGCTGAACAGGCTGGGGCTGTTTTCCCTGGAGCGACAGAGGCTGTGGGGTGACCTTATAGAATTTTACAAAATTATGAGGGGCATGGATAGGGTAAATAGGCAAAGTCTTTTCCCTGGGGTCGGGGAGTCCAGAACTAGAGGGCATAGGTTTAGGGTGAGAGGGAAAAGATATAAAAGAGACCTAAGGAGCAACTTTTTCACGAAGAGGGTGGTACGTGTATGGAATGAGGTGCCAGAGGATGTGGTGGAGGCTGGTACAATTGCAACATTTAAGAGGCATTTGGATGGGTATATGAATAGGAAGGGTTTGGAGGGATATGGGCCGGGCGCTGGCAGGTGGGACTAGATTGGGTTGAGATATCATGTTGGACCGAAGGGTCTGTATCCATGCTGCACATCTCTATGACTCTATCTATGCCACTCATGATCTCAGACACGTCGATAAGAACCCCTCAGTCTCCTACGCTGGAAAGAAAAGCTCCGAGCTTGTCCAACCTCTTCATATAACGCAGACTCCTGAGGCCTGCCATCATCCTTGTAAATTTCTTTTGCACTCTTACAGTTTAATAACATATTTCCAATAGAAAGGAGACCAAAATTGAACACAATACTCTCCAACACAATGCCTCACCAACATTCTGTACTGCTGCAACATAATTTCCCAACTTCTCTACTGAGTGCCCTGACTGATGAAGGCCAGTGTGCCAAAAGCCTTCTTCACTGTCCTGTCCACCTGGGACTCCACTTTCAGAGAACTCTGCACCTGAACTCCAAGGTCCCTCTGTTCCACTACACTTCTTAAGGCCCCACCGTTTGCCATGTATCTCCCACCTTGATGTGACTGTCCAAAATACAAGGTGTTAGACTTATCTATATTAAACTGCATTTACCATTTCTCAGCCCATTTCCCCAGCTGATCAAGGTCCTGCTGAAATTTCTGATAACCTTCCTCACTGTTTACAATACTTACCATTTTAGTGTCATCAGCAAACTTATTGATCATGCCTTGTATATTCTTATCCAAATCTTTGATATAGATAACAAACCGCAGTGGGCCCAGCATCAACCCCTGAGGCACTCCGCTAGTCACAGGCCTCCAGTCCGACAAGCACCTTCCACTATTACCCTCTGCTTCCTCCCATCAAGCTGAGTATCCAAATTGCCAGCTCCTCCTGAATTTCATGCGTCCTAACTTCTTCCAGTTTAAAAATCACACAACACCAGGTTACAGTTTCACCCTTTTCACTACAACCTGGTGTTGTGTGATTTTTAACTTTAGCCATCCCAGTCCTACATTGGCACCTCCACATCGTGGTAACCTTTCAGAGCAGCCTACCATGTGGAACCTTCTCAAAGGCCTTCCTGAAATCCATATCACCTCTGTCTACTCATCAACCCTGCTGGTCACTTCATTCAAGAACTTTTTGAGGCATGATTTCCCATGCACCGAGCTGACTACTCCTAATCAAACCTTGTTTTTCCAAATTAATGTTTATCCTATTTCTCACAATCTTCACAGGTAACTGACCTAACATAGACGTTAGGCAAAAGTGTGGACTGCAGATGCTGGAAATCAGAGTCTAGAATACAGTGGTGTTGGAAAAGCACAGCAGGTCAGGCAGCATCTGAAGAGCAGGAAAATCGACGTTCCGGGCAAAAGCTCTTCATCAGGAATAGAGCTAATGACAGAAATGTCGATTTTCCTGCTTCTCGGATGCTGCCTGACCTGCTGTGCTTTTCCAGCACCACTCTGATCTTGACTGTTGAGGGATAGTGTGTGTGGGAAATCATGTCTGACAAATGTACGTGTTTGAAAGAAGTGACGAAAATGACTGTTGAAGGCAGAGCAGTAGAAGTTGCCCATATGGACTTCAGCAAATTGTTCGATAAGATCCACATGGTAGAATGGTTAGTAAGGTCCGATCACATGGGACCCAGGCAGAGCTAGCCAATTGGATACAAAATTCACTTGAAAGTAGGAGACAGAGGGTGATGACAGAGGATTGCTTTTTTGGGCGAGAGGTGACTGGTGGTGTGACACAAGGATCCATACTGTGCCCACTGCTTTTTGTGGATGCGAATATGAGGTACGATTAGTGAGTTTATGCGTGAGACCAAATGAGGTGATTTAGTGGACAGTGAAGAAGGTTATCTCAGACAACAGGGGCTTAATCAGATGGGCTGATGGTCCAAGGAATGGCAGATGGAGTTTAATTTGAACAAATGCTGAATTTGGTGTGGCAAATCAGAGCAGGGCTTACATACTTTATGATAGGGCCCTGGGGTGTGTTCCCGAAGAAAGAGACCTAGAGGTGCAGGTGTCAAGTTCCTTGAAAGGGTGACGCAGGTAGACAAGGTGGTGCAGAGGACAATTGGTATGCTTGCCTTTGCTTCCAGCTTTGATTGGAGTTGGGATGTCATACCACCGCAGCACAAGACATTAGTGAGGCCATTTTTGGAGTACTGGGTACAAATCTGGTTGTTCTTTGATGGAAGGATGTTGTTAAATCTGAGAGGTTACAGAAAAGATTTATAAGAATGCTGCTGGCACTCAAGGGTTTGGATGATAGTAAAAATACCTGATGAAGGGCTTATGCTCGAAACGTCGAATTCTCTATTCCTGAGATGCTGCCTGGCCTGCTGTGCTTTGACCAGCAACACATTTGCAGCGGTTTGGATGATAGGGAGAGGCTGGATAAGCTGGTGATTTTTTCTGTGCAGTGTCAGAGGCTGAGAGGTGACTATATAGAGGTTCATAAAATCACGAGGAGCATGGATAGGGTGAAAAACCAAGGTCTTTTTCATAGGGTCAGGGAGTCCAAAACTGGGCAGCACAGGTTTAATGGCAACTGTTCTGCCTAGAAGCATAAGATACTGCAGAGCTGTGAATACAACCCAGGCCACCATGCAAGCCAGCCTTCCATCCATTGACTCCATCCACATTTTCTTGCTGCACAGGGAAGGCAACCAGCCTAATCAAGACCACACCTATCCTGGTTATAATCTCTTCTAACTACTTCAGCTGGCAAAAGATACAAAAACTTAAACACACATACCAACAGATATCAACACAAGGATGGCTTCTTCCCTGCTGTTACTAGGCTGAATGGACCTCACAAATTTAAAATTTAAAATTGATCTCTTTCTTTGTGTATCTTGTCTGCAGCTGTAACATGGCATAATTGGCTCTGTTCTATTACCATGATGAATTTTGCGTGGTATGATCTTCCTGTACTGCACGTAAAACAAAGCATTTCATTGTACCTAGGTACATGAACCTCATTCCTGATGGAGAGTTTATGCTGGAAACATTGATTTTCCTGCTCCTCAGATACTGCCTGACCGGCTGTGCTTTTCCAGGGCCACACTCTTGACTCTGATCTCCAACATCTACAGTCCTCATTTCTTCCACACGAGACAATAAATCAAGTCAAAATAAGATGAGAAAGGAAAGATTTAAGAAAGGAGAGGCAACTTTTTCATGTAGACGGTGTGCATGCATGGAATGAGCTGCCAGAAGAAGTGGTGGAAGTGAGTACAATTACAATATTTAAAAGGCATCCTGATGTATATCTGAATGTGAGAGATATGAACCAGATGCTAGCAGCTGGGATGTCTGGTCAGTGTGGACAAGTTGGACTGAAGGGTTTGTTTTCATGTTGCATAACTCGACAACTGTAACATTAAAAATCCATTTCATCCATGAATAGACTTAATAACACATCCGTGATTTGGAGATGCCGGTGTTGGACTGGGGTGTACAAAGTTAAAAATCACACAACACCAAGTTATAGATGATGAAGGAGATCACCTGATGAAGGAGTGTCGCTCCGAAAGCTAGTGTGCTACCAATTAAACCTGCTGGACTATAACCTGGTGTTGTGTGATTTTTAACTTAACACATCCATGACAGCCTTTTATGGGAAAGAATTCCACAGAGTCATTTGCCTCTGAGAGAAGACGTTCCTCTTCTTCTCTGTCTTCAATGTTCAACTCATTGTTCTGAGGCCCTGGGGCATTTTTATGTTTCAAATAGATCACATCTCATTGATTTCTATTTCAATATGTATAGATCCAATATAATCAAGCAGAGCCGCAGGTAGACAGGATAGTGAAGAAGGCGTTTGATATGCACTCCTTTTTGGTCAGAATATTGAGTAAAGGAGTAAAAAGTGAGGTCTGCAGATGCTGGAGATCAGAGCTGAAAATGTGTTGCTGGAAAAGCGCAGCAGGTTAGGCAGCATCCAAGGAACAGGAAATTCGATGTTTCGGGCATAAGCCCTTCAATCAGGAATGGATATATGAGTTAGGAAGTCAGGTTGCGGCTGCACAGGACATTGGTTGGGCCACTTTTGGAATATTGCAAGCAATTCTGGTCTCATTTTGAAACTTGAAAAGTGTTCAGAAAAGATTTATAAGGATGTTGCCAGGGTAGAGGGTTTGAGCTTTCGGGAGAGACTGAATAGGCTGGGGCTGTTTTCCCCAGAGCGTGGAGGCTGAGGGATGACCTTATAGAGGTCTTTATAAAATCATGAGGGGCAGGAATAGGATAAATAGTCTAGGTCTTTTCTTGGGGCAGGGGAGTCCAGAACTAGAAGGCAGAGAGGTTTAGGGTGAGAAGGGAAAGATATTTCAGGGACCTAAGAGGTAACTTTTTCACACTGAGGGTGGTGCCTGTATGAAATGAGCTGCCAGAGGAAGTGGTGGAGGCTGGTACAATTACACCATTTAAAAGGCATCTGGATGGATATATGAATAGGAAGGGTTGGGGGGATATGGGCCAAGTGCTAGCAAGTGGGGGCGAGATCAGGTTAGGATATCTGTTCAACATGGAGGAGTTGAACTGAAGGATCTGTTTCCGTGCTGTACATCTCTATAACTCAGAAGACAGCCCTTTTATACCCATGATTTGGAGGAGCTGGTGTTGGTCTTGGATGGACAAAATTAAAAGTCACACAACACCAGGTTATAGTCATATTTTCAAGCACTAGCTTTTGAAGTGCTGCTTCTTCATCAGAGCTTCGAAGGTTAATACATTGATACACAGTGACCGTTCTCTGCACCACCTCCAATGCCATTATTTCTTTCCTTTGATAAGGGGCCCAAAAGCACCTTATGTATTTCTTCTCACAACAGCTGCCAAAGTGGCAATTTCTGTACTGCTAGACATTCAACTCCTAGATTACAGCAAACGCTGTGGTCAAAAGTAGCCAAGGTTTGCACTAAAGGAACCTCTCCGATTTAAAGTCATCTCCACATGTTTGAAGGAATCTTGATTGGAATCTGGCAAATATCTGAACCTCCATCTTCACCTGTAAGGGAAGGAGCAGACAATCCTTGCAAAATCTGGCCCAATGTCTTTGAACCTTGGTGATTAATTTATGATAATCATCAATTTATGAAGTTCAGGCATTCACCTGTCATGACAATCCTCATCTCGATTGCTTTGTGCGTGTATGTGAAGTGTCTGAAAGGGTGTGGTAGAGAAGAGGCCTTTCAGCCCATCAAATCTGCGTCACTAAAATACACAATATTACCTGAACTACTCCCAATTTCCTGTAGCCATGAATGTGGTTACAGTTTCAAAATACCTTTCAAAAGAAGGGCTGAACAAATATGTGAGGGGGAGGAAACAATGTCAGGCTATGGGGGCAGAGCAGGAAAGTGATATTAACAGGAGAGCTCCTCCACAGGTATAGCACTGGCAGGTTGGGTGAATGGCCTCAGCCTGTGCTCTCTAACCCTCCCACTGTGAAGACGTCAGAAAGGATGATGAGGACTCCACACAACTTTGGGGAGTGTTTGGAGAGCAGTGGAGGGTGTGTGTGATCATGGGGAGTCTGAATTGGTCTGTTTGATTCACTGAATCAGCACCAACCATTCTGTTTCTTTCCAGTATCAGAATATGGACAGTGACCGAGGAGCTGTAGTGCGAAGAATGATTGACATTGCCAACACAGTCGACCTGGTGAGTGTGAAGACTCTGTTCCCATACAGGTTCACCTTTCTCTGCTCAATCTCTGTTCAGTCTCTCCTTCCTATCAGGCAGGGTAGAGTGACAATGACATTAAATACAGCATTGTGGTAACCCATTGGAGAGAGGCAAATGTTATTCCCTTGTTCAAGAAAGGGAATAGGGACAACCCTGGGAATGACAGACCAGTCAGTC